>NC_092745.1:80891088-81194118 GCF_047496795.1 Chiloscyllium punctatum
AGTAACGTTACTGAAGGGAATTTATGTGGTGAGGAAATGTGACAACATGAGCTATTTTCCAATCTGCCTTCTTCAGTGCAGGCATCTCTTTACAGAGCTGGCCAAATCTAAAGGAGGAGCGGTACACTGGCTGGTGGTTTTTCTCCCCATTCCTGAAGTTCATCCCATGCTCTTGATCCTAACTCATTCCTGGCATTCCAGTTTGTTAGATACTGTATTCTAAAGGTAGCCTTTTCACCATCATGGTGTCAACTTCCTTCAATGCATCGTGCAAGTGACCATTCACAGCGTCACTCTGAACTGTACCTTATCATTGGTGACATCACCAACAACTCCATATATATCTTTCCATGTATTGCATTTCTGCACCTTTTTCCAACATAAAAGAACAAAATAGATCTACTCTGTCAAGCCCCCTCAGAATCTTATATATTTCAAAAATATCACCACTTGTTTTTATAATCTCCAATGAGCAAGCAGTCAACCTGCTGAAACCTTTGGAGACAAAGAGAGACCAAGAGAGAGCGAAAGTGAGAGACAATGCAGCTGCTGTGAAGAAGGGGGATAGACTGTGCATGTGTTAGCAGACCAGCAGGATGCTGCATACGCATGGGTCTCTGTTCAAAAAGATTAGGACAGAACACATGGGAACTTTGGAGATTTAAGGAACAAGGAGTTGCCAAGATGGATTTTGCCCGTGAAGAGCAGTTCACAAATGCTCAGACTGAGTGGGATGAGTTTTGAAAGAAACAGGAAGGTGTAACCTGGTAGGGACCGGTAAGCCTGGTGGGAAGCTGCCTAATTTTGGGTCTGTATCTCATAACTCTATTTATCTTCGAAAAGTGCAGCACACAGTGAAAGTAGTTGTAAGATGTATCTTGATTGTGTTTGTTAGTTAATGCAGAAATATCTTCTCCTTAGTTCAGTGTAGTAGTGCCCTATTAGATAATTTTAAACTACCTTGATATTAGCTTATTAGTTACAATGAAAGCCTTAAAACAGAAAATCTCCCCCTAAAAACAGAAAAAACTACAGATGCTGTAAATCAGAAAGAGAAATCAGAGTTTATGTTTCATTTCAATTCTGAGGAAGGAAGCATTAATTCAGCATTAATTCTGGACCCGAAGCATTAATTCTGATTTCTTTTCACAGATGCTGCCAAACCTCCAGCAACTTCTGTTTTTATTTGTGATAAAATCTTCTCTTTTGACTATTTTCATTGGTTGTTGGGAAAAAAATATTTTGAGGCGATCAGTCTCTATAGGGATGACAACACAGTGAGAAAAATTAAATGTGATTGGCTGATTACCTGCTTTCTGACATCACTGCTCTTGCATGCCAGGACATCCTCTTGACTTATTGCAAGAATTAAATGGCCACTGGTAAGGGAGGAAAAAAAAACACTTGACAGATATTGATTGGGTTGATTTCTTTCGAGATATTGGTGAATTCTGTTACAGTAGACTTAAGAACTTAATCAGTTCCAGGACCCGGTTCGCGAACCGAAAAGTTCGTGAACTGAATCAATTTTTCCCATTGTTCGGATAGCGTAAGAATGCTTGGACATAGCGACGAATGATGTTCACAGCACACGCGCCAAAGACGAACTGAATGAGATCACGCGGGGCCTGACAGTTTTTGCGTTCAAAGCGCGCGTAGCAAAGCAAAACAATGAAACCACGTGGTTGCACCCGGGCTTTTTGCATTCATACCTTGAATTTCGTACGTATGTTGAAGCAAAATTTTACGTACAATCCTGTTCGTAAACCGATTTGTTCGTGAACGGGGTTGTTCGTATGTCGAGGCGCTACTGTACTTTGCTGCTGACCACACAATCCAGCCTATTTGTTTTATTCCATTTATTTTCAGCTTAACAGAAATTATCTCGGTGTAAAGAAAGCACTTTCAGAGTACTAATTACTTTAAACTTAATTGCACTAAAGAAGGGATCATTGAAATTGGCTTTAAAGTAATGAAAGGTGTTGATATGGTTAAAGTCAGCAAGTGATTTAACTTCAGCTAAGGAGCACAGTACAACACTCTCCAGCCTTAACAAGTTTAAAGGTTTGGAAAGTGGTGTTTCCCCAAGTATTTCACTATTTTTTGCTGCTGTTTTCTGTGATGATAGGGAAGAATGTGACAGAAGAAGGACAGTCAGTATGCTTATAGGTCGAAAGGTGTGGTGCTGGAAAAGCATAACAGAACAGGCAGCATCAGAGGAGCAGGAGAATCGATGTTTCAGGCATAAACCACTCATCAGGGATGCTTATGGGTGGCACAGTGGCTTTGTAGTTCACACTGCTGCTTCACAGCGTCACAGATCTGGGTTGGATTCTGGCTTCAGGTGACTACCTGTGTGAAGTTTGTACATTTGCCCGGAGTCTTTGTGGGCTTCTTCCCACAGTCCAAAGATGTACAGGTTTGGTAGGTTGCCCATGCTAAATTGTCCACAGTGTCCAGGGATATGCAGACTAGGTGGATTAGCCATGGGAAGTGCAGGTTACAGGGGTAGGGTAGAGGTTTGGGTCAGGTGTTTTTTAGAGGGCCAGTATGGAGTTGATGTTCCAAATGGCCTGTTTCCACAATAGAAGTTTCTATGATTATGCTCCTTCTTCAATAACCTTTATGTTTCAAAATCTTGTTCTGATGCTAATTTTTTTCCCTTTTCTTTCTATGCCTTTTATATAACTGTAGGTATGTAATTAAGAACAACCCAAAATTTACAGAGATTTAGTTTTTGCCACTATAATTTAAAATAGCAGCTCTTCTTCTTTATCAGCAGCTAGTTGATGAAGGAACCAATGAGCCAGATTTCATGGTCACATGACCTCACAACTGACACAGCAGTGAAAGAATTGTTGACCATGAAGAAAACTGCCCAAAAATATTTAGCATTAATGTACAGTGGATTTCACCTTTCCCAATGCCAGTTTAAACTAGGTTTCCAGTCAAGGAGGTCTCAGCGATAGTAGTGTCTTCAAGCAAGGTATTCAGCCAACTGCATTGAAATTTCCTCAAAGACTGCATACCAGAAAGTAAAATAGGGTTGTTATCCTTCAATTTTCACTGCCTTTTGCAGAACAAAATAAACAATTTGAATTGAGGCAGGAGGGTAGGTATATGCTCAAACTTTTAATTATGTAACAGTAAATCATGTGATTTGTTAAAAATTAAATTGCACAGACCTGACAATCCACAGATGTAAAATTAGGTTTTCAGGGCCAGTAAGGTTGATGAGAAATAGTTATGAACTAGGATTGCTGTTAAGAACTCAATAACATTTCATTCAACAACGTGTAAAATTTTGAGTTTGGTTTTTAGAGTGATACATTGTTTAAACCCGAGACTCTACAACTGTAGTGTCTCCCACCCGCCTTCCTCCTCTAACCTGGTTAATAAGGTAAGGTACATTCTAAACTTCCTCTATTGAATATAAGTTTGTTATTAATTTTATAGCAACTTGAACTAAGCTTTCTACTTTAGTACTGAGTGGGTGTTCAGGTAAGTCGGGTATGGATGCTAGGGCAGTTGCTTGCTCCTCCTGCAGAATGTGGCAGGTGGAAGACATGGCACACGTCTCCGCTGGCTACATCTGCGGGAAGTGCACCCAACTCCAGCTCCTTGAAAACCGTGTTAGGGAATTGGAGCTGGAGCTGGATGAACTACGGATCATTCGAGAGGCTGAGGGGGTAATCAAGAGGAGTTACCGGGAGTTGCTCACTCCTAAGGCTCAGAACAAGGTAAGATGGTTTACAGTTAGGGGGAGGAAAGGGGACAGACAGACAGTGCAGAGATCCCCTGTAGACATTCCCCTCAGCAATAAGTATACCGTTTTGGATACTGCTGGGGGGGGAATGACCTACCAGAGGAAAGCCATAGCAGTCAGTTCTCTGGCACTGAGCCTGACACTGTGGCAAAGAAGGGAAGGGGGCAGAATAGAAAGGTACTCGTGGTAGGGGACTTGATAGTTAGGGGAATTGACAGGAGATTTTGTGGTCAGGATCGGGATTCCCGGAAGGCATGTTGCCTCCCTGGTGCCAGGGTCCGGGACGTCTCC
This sequence comes from Chiloscyllium punctatum, assembly GCF_047496795.1. Classification (NCBI taxonomy): domain Eukaryota; kingdom Metazoa; phylum Chordata; class Chondrichthyes; order Orectolobiformes; family Hemiscylliidae; genus Chiloscyllium; species Chiloscyllium punctatum. The sequence goes on from NC_092745.1 coordinate 80,895,146, forward strand.
AATCGGGTGTAAAAGGTTCTAAAAGGGGAGGGCGAACAGCCAGAAATCATGTTACATATTGGCACTAATGATATAGCCAGGAAAAGGATCAAGGATATAAAAAGTGCTTTCAGGGAGTTAGGATGGAACTGCAAAGCAGGACGAACAGAGTAGTGTTCTCTAGTTTACGACCAGTGCCATGAGATAGCGAGGTGAGGAACAGGGAGTGGGCGCAGCTTAATATGTGGCTGCTCAGCTGATGTAGGAGGGAGGGCTTCAGATATGTAGATAATTGGGATGCCTTCTGGGGAAGGTGGGACCTGTACAAGAAGGACGGGTTGCATCTGAACTGAAAGGGGACCAATGTCCTGGGTGGAAGGTTTGCTCGAGTAGTTCGAGAGGGTTTAAACTAGGATGGCAGGGGGGTGGGAACCTGAGCTGTATACCAGAGGTGAGAGTTGATGCAGATGAGGCAATAGCAAGAGGTAGACCAGCTAGTGGGAAGGATTTTCCTAGGAAGGAACCAAGGGATCAGTTAAAGTGTTTTTGCTTTAATGCAAGGAGTATCAGGAATAAAAGTGATGAACTTAGAGCATCGATCAGTACCTGGTGCTATGATGTTGTGGCCATAGCAGAGACATGAGTTTCTCAGGGGCAGGAGTGGTTGCTGGATGTTCCAGGATTTAGAGCATTTAAAAAGAATAGGGAGGGGGGAAAAAGAGGAGGGGGGTGTAGCACTACTAATCAGAGAGGGTATCACAGCTACAGAAGCTTCCATTGTCGAGGAAGATCTGCCAACCGAATCAGTATGGGTGGAAATTAGGAACAGCAAGGGAGCAGTCACCTCGTTAGGGATTTACTACAGGCCCCCCAATAGCAGCAGGGAGATGGAAGAAAGCATAGGTCGGCAGATTTTGAAAAAGTGTGGATGTTGTAGGGTTGTTGTAATGGGTGACTTTAACTTTCCCAATATTGATTGGAACCTCCTTCAAGCAGAAGATCTGAATGGAGCTGTTTTTTGTAAGGTGTGTTCAGGAGGGTTTCCTAACTCAGTACATTGACAGGCCAACGAGGGGAGAGGCCATTCTAGACTTGGTGCTCGGAAACGAGCCGGGGCAGGTATCAGATCTTGTGCTGGGAGAGCATTTTGGTGATAGTGACCACAACTGCCTCACATTCTACATAGCTATGGAGAAGGAGAGGATTAGGCAAAATGGGAGGATATTTAATTGGGGAAGAGGAAACTATGATGCGATTAGATATGAGTTAGGAAGCATGGATTGGGAGTAATTGTTCCATGGTAAAGGCACTATAGATATGTGGAGACTGTTTAAGGAACAGTTGTTGCAAGCGATGAATAAATATGTCCCTCTGAGACAGGCAAAAGTGGTAAGATAAAGGAACCTTGGATGACGAGAGCAGTGGAGCTTCTCGTCAAAAGGAAGAAGGTAGCTTACATAGGTGGAGGAAGCTAGGGTCAAACTCAGCTCTAGAGGATTACAGGCAGGCGAGGAAGGAGCTCAAAAATGGTCTGAGGAGAGCCAAGAGGGGGCTCAAGAAAGGCTTGGCAGAATGGATTAGGGAGAACACAAAGGCATTTTACACTTACGTGAGGAATAAGAGAATGGTCAAAGAAAGAATAGGGCCGATCAGGGATAGCATAGGGAATTTGTGTGTGGAGTCTGAGGAGGTAGGGGAAGCCCTAAATGAGTTTTTTGCTTCTGTCTTTACGAAAGAAATGAACTTTGTAGTGAATGAAACCTTTGAAGAGCAGGTGTGCATGCTGGAATGGATAGAGATAGAGGAAGCTGATGTGCTGAAAATTTTGTCAAACATTAAGATTGACAAGTCGCCAGGCCCAGATCTGATTTGTCCTCGGCTGCTTTGGGAAATGAGAAATGCAATTGCTTCGCCACTTGCGAAAGTCTTTGCATCCTCGCTCTCCACTGGAGTCGTACCTGAGGACTGGAGAGAGGCAAATGTAATTCCTCTCTTCAAGAAAGGAAATAGGGAAATCCCCGGCAATTACAGACCAGTAAGTCTCACGTCTGTCGTCTGCAAGGTGTTAGAAAGGATTCTGAGGGATAGGATTTATGACCATCTGGAAGAGCATGGCTTGATTAAATGCAGTCAACACAGTTTTGTGAGGGGCAGGGCATGCCTCACAAACTTTATCGAGTTCTTTGAGGATATGACTAGAAAAGTTGATGAGGGTCAAGCTGTGGATGTGGTGTATATGGATTTCAGCAAGGGATTTGATAAGGTTCCCCACGGTAGGCTTATTCAGAAGGTCAGGAGGAATGGGATACAGGGGAACTTAACTGTCTGGATACAGAATTGGCTGGCCAACAGAAGACAGCGAGTGGTAGTAGAAGGAAAATATTCTGCCTGGAAGTCTGTGGTGAGTGGTGTTCCACAGGGCTCTGTCCTTGGGCCTCTACTGTTTGTAATTTTTATTAATGACTTGGACGAGGGTATTGAAGGATGGGTCAGCAAGTTTGCAGACGACACAAAGGTTGGAGGTGTCATTGACAGTATAGAGGGCTGTTGTAGGCTGCAGCGGGACATTGACAGGATGCAGAGATGGGCTGAGAGATGGCAAATGGAGTTCAACCTGGATAAATGTGAAGTGATGCATTTTGGAAGGTTGAATTTGAAAGCTGAGTACAGGATTAAGGATAGGATTCTTGGCAGTGTGGAGGAACAGAGGGATCTTGGTGTGCCGATACATAGATCCCTTAAAATGGCCACCCAAGTGGACAGGGTTGTTAAGAAAGTGTTTTGGCTTTCATTAACAGGGAGATTGAGTTTAAGAGTCGTGAGATCTTGTTGCAGCTCTATAAAACTTTGGCTCGATCGCACTTGGAATACTGCATCCAGTTCTGGTCGCCCTATTATCGGAAAGATGTGGATGCTTTGGAAAGGGTTCAGAGGAGGTTTACCAGGATGCTGCCTGGACTGGAGGGCTTATCTTATGAAGAGAGGTTGACTGAGGCTCGGACTTTTTTCATTAGAGAAAAGGAGGAGGAGAGGGGACCTAATTGAGGTATACAAGATAATGAGAGGCATACATAGCGTCGATAGCCAGAGACTATTTCCCAGGGCAGAAATGACTAACACGAGGGGTCATAGTTTTAAGCTGGTTGGAGGAAGGTATAGAGGGGATGTCAGAGGCGGGTTCTTTACACAGAGAGTTGTGAGAGCATAGAATGCATTGCCAGCAGCAGTTGTGGAAGCAAGGTCATTGGGGACATTTAAGAGACTCCTGGACATGCATATGGTCACAGAAATTTGAGGGTGCATACATGAGGATCAGTGGTCGGCACAACATCGTGGGCTGAAGGGCCTGTTCTGTGCTGAACTGTTCTATGTTCTATGTTCTATGTTCTAAAGGCCCATTTCTCATCAAGTTCAGTGATTTATAATTGTCTACAGACCTTGGAGACTGCAAGAGAGCACCTGATGCATAGAATCAGCAGTAGTAACTTCTGGATTGCCACACCTAACAATGGTAGGTGTGAATTCCAAAAGTTGCTGTCAGTTTGAAAGGAATACAGAAAATCTGACTTTCATTTTTTGCTGCAGATTTCAGACCAATTAACTTCTTGAAGTGGTCAACAAAACATGCATATGCAAACTTTGTCTGTTTTGAACCTCATATCTAATATCTGCTTAGCATGTGAAGAAGAGTTGCGTGGGATGAAGTATTTCAATCTGTTGAATTTTCATTTCTATTTTGTTAAATCTCATTTTAGTTTCCTCAGGATGGGACAGATTTAGACAAGACCGTGATATGGACAAAGCAATTTCCATTTGCCCACCCATTGTGGTTTGGTCCATTTACAGTTTTCTTAAGTATCAACCACCCTGATTATGCTAAAACAATACTTACAACTACAGGTAAGAATATTAAACAAGTTTTCTTTGTATTGTTATGCAATCAACAATTATTTATTTAACTGTGAGGACCAATTTCCACATCTTATTTGCTAACATCACCATTGCAAGGAGAGGAACAGCAATAAGATACTTTGTTTTATGCATAAGAAATTAATTTTAATTTCTGGTAATTGTGTAACATGGATGATGTCATATCAATCATTCATTATTTGATTTGCCCAGTCAACTTTAGGTAGCAACTGTGAAATCATCCTTTTACCACAATGACTAAAATTAAAATTACTTCCTTTATCCCTTCTGCATTACTTCAAGTTACTATAACATTTTTGAATAAACATCAGATGTTCTTCTGTATTTATCCAGTAATGATCCAAGTTTTCCTATCAATACCTACTTAAAATGTTAGTGAATTATTTTTATTGTTTGAATGTTATTCAGTGGACCTACAGATTATTACTGTTAAGATCTCAAAATGGAATGACAGAGGAATCCCCATGAAATTCGAGTCATGCAAACTTCATGATGTGTGAGAAGGCCCCAAGATGGCATTTATGTGACCTCACAGCAATAAGCGGGGAAAGTGATTGGGGAGTTATGGAAATGCTGTGACTCTCACTCTCTTTTGGAGAGGTGCCAAGTTTAAAAGAAAAGGCACAAAGACTCCCAAGTATTTCCCAACAAGACTCTGACACTTTCTCTGCTGAAACAGCCATGTCACCATTTGGATAGATTACATGTTTCAAAGAATATATTGAAGTCTTTTTGGGAAAGCTCCAAATCTTCCATCTTTGTAGGCAACTAATGTTCATGCTAAGCAATTATGAGTGGTTTAACTTGGCATTTTGATGATTTAACTTGATAGATTTTGTCTGTTTCCAATTTTGGCTAATACATAATGTAGGTGTTCCGCAAAGCAACCATAGTAAGTCAGGGAAGGAGAAAAACTGACAATGGGGATAATGAGTAGGTGAAAATAGATTTGCTTTGCTGCAAGGGCATGACAGGGCCTGGGGTGTTGGTAAATGATATGAAGGAGGTATTTAGCAAGCTGGAAGAACAGCATCTCATCTCCCACTTGGGACCCTGCAGCCTTCAGGACTCAATATCAAGTCCAATAACTTTAGAGACTAAATACCTCCTTCATATCGCTTACCAACACGCAAGGCCGTGTCATGCCCTGTCAGCATAGTAAATCCATTTTTACTCACTTATTGTCCCCAATGTCAGTTTTTCTCCTTCCCTGACTTACTATCAACCATCCCTTTGTCTACCTAACTTTCTTTCTCTCTCTGGTATCCATTTGCATCTAATGGTCACTCCTTCCTCATTGCCTGTCATCAGCATAAATATTACCTTTTCCCAGCAGTTCTGAAGAAAGGTCACTGGACTTAAAACATTTACTCTGCTTTCCCTCAACAGAAACTTCCAGGCCTGCTGAGTTTCTCTCGCAAATTTTGTTTTTGTGTCATGCTGACTATACTTGATTTTATTATGTGTTTTTAAATGCTATACTATTACCTCCTTTGTAATAGACACTATAGTATTCCCAATAACAGGCGTGAAGCTATCTGGCCTATCATTACCTGTTTTATCTCCTTCCCTTTTCAAATAAAGTATTACATTGGCAGTTTTCCAATCCTGTGGGATTTTTCCAGCAACTAAAGATTTCTGGAAGATTACTACCAATGTATCTACTATAATGTTAACTGCTTCTTTTAGTATTCTATGATGTATCCCATCAGTCCTGGGAATGAATTGGTCTTTAACCCCATTAGTTTCCCTAGTCCTTTTTCTCTGGTGATAATTATTGTATCTATTTGCTCTCGTCCTTTTGCCACTTGATCATTTAGCCATTTTGGAATGCTATTACTGTCTTTCTCTGTGAAAACTGATGCAAACTACTGATTCAATTCCTCTGCCATTTCCTGGTTTCCCTTATTATTTCCCCAACTTCATTCTCTAAGGGGCTTACGTTTACTTTGGTTATTCCCTTTCCTTTTGCATATTTGAAGAAACTCTTGCGGTCTGTATTGATATTACTTGAAGTTTACCCTCAAAGTTAATCTTCTTCCTTGTTATAATTGTTTTGGTAATATTTTGTTGGTTTTTAAAACTTTCCCAATTATCTGATTTACCACTTATCACTGCCACACTGTATATTTTTCTTTAAAATTGATCCTTTACTTTCCTGATTAACCACAGTTGGCTTGTTCCCTTCCTAGAGTTTTTCTCTGCATTGGAATAGATACTTGCTGTAAATCATGAACTATTTTCTTCAATGTCTGCTGTTGTTCCTTAAATGTCTTTGCAGTTAATCTGCTTTCCCAGTCGACACCAGCAGATTCTGTTCTCATTCCTTTGTAATTACCTTTTCTTAAGCTCAGCACAAATGTTTCTCATCCAAGTTCCTCCCACTCAAACTGAATGCCAAATTCTGCCCTGTTGTGGTCACTGTTTCCTTGGGGATCTTTTATTCAGAAATCATTTATTAAACTTGCCTAATTACACATCACTGGATCTGAAATAGCCCAATCCCTGTTGGATCCATAACATATTGTTTGAGAAAACTGTCCTGAATACACTCCATGAATTTTTCCTCATGGCTTCCTCTGTCAATTTACAAGATCATCAATCAATATGAAGATTAAAGTCATCCAAGATTAATGTACTGCCCGGTTAACTTTATATTGTCACAGTTGTATCTAAACAAGTGTTTCTTAATTTTGTTTAGACAAATATGCTAATACAGGTGCATGAATTTGGGGGAAAATAAAGAAAATAGCAGCTTGTTTTCAAAAATCAGTTATTTGAAACATTGAATGTCAAAGGTATTAATATATGTGGGTTTCAAATAGAAGACTTTGGGATAGGAACAAAGATGGTTGTGGACCGAGCAGGTCGCCTGTCTATGTCAGCATCTTGATGGTGGAGCGCAAACTGTAAAGTTAAAAATAGTTCAGGACATTATTGTGACATCAACAAATGTGGGGTGTCGACTTGAGTGGGATCCATAAAAGTAGGTAGTACTGTATCTATTTTGTCCACACGCTTCAGGTCATGATTCTGTGGTGATAGTTGCTTGTCCTACAGCATCAGAAATTTCTTCACAACATGATATAGAGATTAAATTGAATTTACTGGAGAAAATGTCAGCAGGTATGGTGGCATCTGTGGAGAGAAAACAGAGTATTTCGAGTCCAGTAACCTTTCTTTAGAACTTAGAATTTCTGAAGAATGGTCACTGGACTAGAAACAATTACTCTGTTTCCTCTCCGCAATTCTGGAAGAACTGCTGAGATTCTCCAGCAATTTCTGTATTTGTTTGTTTCAGATCTCCAGCATCCTAAATTCTTTGTTTTATTTTGTTATAAAATAGAGTTAACCAGGTATATCTGTGGTATTTTGTCAGATTAAGGTAAAATACGTGCCAATGACAGTGAGGTTGATTTTCTGACCTCTACAAAGGGGAATGAACAGAGATCAGCCCTCAATGTACTAAGATTAAAAGCTGTCCCCTTCTCTAAAAGCAAATATTTAAGTTACTGTCAGAGCTGATGCTACAGTCCAAGGACTGGACTAAAATACCTTTGGGACAGTACACAATTCTTTACTTGATTACAGTCACACCTTGTCTTTTTTGAAAATCACACAAGTTGCCATCACCTTGGAGGTCAGAGATTTAAAGTTTCACTTGATTGCCATTATTCCTTCAGATGAGTGAAGGTGTGTGAATTTTACCACTGTCTGGATGGTCCATTTTCTCTTCATGCATCCACTGTCAAATTTTCCATAAGTAAACGTGCCACCCCGGGATTTGAAACATGACTTGAATGTGAAAAGTGTTTAGGATAGTATAGTCTTGCTAAAACAATGAATTGCATCAAGATCGTGTGTAATACCACTGTACTCTCCTATTCTTTTCAAATGATAGCAATACATCATGTTGACAGTCTCTTGCCTCTGCATAATAAAAATTAATATGTGCAAGAGTGAAATGCTGTGAACTCTGGAAATCTGAAATAAAACAAGAAAATACTGGAAACACTGTTGTGTTTATTGTGAAGTCAGATTGTATAAATGTAATTCCTAATTAGCAGATTAGATTATTTTATTTGACTTTGCACCACTTTCAAAACAGCAAAATGCTCTGCCTTGATAATTCAGTCTTTGCGCTATGTGTTGCTGATAGAAAGGTTGAAGTAGGGAAGCATAACTGAGACAAATATTTGCATTCTGTTCAAAGTTAGCACAGTGAGATGAAACAAAAAACATAGGGCATGACTTTCTGATCAATGCCTTCACATGACGATTGCCAGTCTTTTCCTAACTTTTCCCATTGGTTTGTTTAGATTTAGATTTTATTGTCATGTGTACTTAAGTACAGAAGTACAGGAGTACAGTGAAAAGTATGTACTCTTGCCATACACAGCACCATCTTAGGTAGGAAGGTACCAAGATACAAAAAACGCAGGTACACAGTAATAAAAGAGACAAAGTTTAAGAAGCTAATCATTACCTTCATAGCACAAGTAGAAAAATAAAGAAATAAGGTAATAGTTAACAGTAAAGTCCTTCTTAATATAAACCAGCAAAAGAAAGGAATAAAGTTACATGTTCAACAGTCTTTGACAAGCCCCCCACTTAGCTCACTCTCTGAAAGACCTCAGCTGCCTGTTCTGAACATCACCACTATAGACACGGGGTGGGGGGGAGACATCCCTCACCGATTGCTCTTCCCGTGTTGGGCTGTAATGCCATTGCTGCTGCTAGTGCTGAAGCTACTACTTCCCCAGTCTCCTTCTGCTGCCTCTGGAACATTCCCGGGCAAGACACATTTTCACACTGAGATACTGCCACAGGCCGGTGAGTGTCTGGTCTGAGACGACACCACACCAGGCTGTGAGACTGTCACATGCCATTGTGAGACCAGGCTGTGAGACTACCACAGGCTGCCGAGTGTCCAGTCTGAGAGACTGTCGTGTGCCATCGAGAGACCACCACACCGACTGAGAGACCACCACGTGCCGCTAAGAGAACAGGCTGAGAGACCACCACATCAGACTGAGAGGCCACCCCATGCCATCGAGAGATCACCATGTGCCATTGAGAAACTGCCACGGGCCAGACAGTGCTAAGAGGACGCCGCACTGGGTCTGCACTGAGCCAGGAATGAAGAAAGGACAAAAAAAAAAGCACAAAGAGAGGAACAAAAAAGAAAGAAATGAGAAAGGAACAGACAGAGCAGACAAAGTCTGGCTGAAGCATCCTACTCTGCTGCAATCTTGGTTTACATTAAGGCAGAGCTCTGCATTTCTGGCAAAAGATTCCAATGATAGCTCACTCAGAAACTCCTTGTCGTGCAAGTTAGTTGGGGAAGGTCAAAACCTATTTATTGGCAGTACTTATCATATTGTGAGATTAAAATATCAGACAGGATATTGCTTAAATACTTAGCCATGCACTGAAGCAAAGTGTGAGGTTAAGGAGTCAGAGGGGTAGGATTCCTGACAGGTTGTCTATCAAAGTGTCAGGTAATTAAGGTGTCTAAAATATTTAAACAGCACTTAAACACATCAGATTCACCCATGGACAGTGTTTATATCTACTCTGTCAATTTGTGACATCTGCACTACGGGTTAATGGCATTGGAATAGCCAACGTGGGATGAGAATCCTGGTCGAGTGATCCTGCTATGTTTGGATTTTCCTCATATGAATTATACCTATCCCCTTCCCTGTCAGAAAAATTTGGAATTGTTGGTAATAGGTTGGGGTGGTGTGGGGTTGTGGAGAGGGGGAGAATTAATTTGGTATGCTATATTTAGTTTTCTGTAAATGTGGCCCATGGTTTATTTTCTCTCTGCATTTTGATGCTTCAGTTTTGTACTAAGGTTTAAAAATTATTGCAGCCCTTTTTAGTGAAAACTCTAAGAGTGATGTAGGGGCTTGTTGGAATAGGAGCACACTTAGAACAAAGAAAATTTACAGCCCAGGAACAGGCCCTTTGGCCCTCCAAGCCTGAGCCGATCCAAATCTCCTGTCTAAACCTGTCGCCCAATTCCTAAGCATCTGTATCCCTCTATTCCCCACCTACTCATGCATTTGTCGAGACTCATCTTAAATGAATCTACCGTGCCTGCCTCTACCACCTCTGCTGGCAATGCGTTCCAGACACCCAGCACCCTCTGTGTGTAGTACTTGCCGCGTGTATTCCCCTTAAACTTTTCACCTCTCACCTTGAAAGCGTGGCCTCTCATTATTGAATCCTTCACCATGGGAAAAAGCTTATTTCTATATACCCTGTCTATACCATTCATGATTTTGTAAACCTCACTCAGGTCCCCCCTTAATCTCCTTTTTTCTAATGAAAACAAACCTAATCTACTCAACCTCTCTTCATAGCTAGCACCTTGCATACCAGGCAACGTCCTTCTCTGCACCCTCTCCAAAGCATCCATATCCTTTTGATAAAGTGGCGACCAGAACTGTACACAGTATTCTAAATCTGGCTGAACCAAAGTCTTGTACAATTTTAACATGACTTGCCAGCTCTTATACTCAAAACCCTGTCCAATGAAGACAAGCATACTATATACCTTCTTGACCACTCTATTCACCTGTGCAGCAACCTTCAGGGTACAATGGACCTGCACTCCCAGATCTCTCTGCTCATCAACTTTTCCCAAGGCTCTGCTGTTCATTGTATAATTCGCTTTAGAATTAGACTTGTTTAAATTCATCACTTCAAATTTGCCTGGATTGAACTCCATCTGCCACTTTTCCGCCCAACTCTCCAATCTATCTATATTCTCCTGTATTCTTTGACAGTCCCTTATGCTTTCTAATGCTGCACCAATCTTTGTGACATCTGAAAATTTGATAATCATACTAGCAGTGCCCTCTTCCAGATCATTTATTTTTATCACAAACAACAGTGGCCCCCAACACTGATCCCTGTGGAACACCACTGGTCACCTTTCTCCATTTCGAGAAATTTCCTTCCACTACTACTCTCTGTCTCCTGTTGCTCAACCAGTTCTTTATCCTCCTAGCTAGAACACCCTGCACACCATGTGACTTCACTTTCTCCATTAGTTTACCATGGGGAACCTTATCTAAGTTAGAGTTCCAGAGCAATTGTTGATGTACCTTAGCTTAAACCTCAAAGCATCAACTCACAATCCCATTTGGGGTCCTTACCGCGACTTTGGGAATCTGTAACTTGGTTGGTAAAATGCAGGGTTAAGGTGTATGCTACATAGTTAATCAAAAGCGTTTCATCTTGAATAACGAAGGCAATAGAACTGGCGATCAAGTTAACCAGCCTCTTTTTTTAAATCTTGGGCTTCCTAATACAACTTTCATACCTCAAGACAAAAGCAAAATCTCATTATAGATGAGTCTCTCTCTCTCTCTCTCTCTCTCTCTCTCTGTCCCCTATTGACATCGCTGTATTTTATAAAATTCTGTGTGTTCCCAACTTTCTCCAAATATAGAGAAACAAAGAGTATACTTTTGCAAGAGAAGCTATTGTTGTTACAAATGTGACATTGGTGAAGATTCTCACAAAAGGATGCAGTATGAGATTCAGAAATGGGATGGAATCTCTATACATTGCAACACAGCTTCTCTTACGATAAAGAGTCCTTTGTTCATGTATAGCTAGCCAATAACTGTTTGTTACTGTTTCAAATCCTTGAATGTTTTGTGATGTAGGTGTCAGAATTTCTTGATTGTGTGTGGTGTGTAAGTTTCTGAGGATTTTAAAGCCACCAAGATAAAACTCTCTTACAAAATTTCCTCCCTCCTTTCCGGGATGCAGAAAGATTGTCTCCTTTAAGCTAGCATTATGAGAAGGTTGGTTCAGCTGAGAGCTGTTATTGTTAATACATTTAGAGTTAGCAGTGAAAGCAACAAGATGCAGCAGTAGACATTATTCAAGTTTCCTTTCTCACTTGGCAGAAATAAATCCTCAATTTGTTATTTCAGATAAAATTATAAACATATCTTTTATAAATGTATTCATGATATTGCAACAACAAAGGTGATCTTTCCACATAATAAGTAATTAAGAAACTTAAACAAGTTGGCAGATTTATGATTGGATGGAAACATTGATTAGCAAGGATAGAAAATATGTGTTTAATTTAACAGTTAACATGCCATTTTATATGTCAGATAAACCAAGAATTAAAGACGTTTTTCATCTTAACCCCATTTGACAAAATTATAACAGAGAAATTGGGGTAGAAATTCAACTTAGGCTATGGCCAAAGAGGCAGTGTCACATCAGTTGCTAGTTATATGTTCCACTCTGTGTCCCTTTGCATTGACTTTTCATGGAAATGATTATCTGGCAAAGAATATAACAGCTTTCTGATGCAATTCCATTTGTTTTACACTACCATCACAGGAGTACAAACCCTTTATTTCTGCATGACTAGTGGCATTTTGAATCTTACTCAAATTTTAGTTATTCATTGATTGAGTCAGTATTCAAGATGGTGTAATGTTGACTTTCATGGCAATGTTACAGAGCAACAGAAATTGTTCCAAAGAGCAATTTGAATTCATCTGGTACAACTGTTGTTTAGTATTTGGAAGAAAGTGAAAAAAAAATCTAACGTGGGTTGCAACAATTTCATGGAAACTATCTAAATGACTTTTGTCTGTTTTTTTATAACTACTTCTTTTCTATCAAAGGTTATTCTTTCAAATGACTCAATTTGTTGTGAATTTAAAAGCTCATTGTATTTTTTCCTGTTATTCAACAGATTTCATTGTGACTATCTTGCATAGACATGAATTAGAAGCAGCAGTAAATGATTTGACAACTCTCGCCTGCTCCAGTTATTCATAAAATCATGGCTAATCTGATCGTGGCTTCAACTCTGCTTCCGTCTCCACATCATATGCCCTTTGATACTACTCAATATACCTTCAAGCTAACTTGTTTTGATTCATGTACAGGGCACCCAGATTTGTCTGTACCACAGAGTTCTTCAATCTCTCTTCATTAAAATAATATGTTGCTTTTCTGTTCTATTCCTACCAAAGTGGACAGGTTTACTCTTTCCCACGTTATACTCCATCTGCTAAATTTTGCACATTCACTTAATCTCTGTATATCCCTTTGCAGTCTCCTTCCATCCTCATTACTTGCTTTCCAGACTACCTTTGTGTTATCAGTAAATTTAGCAATCATGCATTTAAACCATTCATTCCAGTCATTTGTATAGGCAGTAAATCATTGAAGCTACAGCATTGATCCCTGTGGCACTCCACCAATTACATTTTATCTATCCAAAAATAACCCACTTAATCTGACTGCTTCGTGTTAGCTAACCAATTCTCTCTGTATGCTAAAATGTTATCCCCTATACGATGAGCTCTTGTTTTGTGTATTAGTTGATGCATTTCAGAAACTCAGCAAACCTCCTTTGAAAGCATTTTTAAACCCACAACTACTATCATCTAAATAACATGGTTGCAAATACATAGGGATTTTACCACCTGCCTGCAAGTTCTTCTCAAAGCCATTCATCATGAAATACATTGCTGTTCCTTTATTGTTGCTGCATCAAAATCCTGGACTTCTATCCCTAACAGCATTTTGGTATATCTCCACCAAATGAATGACAGTAGTTCAAGAAGGCAGGATAATACCACATTGTCAAGGGCAACCTGTGTTGGGCAGTGGGTTTTTGAACTCAGAAATTGAGTTTTTGAAAGAATGACATTTGGAAGAAACAAAGTGGTTATAACCATAGACAAGGTGAACACTTGAGTGCCAGGTTCAGAGGTGGAACATCTCAGATTCAAGATTACTTTAGTGAAACCAGAGACCCTCCCATCATTGAGAACACTCCTGCCTTACCACTTAATTATATATTTCCAGCTAACTTCCGCTCAGACTTTAATTTTCACCCTTCATTTTTGTTTTAGACATTCTTTGTTGATTTTTCAATTCTGTCCAATCTTCTGACTTACCACTAATCCTCTAGACTTGAGCAGCATCACTTCACTGGTGAGCCCACATATTTTCAATCAAAACTTTGTATAGCAGAGTAAATATGGATCAGTAGATCAACCATAGGCTGAGGAGGGCTTTGCTCCTGATAAAATGCAAGAGCCCTTTCAGTCTATTACCCTTGGAGTGCTCTTGTGGTGCAATGTTAGTGTCCCTGTCTCTGAGCCAGGAGGCCTAGGTTCAAATCCCACCTGCTCCTGAGGTGTGTTGTTCCATCTCTGAACAAGTTGATTAGAAAATGCCTTCTGAATGCCCCCTTAAAGATAATTGTATCTGGAATAGGAGCATTTTAAGTGGGAGAGACATTGACAGGTGAATGAAAGAGGAGGTTAAGAAGAAGTAGGTTCAGATTCAGAGAGCTGAGACTGTACTTTGTGCCCTGGCTTTGTGGTGTGCTGATAAAACAAAGCGTGTTGCGACTTTGGGCTCCCTAGCTCCTATGGCTGTGACACCACATTTATGAACATAAATGGCATCTGGACAACATGCGTACAATTCCAGCATAGTCTTTGCTGAGTACCATTTTGATGAAGATGTCAGCAGGGTCTTTGGAGTGAGGACCAGAAGCATGCCTCTGCCAATTGTCTGTGTGGAGTTTGCACATTCTCCCAGTGTCTCTGAATGAGATTATTCCAGGTGTTTCACTTTTCTGCCACAGTCCAAAGATGTGCAGCTTAGGTGCATTGGCCTTGGGAAATGCAGGATTACAGGGATGGTGTTGAAGTGTGGATCTGGGTGGGATGATCTCCAGAGGGTTGCTGTGGACTTGATGGGCTGAATGACCCCCTTCCACATGGTAAGGATTGTATGATTCGATGAAGGTACGTTGCTTCCCTGATGCCAGGATAAATGATGTCATAGAGACGTTACCAGTGCTGTAGTGAATTATATAATTCGTGTATAGTAGAAATTTAAACATACAAAGAGCATTTGCTAAGTGGAGGGGAGGTGTTCGTGAGGGAGACTTAGAAATCTAAGGAGAAAATTTGAGGCAACAGAATTGTGTAGAGACATGGGTAAAGACAAACAGAATGGGTCAGGAAAGAACAAAGGGTGGGATCTTACAATGGCCTGAGCAATGTGGGCCAGGGAACATTTGTGTCAGGATCGTTTGAGATGTCTGTCAAAGCCTATTTCAATACTTGCAACATCTCGCAGGATCTTTCATGCATTTGTGATGAGGCGAGTTTTTCACTCAACAGCAGTGATCTGCAAATTAAGGAGGATTGTATCTTATTAACTCCACTGCTCATCTCATTAATACTCAGCTTCCTTTCTTACCAAATGTGCCGGATGATCTAGACATTAAGAATTCTCAACATGAAAGTCAGAATGGGTAACATTCAATCAAACAAATCAAAATGTTAAATAATGTAGATTCCATTAAACTCAGCAAGAAAGTCTGTCTGTAGTAGGCTCAAGAAGTTAAGAATAGCATTTCATTAAATAAAAATTATTTTCAATCACCTGTTCAGACATGTTATGACATGTTTTTTTCCTGTCTGTGTGTATGGGTATTAGAGGAGTTTGTAAGAGGGTGAGAGTTTTCATTAATAGAGTTATATGCTGCTAATTACTTATCTGTAGCTGGAGGCTATTACTTGTAATAAATTGTCACATTTATTGAGTACAGAAACCTCGTCTATACTTTCTGTAAACCTGTGTCTAGAAGACAAGGCCATTGGGGGATTTTGTGTACTTTTTAAAGTCTTTAACTTTCGTGACAACTCTGGGAATAATAGGGCCTATTCTCCAGTGTGCTAACCCAGTGAGGTGTGACAAGTAATAGCAATTTCAGGATTAGGAGTATTTTAGAAATCAGCTCAAAACATTGATGATACTGGTAAAGATAGAAGATTTTTAATCAAAATTTTGAAGAGGTTAGACAGGATATACACAGCAAAGATGTCTCACCTGGCTGAGAAACTAAGAAATCTAGAACATATTTGCACTGTTTTAGGATAAGGAATTGATCATTTACAAATGAAATGAGGAGAAATGTCTTTACACAAAGGATTGGGAATCTTTGAAATTCTTGATTCAAGAGAGTTGTGGATGCTCCATTGTTGACTATATTTAAGACTGATCTCTGCAGAAGTCTGTCAAGGAATCAAGGGATCTGGGGCACAGGCAGAAGAGCGGAATTGAAGCTGAAGGTCAGCCATCATCATACTGAAGAGTTCAATGGAGTGTATGATTTATTCTTTCCTTTACGTCTTGTGGTCAGTGTAGTATAATGTGCCTTGATGATTTTAACTTTACTCTTTATAGCGTTTTACATTGAATAGTTGGAAAAAAAAAGTAAACGTCTCTGAATTACATCTGTTTGAACTTAAATGTGTTACAGAGCCAAAAGACGATATGGTTTACCAATTTATAACTCCTTGGATTGGTAAGTATTCCACATCATTACAGTTTTTATTTTCATTAACCATGGGAGGTGCATGTTGTTGGCAAGGATAAAATTGATTTAGGTCAAAAAGCATGGTACTGGAAAAACACAGCTGGTCAGGCAGCATCTGAGGAGCAGGAAAGTCAATGTTTCAAGCATAAGCTCTTCATCAGGAGTGAGTTTGGCCCATCCTTAGTTGCCCTTGAGAAAATGGTGGTGACCACCTTTTGGAATCATTGCAGTCACTGCAATCTGGGTACACTCATTATGTGATTAGCAAGGGTGTTTCAGGTTATTGACCTATTAACTGTGAAGGAACAGTGACATACTTTCAAGTCAGGATACAGTGTGACTCGGAGGGGAGCTTGCAGGTGTTGTTACAAACTTATGATTCAAGGTCAGGCAATTTGGCAATCAAGCCTGCTCTACCATTCAATAAGATCATTGCTGATCTGATTTTAACCTCAATTCTATACTCATTCATACTCCCAATAATCTTTAATCCCTTGATGATCAAGAATCTACCCACCTCTGCCTTAAAAATATTTAAAAATTCTACATCCACTGCATCCTGAGGAAGGAAATTCTATAGACCCACAACCCTCTGAGAATGGATGCCCACTTCTTAGAGCTGCAGACCCAACTGGAGTTTCAGTGGTCTCAGAAATGTTACTGGCCAAGGTGGTCACTGTAGTCAGTACAGGGTGAAGGAGAGGGAACCTTCATGTTAAGGTGGCTTTGAAAGCCAGATAATGTTGTTTTAAATTTACTGCATCAGGGTCAAGCTGATCAGCCACATTGACCAGAGGAGTGAATGCAATGTTGGAACTATTAAGATGACCATTTATGCTGGGATGTCCTCTTTGGGTTTTAGATTAGCTATTAGAATCATGGAATCCCTACACTGTGGAAGCAGGCCATTTGGCCCAAAGGGTCCACAGTCACCCTTTGAAGAGCATCCCACCCAGACCCACCTCCTCTACCCCACCTCTCTAACAGTTAGTAAATTTGTAGTTTGCAGATGACATCAAAATCAGAAGTGTAGTGGACAGTGAAAAAGGTTACCTCAGATTACAATGGGATCTTGATCAGATGGGCCAATGGGCTGAGGAATGGCAGATGGAGTTTAATTTAAATAAATGTGAGGTGCTGCATTTTGGGAAAGCAAATCTTAGCAGGACTTATACACTTCATGTGTTGCTGGAAAAACGCAGCAGGTCAGGCAGCATCCAAGGAGCAGGAGAATCGACGTTTCGGGCATGAGCCCTTCTTCAGGATTCCCTGATTCCTGAAGAAGGGCTCATGCCCAAAATGTCGATTCTCCTGCTCCTTGGTGCTGCCTGACCTGCTGTGCTTTTCAAGCAACACATTTTCAGCTCTGATCTCCAGCATCTGCAGTCCTCACTTTCTTCTTATACACTTCATGGTAAGGTCCGAGGGAATGTTGCCGAACAAAGAGACCTTGGACTGCAGGTTCATAGCTCCTTGAAAGTGGAGTCGCAGATAGATAGGATAGTGAAGAAGGTGTTTGGTATGCTTTCCTTTATTGGTCAGAGTATTGAGTACAGGAGCTGAGAGGTCAAGTTGTGGCTGTACAGGACATTGGTTAGGCCACTTTTGAAAAATTGCGTGCAATTCTGGTCTCCTTCCTATTGGAAGGATGTTGTGAAACATGAAAGGGTTCAGAAAAGATTTACAAGGATGTTGCCAGGGTTGGAGGATTTGAGCTATAGGGAGAGGCTGAACAGGCTAGGGCTGTTTTCCCTGGAGCATCAGAGGCTGAGGGGTGACCTTATAGAGGTTTATAAAATCATGAGGGGCATGGATAGGATAAATAGACAAAGTCTTTTCCCTGGGTGGGAGAGTCCAGAAGTAGAGGGCATAGGTGTAAGGTGAGAGGGGAAAGATATATAAGAGACCTAAGGGGCAATGAGGCTCGTATGATTGCAACATTCAAAAGGCATCTGGATAGATATATGAATAGGAAGGGTTTGGAGGGATATGGGCTGGGTGCTGGCAGGTGGGAGTAGATTGGGTTGGGATATCTGGTCGGTATGGATAAATTGGACTGAAGGGTCTGTTTCTATGCTGTACATCTCTATGACTCTATAACATTGCATTTTCCAAGACTAATCCACCTAGCCTGCACATCCATGGACAGCCAGCATTTCCTCGTCTTTCACCAGTGAAAAAACAAGTCTTAGATCCAAAGAAAGTGATCGTATATTTTCTTGTATTAAGTCTATCTGTCATAGCTTTTTCTATTTGCTTAGTCTGTCTTGTAATTTCCTGCTTTCCTGTCAAGGAAGAAATGTTTGAGCAAACCTTCAGAAGGAACATTTGCTCTTTGAACAACATGACTTGATAATTTCATCTGTACCTGAGTTAGGTTTAATCTCATCATTTCCATGCCGAAAAGTAACACCTATGACGGTCCTGCATTCCTGAATTGTTCTGTGCTCATGTGCTGAAAGAGGAGTGGTACTTGAGAAACAGTGTTGTTCTCCACCTGAATTGGATATTTGGATAGAAAACTACTGATGTGTAACTGAAAAGCATTTGTGGCGGCATGTTGGCTCAGTGCTGCCTCACAGCGCCAGGGACCCGGATTCGATGCCAGCCTTGGTCAACTGTCTATGTGGAGTTTGCACATTTTTCCCACTTTTGCCTGGGTTTTTTCTGGGTGCTTCAGTTTCCTCCCACAGTCCAAGGATGTGTGGGTTTGGTGAATTGGCCACAGTATTCAGGGATGTGTAGGTTAGGTGCATTGGTCCGGGGTAATTATAGGATAATAGTGGAGGGGTATGGGTAGGTTACGCTTTGGAGGTTCAGCGTGGACTTGTTAGACTGAAGGACCTGTTTCCACACTGTAGGGATTCTATGATTTAGCATTTGGATAAGGAGAGGCTCAAATCACAAACACTGTGGCATCAATTTAGTTGGGAAACATAGAATTGGTTATTCCTTCCATTATAAAACTATTAATACTTCACCTGCTTAAGTCAGGCTAAAGGACTGACCACAATTTCCTTCCTCTAAAGCCAAATTCCACATAAGCCAACTCCGTTCTAGCTACATATTTGAATTTGGAAATATTGTCACTTTGGAATAAAATTGAGGTGATGCACTTTCTGATCAACAGAAGTTTATATTTTTAATTCCTCCAAGTGTCAGCATGTACTACTTGAATGTTGATGATTACTGCTCATGGCTTACAGTTCCCTGGCAAACACTGTCTTCCACTGTTTTCCTGTTTTGATAAAAACAGCATGAGCAGGATTTGAACCTGGAAGATATCTCAACAATACCAAGTCTTGTTCTTCCATCCAAAGTCTATTTGCCTCCTTTTTGAACATGAGTAACTAGATATCATTCTGAGTTATTTCCGTCCCAAGCACAAATGCTGAGACCACATGTAGTGCTCACCAGTCACCCAGCTATAATCAACTAAATCAAACAGGAAAAGCACTTGGACTTGGGACATCTTTATGTTGTAGGTTGGTACTGTGCTTTAATCATTTTTTGAGAGGAGGAAAATTTCTAAACACAATGTACATTGAAAGTTTGAGGTTTTAAGTCAGTGGAACATGAGCATAAGGAATGGCATGAATATTTTGAAGCAACATTATACGCTTTTGTCAGTCGACTTGACTATTGTTTCATAGTTATTCATGAGTGTTACCTACCTTGAAAACTTCACCATAGTGTAACTCTAGCTTGCAATTATTTATCATAATAGTCAGCGTCATATCTAAGTAAATCCTGTTCTCATCTGATATCATTACAGTTAGTATAATGCACCTAAGCTATTATTGTTTCATGCTTAATCATGCTGAATCCAATTTTACTGCTTGGTTACCAACCTAACTGAAAATCACCAATTTCTATTAAGACCAATAATTAAGCAACACAGACTGCATTTACTTCATAAATAGTGCATTCGCACATTTAGTCACTGGAAAAATACAGGATACAGAGCTAGCAATTTCAATTAAAAATTGGAATAACATAAACGATCACTTTAAGTTGTCCCATGTTAAATTGTTTCAATTTAATATCATGTCTTTAATAGGGCCAGTATTTGCAGTTCATGTTGCTGATTCATGTTAATGTTTCCTGTGACAAGAGTCATGTTTGTGCCATTTTGGTGTGGCTCCTCCTGCTGGCCAGTCCTCTTGCTGCTTTCTGACTCTTTCTTGGCTGTTCCTTCTGTCTTCTGATCTGTCTTTACGTCCCTCTGGCTCACTCTGCTAGTCACCTCTCCATTTGCTACACCTCATGCTCACCAACACTCCTGTTTGCTTATCTTCCCAGCCATTGATCTTGTTGCATTTGACCCTCTGGTTCACTACCTCTCCTTTTGCAGTTCCCC
Source organism: Chiloscyllium punctatum (assembly GCF_047496795.1). Lineage (NCBI taxonomy): Eukaryota > Metazoa > Chordata > Chondrichthyes > Orectolobiformes > Hemiscylliidae > Chiloscyllium > Chiloscyllium punctatum. The sequence continues at coordinate 80,915,818 of NC_092745.1, forward strand.
TCCATTACCCTGCAACTCAAAACTGATCTCACTCTGTAGTTTGCCTTCTGTCTCTTGCCACTCATGTCTCGAGCTGTCATTCACAGCACCTTCTGGGAACACAACTGCAACACTAATGAGGAACTAATGTATACACTTTAACATTTAATGATATTAAGAAGTGATATCTTTGATTCCCAGGTGATGGTTTACTGGTGAGTGCTGGACAGAAATGGTTCCGCCACAGACGACTGTTAACACCTGGGTTTCACTATGACGTTTTGAAGACGTATGTAAGACTGGTTGCGGAATCCACCAAGATCATGTTGGTATGTTCTTTTCAAAAATCTTTAACTCATTATAATTTCATTGCTCTGCTCTGTTTTTTTAATAGGTCCTTAATTGTTTTACGGTTTAATTTTCCAGTACGTAGTTATTAATTTCTGCTGGCAGGAAAGAGATCATTTCAGTGCAGCAAGTATACTCATTTATTACACTTAGAACATATTTTACTATATTGATTACACCCTGACTAATCACAGTCTGCCTATTGATTTGTATTTTATTCAGTTAACTAAAATAGACGGTTTACAGTTAACAGCATGTCCAAGCTGACCATAGACCAACCATTTGCCATCCTCTTCCTGTGCTACATATTGGTATTCCCTTTCTATATTTGGGTTCTTGTCTGTTAGTCCAAATACGTATAAGATGAGAAACTTCAACTTTTAGTAATCCCTTTTGCTTGTCGTACCTGAAGAAATGAATGTTGCTGTTGTAAAAAGGACAAGGGACATTTATTTTTTAAGAAATGTAAGTTGAAAGTAAACCTCACCATCCCCATCACCACTCACAAATCTTGAACCACTAGAAAAACAACTGAGCCCACTCCAGCTTTACAAAAGGAAAATAGGCATTACTTAGAGCCAAATTGGATAATTCCTGAAAATGGGTGCATTGATCAGTGCGCTCAATTAACTCATGTGAACAGTGCAGGTCACGTGGCAACTTGGTGCTGTCTGCTGGATTGAATAATTGCTGTATGCACGTTTTTCATTAACTGAGTACACCAGCAGTGGGCCTAAAATAGGAACATCCTGGTGCACTTGTAGCAACCTGCAGCTTTAAAATGGAAGGTACATTGGAGCAGGTCATTTAGTAAGGAAATCTGACATGTGAAACATTGAAGAATAATACAACAGGAGAAAGCTGGCTCTAAGGTTTACATAAACTGCACATTGATGACTTAGTACATGCTATGGAACATAGGAGAGATGTCCCATATATGCACGGAACCAGCCACTTCTAAGGAGCACTTAGATGCTCTCTGAGCTGATAGCATGGAGAACTAGGTATTAAACACACAGGAACTATTTGTCGTACCATAACTGCAGCACCAGACTTAACGATTGCTGAATTTACCAGAGTCCTGCCTGTCGCCGACCAATAAGCACAATGCATTTGTATGCTTTGCTGCACCTCATACACATGGCATTTTTACAGGCCTCACATCCACATCTTTCAGCTTGCATACACTACCATTTATTCAACTATATCAGCCGCATTAGCCAAATAGACTGTACACTCCTTACTGACAAGTTTGATGTTCTTTCAGGGCAAGGTGAATCCAACCCAGAGTCAGCAACGTGAAATGGAAGGGGCTGATATTCCTACATGTCTTAATTCTATAGGATAGTTATCAGGATGCCCGTTGCTGAGACCATACACTGCAGCAAAACTGAAATTATCAAAACATCTTTGTAGCTAATCCTCCATCTCAATCGCACGCTGTCCTCATCTCACATTTCATTCTGACTTCCAAGCTGGTGTGTGTGTGTGTGTGTGTCTTTTCTCTCCAGCACAACTTTACCCTTTTCCCATACTAAGTACATTCTGGCAGGGAGCAGAAGAATAGCAAGAAGACAGTGAAAATGAAGATGCACCATCAGTTGATTACACACACAACCACCCTTTCATATACTAAAACAGTTTATTTCAAGGGTCGTAGAGGTGGCATCTGCATGTGGCCAGACACTGAACAGGGAGTTAGGATAACATAGGTGTGAGTTTTATTACAGAGTACTTAGATGGGAACTTCATTGGGGAAGGCTGTATAAGAATGCTGGTGTTAAAATAACTCCACAGAGGCCGGTATCCCATCACCAAGTCACACTTCACTCACACATGAAGAGTACTTGACACTGGTTCAGCTTCCTCAGTTCTCACAGTGAACAGAATGTTTGACACGCCTATTTATATCTGTCAGCCAGGGCTCCCCGATTGTACCAGATTAACAGCCCCGATCAGGGAACTCCTATCCCATTAGGTCCACCTGGCTGTTACAATCACTACATTCCCCCCTCCCTAAGTCTGGGGATATAGATCAGTTCTTTTCATTGGAGCCTCTCCTGGGTCAGGTTCCTCCAACTTAGCCTTGGATGTGGCTATACTATAGCCTTCCACTTGTGGCATCTTGGAAGAAATTCATCCTCTTCTCCAGGTGGTAAAGGCATTGAGGCTGCAACATACTCCATGTCCAAGTCAGCCTCCAAGCTTTCTTCGACAGAGGAGGAGAACAAACAGGTTCCGACATTTCCCGGCTGTTCTGAGGGGTTGGGTTTATTTTGCTCCAGCCCCCTTTGCAAGTTGGCAGCTTGCATGTGTCCGCATGTTTGTTCAGGACCACCCCCACATCTTTTAACACAATCAACGAGTGTTGCTCAATTACACATCACAATCCCTGCATCTCTCTTTGCAGGCAGTTGAATGTTAGTTTCCAAGAAATGTGACTGTAAGTGAGCTTGTCTCAGCTTATACTGCAGGCATATAACTAATGTCTGATTGTTTTATTATTGGGTTTTTATTTGTTGCTTTTTTGCTTGCTTTAAACTTTACCACTGGACCTCACCAACATGAAATTTTCCCTAGTTCACTTCAGCGCTAAGATTTAAGTCTTCCAGCCCCTAATAATCCTGACTTCTCACTCAGTTCTCGAAATGGGAGACTTTAACTTTCCTGATATTGATTGGGAAAGCTATAGCTCAAGTTCGTTAGATGGGTCAGTGTTTGTGCAATGTGTGCAGGAGAGTTTCCTGACACAATATGTAGATAAGCCAACAAGAGGTGAGGCCATACTGGATTTGGTTCTGGGTAACGAACCAGGCCAGGTATTAGAACTAGAGGTAGGTGAGCACTTTGGGGACAGTGACCACAATTCGGTGATTTTTAGTCTCGTGATGGAGAGGGATAAGTGTGTACTACAGGGCAAGAGTTATAGCTGGGGGCAGGGAAATTATGATGCGTTGAGGCATGACTTAGGATGTGTGGATTGGAAAAGTAGATTCCAAGGCAAGAGCGTAATTGATATGTGGAACTTGTTCAAGGAGCAACTATTGAGTGTCCTTGATAAGTACGTACCTATCAGGCAGGGAGGAAAGGGTCGTGTGAAGGAGCCGTGGTTTAATAAGGAGTTGGAATCCCTTGTTAAATGGAAGAGGGCGGCCTTTGTAAAGATGAGGCGTGAAGGTTCAATAGGGGCGATTGAGAGTTATAAGGTAGCCCGGAAGGACCTGAAGAGAGAGCTAAGAGCAGCAAGGAGGGGACATGAAAGGTCCTTAGTTGGTAGGATTAGGGAAAACCCTAAGGCTTTCTATAGGTATGTTAGGAATAAAAGAATGACTAGGGAAGGAATAGGTCCAATCAAGGATAGTAATGGGAAGTTGCGTGTGGAGGCTGAAGAGATTGGGGAGGCGCTGAATGAATACTTTTCGTCAGTATTCACTCAGGAACAGGACATTGTTGTCGATATGAATACTGAGGCACGAATAAGTAGAATGGATGGCTTTGAGATATGTAGAGAAGAGGTGTTGGAAATTCTGGCAAGGGTGAAAATAGATAAGTCCCCTGGGCCTGATTGCATTTATCCTAGGATTCTCTGGGAAGCAAGGGAGGAGATTGCAGAGCCATTGGCCTTGATTTTTGTGTCCTCTTTGTCTACAGGAGTAGTGCCAGAGGACTGGAGGCTAGCAAACGTGGTTCCCTTGTTCAAGAAGGGGAGTAGGGATAATCCTAGTAACTATAGGCCAGTGAGTCTCACTTCTGTTGTGGGCAAAGTCTTAGAGAGAATTATAAGGGATAGGATTTATGCACATCTGGATAAGAATGATGTGATCAAGGATAGTCAGCATGGTTTTGTGAAGGGCAGGTCGTGCCTCACAAACCTTATTGAATTCTTTGAGAAGGTGACGAAGGAGGTAGATGAGGGGAAAGCGGTAGATGTAGTATATATGGATTTTAGTAAGGCGTTTGATAAGGTCCCCCATGGTAGGCTACTGCAGAAAATACAGAGATATGGCATTGAGGGTGAGTTGGAGGTTTGGATTAGGAATTGGCTCTCTGGAAGAAGACAGAGGGTAGTAGTTGATGGCAAAGATTCATCTTGGAGTGCCGTCACTAGTGGTGTTCCGCAAGGATCTGTTTTGGGACCATTGCTGTTTGTCATTTTTATAAATGACCTGGAGGAAGGGTTAGAAGGTTGGGTGAGCAAGTTTGCGGATGATACGAAAGTCGGAGGAGTTGTAGACAGTGAGGAAGGATATGGCAGGTTACAGCGGGATATAGAGAAGCTGCAGAGCTGGGCAGAAAGGTGGCAAATGGAGTTCAATGTAGCTAAGTGTGAAGTGATTCACTTTGGTAAGAGTAATAAAAAGATGGATTACTGGGCTAATGGTAGACTACTTGGTAGTGTGGAAGAGCAGAGGGATCTTGGTGTCCATGTACACAGATCTCTGAAAGTTGCCACCCAGGTAAATAGTGCAGTGAAGAAGGCATATGGCGTACTGGCTTTTATTGGTAGAGGAATTGAGTTCCGGAGTCCTGAGGTCATGCTGCAGTTGTATAAGACTCTGGTGCGGCCGCTTCTGGAATATTGTGTGCAGTTTTGGTCGCCATACTATAGGAAGGACGTGGAGGCACTGGAACGGGTGCAGAGGAAGTTTACCAGGATGTTGCCTGGTATGGTAGGAAGATCCTATGAGGAAAGGCTGAGGCACTTGGGGTTGTTTTCTTTGGAGAAAAGAAGGTTTAGGGGTGATTTGATAGAGGTGTACAAGATGATTAGGGGGTTAGATAGGGTTGACAGTGAGAACCTTTTTCCGCGTATGGAGTCAGCTATTACAAGGGGGCATAGCTTTAAATTAAGGGGGGGTAGATATAGGACTGATGTTAGGGGTAGGTTCTTCACTCAGCGAGTCGTAAGATCATGGAATGCCCTGCCAGTAGCAGTAGTGGACTCTCCCTCTTTATGGGTATTTAAGCGGGCATTGGATAGGTATATGGAGGATAGTGGGTTAGTGTAGGTTAGGTGGGCTTTGATCGGCGCAACATCGAGGGCCGAAGGGCCTGTACTGCGCTGTATTGTTCTATGTTCTATGTTCTATGTACCAGCTGTATTTCACAAGAGACTGAAGAAGGAGGCAGTAGAGAAAAAAGACACATCAACAAAAATAGTGCATTGTATTTTTGCAATTTTTTAATAATCTCATGCTTTTTGATTCACTACAGGTTTCTTAAAATGAGTTGAAAATTAATTTATTTGTCTGTACAGGATAAATGGGAACAAATTTACACAAAAGAAAGCCATACACTGGAGCTCTACCAACAAATCAGCCTTATGACATTGGACAGTATTCTGAAATGTGCCTTCAGTTACTGTGGCAACTGCCAGATTGAAAGGTCAGCATTGGAAAAATGTTACAAAATAGTTTTTAGTACAGTTTTTTCATAATGAATGAAAATAGACACATACACGCATAAATTGTCCTACATATAATCTTATATATTTTTTGTAATAAATGATATTAAATACTCCCATTAATGTCAGCCCTGCTATATCATTAATCAGGAGGCAATTGTCTTAAAACACTTAAACATTGAGTGGCCATGATTTAAACATAGACCAATATAAATTGATGATTAACTTATAAACCTCATTATTGCCTCATTTTCCTACCGAAGGTAGGTGCAGATAATGCTCTGGCCCCGATTATTAGTTTGTTTTTCTGTAAACAATACAACCCCAAAACCAGGAGAAAGATTTCAATTAAATTGGTTGCATAGATAGTATATAAATTAAAGAACTAATTAGCTTTTGGTGAATGTAGATATATCTGGGTCTTAGATTGATTAACATTTTTAGAATGTTGTTGATTACTTTAGTATGTTATGGAACTGTGGTGGAATTTGTCAGCATTGTCATTACATTCAGGATTTTTAGAGCAAATTTTAGAATTGGAATCCCTACAGTATGGAACCAGGCCCTACAGCCCAACAAGTTCACACCAACCCTCCAAAGGGTATCCCACCCAGACCCATTCCCCTACCTTATGCACCTAACCTATATATCCCTGAACACTATGGCCAATTTAGCACAGCAAATTCACCCAACCTGCACATCTTTAGACTATGGGAGGAAACCAGAGTTCCCAGAAGAAACCCACTCAGACACAGGGAGGATGTGCAAACTCCACACAAAGTCACCCAAGGCTGGAATTGAACTCAGATATCTGGTGCTGTGAGGCAGCAGTGCTAACCACTGTGCCACCATGCCACCCCATGCTGATTTTTGGAAGGCTTTACATAGGGATGGAAGTTTTTAACAAGAAAGATTTAATTTTGTATCAGCTTTGTAGTTACAGAGCACCACTAGCCAGGGAAAAGCATCAAGGAAGAGCTGCTTAATTTAAAAAAAGGATTGAGTTAATACTGCTTGACACAGGAATGGACTCTACTGAGTTCCTTCATCCTTTGTATAATCTATGATAGGTCAAGAGTCTTTATGAAAGCCATAATGCTGCTCTGTTTGGGTGCAACAATGCTTAATGACTGACCAAGGTCCTGTGTGCCAAGGAGACCTGAAAAATCATCAAACTCCAGATTAAATCAAGTCAATTTCAGCTGTTGCAAGTAACTGCTGAAGATGTTCATTTGACCACTTACATCAATTTAGAAAGATTCTGCCCTCTCTCATAATTCTCTCATTTATCTAACTGCAATTCAACCAGATGTCTAAGGCTGGCAATTGTCCACTGAGGTCCAATCTGACTCCATTATATGTATTCCAAAAAGTGGAATTTTCAAGCCTGAGGATCAGGATGGGGTAGAACTGGGCAGACTGACCCTGTAGGCAGTGCCTAGGTGACCACAAGGGTTTCAAAGGTGGAGGGGTGGGGGTCTTGCTACGATTCCTGTCTTAGTTCTATGGGAACCAACTGTCAAGTGCTGCTATTCAGGCTGCCCTCCTGTGCAAATCATGCATCACCAACTTTCCCTGTTCGCAAAAACTAAGTCTGCTAGAAATGGAGCAGTGGGAGGATAGAGGAACTCTGGCATCTGGGATGCTCCTGCTATTTTAAAGTTTATTTTTAAAGTAAATGAATAAATGACACAAATAGAAGTTAACATTATGATCTAATAGCAATTGTGCAGAGATGGCAACAGGGAGATTAAAGCTGAGAACAAAATATTCGGGGGATGTGTGATTTTTCAAATGGACAAGTGAAAAGGAATGGGTCATAGAGTCATAGAAATGTTCAGCATAGAAACACACCCTTCGTTCCAACTCGTCCATTTGACCACATATCCCAACCTAGGCCCATCTGCCAGCACCTGACCCATATCTCTCAAACCCTTCCTATTCATATACCCATCCAGATGCATTTTAAATGTTGCAATTGTGTTAGCCTCCATCACTTCCTCTGGTGTGGTGGAGGCTAGTACAATTGCAACAGGGTATACAACCCTCTCTGTGAAAAAGTTGCCCCTTAGGTCTTTTTTATATCTTTCCCCTCTCACCCTAAACCTGTGCCCCTGTTCTGGACTCCCCTTCCACAGAGAAATTTATCCTATCCATGCCCCTCATGATTTTATAAACCTCTATATGGTCACCCCTCAGCCTCCAACACTCCAGGAAAATAGCCCTAGCCTATTCAACCTCTCCCTATAGCTCAAATCCTCCAACTCTGGCAACATCCTTGCAAATCTTTTCTGAACCCTTTCAAGTTTCACAACATCTTTCCAAAAGGAAGGAGACCAGAATTGTACGCAATATTCCAAAAGTGGCCTAACCAATATCCTGTACAGCTGCAACATGACCTCCCAAATCCTGTACTCAATACACTGACCAATAAGGAAAGTATACCAAACACCTTCTTCACTATCCTATCTACCTGCGACTCCACTTTCAAGGAGATATGAACCTGCACTCCAAGTGATGGTCTATCCTTTTCCATCACTATTTTAAAACTAACAGAATTATGGTCGCTGGCCCCAAAGTGCTCCCTCACTGACACCTCAGTCACCTGCCCTGCCTTATTTCCCAGGAGTAAGTCAAGTTTTGCACCTTCTCTAGTAGGTACATCCACATACTGAATCAGAAAATTTTCTTGTACACACTTAAGTAATTCCTCTCTATCTAAACCCTTAACATATGGCAGTCCCAGTCTCTGTTTGGAAAGTTAAAATCCTCTACCATAACCACCTTATTATTTTTACAGATAACTGAGATCTCCTTCCAAATTTGTTTTTCAGTTTCCCTCTGACTGTTAAGGGGTCTATAATACAATCCCAATAAGGTGATCATTGTGATGGAGATCATTTTGTTAGTTCAAGATGGAATTAGTACGATAGCAAGAAATGAAAGACATAGAATTCATATCAGTAGAGATCAGAAATAGCAAGGAGAAGACACTGTTGGAAGTAAACTATAGGCCCCCTAACAGTAGCTATATGCAAGACAGAGAATAATTCAGGAAACAATGAGGCCATGTAAAAGTGGCATTTTTAAAATAAGAATGATAGATGATTTTAATCTTCATGTAGATTGGGAAATTCAATTTGCCTGAGAAAGAATTTATAATGCATTTGGAACTTTTTTAAACAAGATGTTGTGGATCCATCCAGTGATCAGACTTTTTTTGGATCTGGAAAGTTTAATGAAGCAGGTTTAATAAATTTTCTTAGATTAATAGTTCCTCTAGGGAACAATGATTATAACAAGGTAAGATTTAATTTTCAGTTTGAGAGTGAGAATGTTGGTTCAGTAAACAATAGGTGTGCGATTTATATAAGGGTAATTAAAAAAGGAATGAGGGTAAAAGAAAGTGAGGACTGCAGATGCTGGAGATCAGAGCTGAAAAATGTGTTGCTAGAAAAACGCAGCAGGACAGGCAGCATCAAAGGAGCAGGAGAATCGACGTTTCAGGCAAAGCCCTTCTTCAGGAATGCCTGGAGTTAACTGGGAAAGGTACCTGCCAGAATAAGTAAATGGTGAACAATGACAGACATATAAGGAAGTAGTTCATAACTCACAACAAAGATAAATTCTACTCTGGAAAAATGGTTCTGAAAAGGGGATAAACCAACAATATCCGAAGAAGTTCAGGATAGTATCAAGTTGAAACAAAAACATACAATATGGTGAAGATTAGTTGTAAACCAGAATCTTGGGAACAAAAGGTTTAAAAACAACAAGAGGCCCAAAAAAGGGAGAACATAAACTTTAAGGGTAAACTAGCAAATAACATAAAAATGGACAGTAAGTGCTTCTTTAAATATACAGAAAGGATAAAGTGAACATAGGCTTCTTAGAGAATAAAGTTGAATAAATAATAATGATAATAATGAACCAGAAAATTACAATGCCGTTGAAAAATACCATACATCAGTCTTCACAGTGGAAGGTACTATTAATATTCCAGCAATGCTAAATAGTCAAGGCACAGAGGGGAGAGGAAATTAACACAATAAATATCATGAGAGAAAAGATTACAAAGAAAGCTAATGGAAATAAAGGTGTACCTGTCCTCAGGGCCTGATTGGCTGCATCTGAGGATATTGAATGAAGAAGCCCCAGAGCATGTGCAGGTAATATTCTTCCGAAAGTAGAAGAGTCCCAGAGATTGGAAGACTGCCAATGTTACACTTTAATTCAAAAAGGGAGGGACACAGAAACAGATAACTATAGGTCAGTTAGCGTAATATCTGCAATTGGAAAAATGTTTGAATCTATTATAAAGGATTTAATCATGAAACTTTAAGAAATACAAGATAAATCAAGCAGAGACAGAATGGCTTCATGAAGCCTGACAAATTTATTAGCATTCTTTGAGGAGGTGACAAGCAAGATAAATGGGATCCGGGAGATGTAATGTGGATTTTTGTGGATCACCTATCTTTTTTGCTAAATTCCTTTCCCAGTCAACCTTAGTAAATCTGCTCTCATCCCTTTGTAATTACCCTGACCGAAGTTTCGCACAGTTTGTTTCTGACTCAAGTGATACCTGGATTTTCAAAGGACATTGATTCAAAAGGCTGTCCATGAGGCTACTTAATAAGATAAGAGCCCATGGTGTTGGGAATATTATATTAGCATTGATAGAGGATTAGCTAACTCATAAAAAATAGAGCCGGGATAATGAGGGATGGGGCATTTTCAGGATGGCATCTATAACTAATGGAATGCCACAGGAATCAATGCTGAGCCACAAATATTTACAATATTTATTAATAATGAATGAGGGAAATAAATGTACTATTGCTAAGTTTGCAGATGACACAAAAACATTTGGAAAGACAAGTAATGAAGATGATACAAAGAATCTGTAGAGGAATATCGACAGGTTAAGTGAATAGGCAAAAGAAACTTGGCAAATGGAATTTCATGTGGGAAATTGCAAAATTATGCACTTTCACAGGAAGAATAGAGGAACTGAAAAGTTTTAAAATGAAGATAGACTGCAGAATGCTACAGCACAGCCGGGTTTAGTTTTCCTCATTCATGAATCACACAAGGCTAATGTACAAGTTCAGCAGTTAATAGAGAGAGCAAATAAAATGTTGACCATTATTTCAAAGGGAATGGTATATCAAAAATAAAGTCTTGCTAAACTGCACAAAGGCAATAGTTGGATCACACATGAAATATTGTGAACGATTTTGATCCCCTAATTAAAGAAATATGTACTGTCATTGGATGCAGAGCAAAGTTCATTAAGTCGATCTCAGATATGGAGGGATTGTCTTATGAGGAGTGGTCAAGTAGATTGGACTGTCCTCAATGAGTTTAGGGAAATGAGAGGTGACCTTGTTAATGAATACAAGATTCTTAGAGGGCTTAACGAGGTAAGTGCTGAGAGGATGTTTCTCCTTGTGGGATACACAAGGATCAAAGGACAATCTTAGAGTAAGAGGTCATTCGTTTAGGGCAGAGATGAAGAGAAATTAGTTCTGTCGGAGGGAAGTAAATCTGCAAATTTCCTTACATAGAGAGCTATTCAGGCTGTGTTGTGTAATATATTCAAGGCTCAGATAAATGGACTTTAAATCAGTAAGGGAATCAAGGATTATGGGAAGCAAGCAGGAAAAAGAGAGTTGGCCTTCTTCTTCCTGACTCCATGAAGTTCAGCCCCTAAATTCAAATTATGACATGTATGTAAAAAGGTAATTCTTCTACGGCATCTGCTTTAATTTATAATCTGTATCCCTTTAATGTGAAGCACTGTGATCAACTTCAGAGCTATAAACAAAGCAGTGCCCTTAATGGAGAGAAGGTACACATCAAGTCCCAAATGTGGTCGTGTGACAGGGAAGCCACAACACCTCTCAGACACCTTGTTTGCTGCTCTTCAGGAATTTCTATTTCTCCTGATTGGTCATTTGTCAAAATTGATCTAGATCAGTACAGAAAGGTCAAGATGATGGAATACACCTGGCTTTGGGACTTGCCCAGCTGGTTGATTTAAAATTGGAATCAATATAATCCTGAGTAAGAAGGGTAGAAAATTCCAAAACCTAACAGAGGATGGCGTGTGCTTCCTTGAAATTCTTGTAGATAGGTTTTCAAAACAACAGTACACAGAAGAGGTGAGACATCTATTATTTTCATAAATGCCTGAGAGGTACGTCTAGACAAATTAGTCTTGCCTAACAAATCTTTGGACATTGTCATAGAAAATGAAGGAATTGATGAATGATCCTTTTATGTTTCTTGCTGGGAGGTGAGTCATATTGGCAAGGCCGGAGCTTATTTCCCATCCTTAACTAGCCTTGAGAAGGCGATGGTAAGCCTTCTTTTTAAACTACATCTGTATAGCTACACCCACAATGCCCTTTATAAAGGGAGTCCTAGGTTTTAGATCCAGTGACTGTGAAGGAATGGCAATGTAGACAAGCCATGATGTCCTGTGACTTGGAGAGGAATTTTCAAATGCATCCGCTGCCTTTGGCCTTCCTGGTGGTAGAGGTCATAAATTTGAAAGATGTTGTTGAAGGAAGCTTGGCATCTTGCTGCTGTGCGTCTTGTCGAGGATACACACTGCTGACAGGATGTACACTGACAGTGGCAGAAGTGAATGCTTAAGGTGGTGGATTGGGTAACAATCGAGGCTGCTTTGTCTTGGATACTGTCAAGTTTCTGACTTTTGGAGCTTTACACATCCAAATAAGTGGCGAAGATAACATCATACTCCAGCCTTGTGCATTGTAGATGGTGCACAGGATGTTGGAGTCAGAATTCCCATCCTAATAGCTGAATGAAAGATGCAATATGGTCCAACACAATTTACTTGGATTTCCAGCTTTTAATGGTCATGTATCAGAACCTTTTAAAGGATAATGTGCACTTGTAACATTATAAGCGGTTGGATTTAGGATGAAGGAAAATGGACGAAGGTAACATCGCAGTGATTTTATTAGTCCCACTGGATTGCTATTTACACTATCCGACAAAAATACAAAGAATAGACACGGCATTCACAGAGAAGCTTTTAAACTGAAGTTTGACTTGTCAAAGTTTATTTTGACTGATTTTTAACAAATCCAAATTAGAGAAAGAAGGTCTGTTACTAAAATTTCAACCACTGAACTTTGGAGCCTCTTGCAAAGTCATAATCTTTTAAAGTTGTTTCTTTAATAATCAACCAAGTTTGCTGATAAAAAAATTAAATAAACTCTTCTGTGGATAGCTTGTCAAATTTGAAGTCCTTCTATTGAATATAACAGTTGAATCAAATGAATTTGTTAGTTTAAAAGTTGCAAAATAACAAACTGATAATTCTCTGCTTTCTGGATAAACAGGGAAGGGAATAGTTCAGGGAATACTTCATCCCCATCACCCACTCCTCAGGTTAGTGATCACTCAACATTGAAAAGACAGGCCAATGAGGAAGCAGTGGCATCGCTGCTAGACAAAGGCAGAGACTATTTCCAAAAGAATCAAATCCTATTCCTTGTCCCACTTCCCTCAACAATTCCATATCCAACCCACAGCTTGGCAGTCCCTGGAGATGGGTGTCAATCAGAGCTGGAGGTAAGTTCAGACTTATTTTCTTTGATCCCTATTGAAATTGCTGCACAGTCCAATCTAAATCAAGGTAGGAGTTTCATGGTGAATGATAGACTTTAAGAAATGTAGTGGAACAGAGGGATCTTGGAGCTCAGGTTCACAGTTCTTTGAAAGTGGAGTCGTAGCTAGATAGGGCAGTGAAGAAGGCTTTTGGCACACTGGCCTTCATCCGTCAGGGCATTGAGTATAAAAGGTGGGAAGTTATGTTGTAGTTGTACAGGCTATCAGTAAGGCTGCACTTGGACTATTGTGTTCAGCTTTGGTCATCTTGTTAGAGGAAAGATGTTATTAAACTGGAAAGAACGCAGAGTAATTTTACAAGGATTTTGCCTGGATCCAATGTCTGAGTTATAGAGAGAGGTTGGACAGGCTAGGACTTTTCCCTTTAGAGCGTAGGAGACTGAGGGAGTTCTTATAGAGGTGTATAAGATCATGAGAGGCATGGATGGGGTGAATACAGTCAGTCTTTTTCCCAGGGTTGGGAAAGTGAGAACTAGAGGACATCAGATTAAGGTTAGAGGGTAAAGAATGAAAAGGAGCCTAAGGGGCAACTGTTTTACACAAAGGGTGATATTAATGTGAAATGAACTGCCAGTGGAAGTGGTTGAGGTGGGTACATTAACAACATTTAAAAGGCATTTGGACAATTACATAAATAGGAAAGCATATGGACCAAGTGCAGGGAAATGAGGTTAGCATGAATGGACATTTTGGTCGGCATAGACCGGTTTGGGCCAAAGGGCCTGTCTCTGTGCTGTAGGACTCAATGATTCTAAATCATTATTCACAAACTAATGGATATCAAATGTGTTGTCACTACTACTTTTAACTGATGATATTTTAATTGTATGCTGTGTGACTGATTATGAACTGAATTTCAAGGACTCTCTCGATTTTCCAGTGACAGTTCATATATCAAGGCTGTGTATGAGCTCTGCTTCCTCGCCAATCAGCGGTTCAGAACCTTCCCATATCACAGTGACCTTATTTACTATCTGAGTCCACATGGATATCGTTTTCGGAAAGCCTGTGGCTTGGCACACCACCACACTGGTAAGTGTAAGGACAGTGGCACAGACTAACAATGATCAATTCAATTAAGTTCATTGTGAAGTTTATCCAATTTAGTGACATGCCAAGTATTGGTTTTAAATATAAACAATTCTCGTCATTGTTTTCATTCTCAGCAAGTTAGAGGGATGATCTGTGAATGATGTGGAAAAGAAAAGGAATTGTTTTTCAGATTTACGGAGGAGATGGGGAATGTTAGGTTTAATGGCAAGTGGTACAGAAAATCCAAATGGAAGTCGCTGGATCAAAGTGAATTCAAAATTCAAACATGGAGGGAGGTGAAGGGGTGGGCAATTGGTCGGAATGGACGGAGGGAAAGTTGAAGTAACCCTGCTTCAGTTGAACTGATATCTGATTCTGTGGTCTGCAGTCAATTTACTAAATGACATTTAAAATAGAGAAAGTCAGGACAACTATTGAGCCGAGGACCCAAAGCCAGTTAAGGGTCTCATTCCACTGCTGACATTTTGCAATTTGCAATGGGGTGGGTGTGAGGGGTTTGGGGACAGCAGGGTGGTGCTGTTGTACGACATTTGGCCCAGTAAAAGCTGGCAATTTTCCTGTAGACATGGAGGATTTCCTTTCTAATTGTTTATCCTGTGACCCACATTTGGCAGTAAGGGTGCCCCTGTGGAAACATTCCCCCTTACTTAGCAATTAGTCCTTTGAATTACATAGAATTACATAACATGCCCTTCGGCCCAAAACGTCCACACCAACCCTCTGAAGAGTAATCCACCCAGACACATTCCCCTACCCTATTATCCTATATTTACGCCTGACTAATGGGCAATTTAGCATGGCCAATTCACTTAACCTGCACATCTTTGGATTGTGGGAGGAGACCCACACAGACACGAGGAGAATGTGCAATCTCCACACATCCTTCCCCTCCCCATCTATCAAGCAGTGTCTTTTGACTGGCCCCAGTGAGGCCATTCCACTTACCTTCATCTCACAGTTCAGTCCCACCAGTGGCCACCATGTGGCGCTGCTGTCAGTGATGAGCCATTGGCCCTCCAAATGGATGAACTTAACTTTTGGAAGCCAAAAAAGAGAAAATGCTGGAAAATCTCAGCAAGTCTGGCAGCATCTGTAAGGAGAGAAAAGAGCTGTAAGGAGAGAAAAGAGCTCAAGCTTTGACAAAGGGTCAGTTAGACTCGAAATGTCAGCTCTTTTCTCTCCTTACAGATGCTGCCAGACTTGCTGAGATTTTCCAGCATTTTCTCTTTTTTGGTTTTAGATTCCAGCATCCGCAGTAATTTGCTTTTAACTTTTGGAAGAATGCCATTTAGTAAATTGACTGCAGACCATAGAATCAGATATCACTTCAATTAAGCAGGGTTACCTCAACTTTCCCTCTGTCCATTCTGACCCCTTATCCACCCGTTCACCTCCCTGCCCCACCCCACACTCGCCACCACTCACCTCCCCCTCTCCTCGAACTCCCCTCACTGCCACTGCCAAAGAAAAACAAACTTCAGCCTACAGTGAACAAATTGGAGCTCCTGATCAATGGAACTATAGTATTCGGGTGACTAAGGAGTGTATTGCAGATTGATTGGAATGATGCCAGGTTTCAGACTGGAAAACCTCAGACTTTTTATCAAAAGATATTATACATGTAATGTTATGGGATTTTAAAAGTATGAATGATTTTCAAAATGGATAGAAACAGACTATTTCCTGAGCTGAACAGTCCAGAAGGAAGTAGTGTAGATATAATGTCAGAAAGTTATGAGTATAAGGAGTATAAATTAGTGATTGAAGCAGGAATAATGTCAATATTTAAGAACAGGTGGTTGAAAGGAATGGTAATAGGTAGGAATAAACTGTACACATGAAATGAAGATGTAAAGAGTAATTATTAACATGAATGGGTTGAGCTGAATGCCATGCTTCTATATTAAAGTTCTTCAGTAATTTGTGTGACATGATTTTCTCTGCTTCCAAATTTGCAATCCTTCACATAAGAGTGTTTGATGTTGACACAATAGTAAGAACTAAGAATTAGGAGCTGGAGTAGTTTATATGGCACTTTGAACCTACTAGCTATTAAGTATTCAGATGTTCTAAATCAATTCTACTTTCCTCATGCCTGTTGATTGTCTGTTCTTTACAGACAGAAAGAACATGTGCACACACTGCATGTTTTCAACTCAGTAAGATAGTTAATGGTCATTATCTGGCCCACTTCTCAGGGAAATGCCTCAGCCAGTCAAGGTCAACCTGCTTAGTTTAAAATTATAAAGCACCTTATCAGTTATCTGTCAGTCATCATCCAACTGGTGCTTTCTTCATTGCAAAAACTTTACCAATCAGAGTCCACTTGCCAAACAATCAGTACTGTTCTCTCACTCGATATAATTGTTGCTTTCCCTTTATATTGTTGTTTCTTGCAAATTGTCCAATGCATGCAAGGTGAAAAGCTTTGGCAAAACATGCGTTTTTTTTATCAGAAATACTTCAAGTTCTGTACCAGGGATCCGGGTTCGATTCAGGCCTCGGGCTACTGTCTGTGTGGAGTTTGCACCTTCTCCCGTGTCTTTGTGGGTTCCTCTGGTGCTCCAGTTTCCTCACACAATCCAAAGATGTGCAGGTTAGGTGAATTGGCCATGATAAATTGCTCATTGGTCATGGGTAAATATTGGATAATAGGGTAAGGGAATGGGTCTGGGTGGGTTACTCTTCAGAGGGTTAGTGTGGACTTGTTGGGTTGAAGGGCCTGTTATGTAATTCTATGTAATTCAATTCTATGTAATTGCTTATGAAATAATTTATACATACATTTAGTCCCATTGAAACTTTCTGTTTGACAGAGGAAGTGATACGGCAGAGGAAAGAAATGCTGAAAAATGAGAAGGAATTGGAAAAAATCAAAGATAAGAGATATTTGGATTTCTTGGATATTCTACTTTGTGCAAGGGTAAGTCTTTGTATGTGGTAATAGTTAATTGTTCTAACTAACCATTTGGCAAATAGTTTTCAACCAGTTTTAATTAAGTTTTGTTATGAACTTTGCAGTAGTTTAAACTGTTCTCTGCAGTCATGTTGAAGGATATCTCAACAGTACTCCTGCCAATTATGCCAAGCATGCTCATGATCCAATTTCAAACTGTGTACAGTGTACTTGGAAACATGTTTTATTGTGGCACAGTGAACAGAGTTGCAGTTTGTAGTGAGATCGTAATCTCCAGCAAAGTCTACAAGGAAAGGTTGGTGACTGTCAACTCACCAGCCCTCCGAGGCCTGCAGCTGCCTCTAAATAGTAACCAAAGAAACTCTCAGAAGGAAACAAGAGTTCACATGTATCCAGACTAGGGCAGTCAATTTTTAGCATCAGCTTGTTTATTCATAATGGGAAACCATAGCATCAACTCTCAACACCCAGTCCTTAAAATAATGCTCTTGCAAAAGAGTAAACAATGTTGTACTTGTCATACATCAGTTATTTAGATTCCCTACAGTGTGGAAACAGGCCCTTCGGCCTAACAAGTCCATACCGACCTTCCGAAGAGCAACCCACCCAGACCCATTCCCCTACATTTACCCCTTCACCTAACACTATGGGCAATTTAGCATGGCCAATTTACCTAATCTGCACATTTTTGGACCGTGGGAGGAAACCGGAGCACCCAGTGGAAACCCATGCTGACATAGGGAGAATGTGCAAACACCACACAGACAGTTGCCCGAGGCGGGAATTGAACCCAGTCTCTGGTGCTGTGAGAGCCGTGCCACCCCCATTTACCTCATTGTTAATATTTGTGTTGTTTCATTATTACTTTTGCGAAATGTTCACAACATCAATCTTAAACTTTACCCTCCTGCAGATAGATATCAAAATAATTTGAGCTGGTATGATTTGGTTCAGGAGCCAGGAGTGTTGGGAATTTCTCTATTTTTGTCAGTTCCAAATCAGATTTCCTCAGTTTACTCTCAACTGGTTTCTCAGTTTAATTAGCTATGATGCAATTTCACCTTTTTGTGATTGAATTGTGCTGCACATAACCAGATCTTTGGATCATCTTCTTGTTGACAAGCTGTTGCCAGTGGGGTGCTGCAGGCAATAGTGCTGAGGACCTCAACATTTTATATAAATGGGTTAGGTGAAGGGACCAGGTGTATCATAACTAGTTTTGTTGATGTCACAGTGATAGGTAGAGGGCATGAAGAGTCTACAGAGAGATTTAGCTAGGTTACATGAGCACAGAAGAAAATGACAGTGGGAAATTGTAATCTTGTCCACTTTGACAGGAAAAACATATAGAAAAACAGTAAATTATTTAAATAGCGAAAGATTGTAAAACTTTGTGGTGCAGATGGACCGAGGTATCCTTGTACATGAGTCACAAAAAATGTTAGTATGCAGGTACAACAAGTGATAAAGCAGTCAGTTATTCCATAAATGAAATATATCACTACACTCGTACAGAGTTTGCTGAGACGAATCATGCAGTGACGTGTGCAGTTTTAGTCTTGTTACTTGACAAACAATTTAACAGCAGTAGAAACAGTTCAAAGAAGTTTCACTTGACTGATTCATGGGATGAAGACCATAAGCTATAGGAGCACAATTAGACCATTCAGTCCATCAATTCTGCTCTGTCATTCAATCATTGCCGATGTTACACCATTGTCCTGCCCTCACCCCGTAGCCCTTGATCCCCTTATGAATGAAGAACCCATCTAGCTCTGTCTCTGATACACTCAATTCCTTGTCCTCCACATCCTTCTGCAGCAATGAGTTCCACAGATTAGCTACCGTCTGCCTGAAGAAATTCCTCCTCATCACAGTTCTAAAGCGTTGTCCCTTCAGAGGTCATATGACTCTTTGCCCTTTGCATCGTGGTCTCTTCTATGAATGGAAACATCTTCCCCACATCCACTCTGTCCAGGCCTCTCAGTATTCTGTAAATTTCAATGATATCCCCTTCATTGTTGTAAACTCCATCAAATACAGACCCAGGGTCCTCAACCATTCCTCATTTGACAAGCTCTTCATCCCCAGGATCATTCTTGTAAACCTCCTCTGGACCCCCATCCAACACCAGGGCATTGTTCCTTAGATCTGGGACCTAAAACTGCTCATAATATTTCAAATGCAGTCTGACCAGAGCCTTATACAGCCTCAGCAGTACATTTCTGCTCTTGTATTCTAGACCTCTTGAACACTAATATTGCATTTGCTTTCCTAACTGTCAACTGAACCTGCATGTTAACATTAAGATAATCCTGAACTAGGACTCCCAAGTCTTTTTGTGCTTCAGCTTTCTGAAGTCATTCTCCATTTAGAAAATAGTCTCAGCCTCTCTTCTTTTTACCAAAGTACATAATCTCACAACTTCTCACATTGTACTTGATCTGCCACTTCTTTGTTCACTCTCCTAGCCTGTCACAGTCCTTCTGCAGTCTCCCCACTTCCTGACCCTCCACCTATCTTTGTGTTGTCTACAAACCTAGCAACAATGCCCTCAGTTCCTTTGTCCAGATTGTTAACGTATAACATAAATAGTTGTACTCCCAACACTAATCTCTGCAGAACTCTAGTAGTCACCAGCTGCCATCCTGAAAAAAAACCTTTAGCCCCACTCTCTGCCATCTGCCAGTCAGCCAATCCTCTATCCATGCCAGTATCTTGCCCCTGATACCAGGTGTCCTTATCAAATTTAGCAACCCCCGTGGGCAGCTTGCCAAAGGCCTTCTGGAAATCCAAATAGATAACATCCTTTGTTTAACTTATTATTTGCTCATCAAAGAATTGTAACAGATTTGTCAGGCATGACCTTTCTTTGATGAAGCTTGCTGATGCAGCCCTATTTTACCATGCACTTCCAAGTACTCCGCAAACTCATAATGGACTCTCAAATCTTACCAATGACCAAGATCAGGCCAACTGGCCTCTGGTTACCTGTCTTCTGCTTCCCTCCCTTCTTAAACAGGGGTGTTATTTTAGCCATTTTTCAGTCCTCTTGGACTCTCCCAGACTCCAGTGATTCCTGAAAGATAACTACCAATGCCTCCACAATCTCCTCAGCTATCTCCTTCAAAACTTTGAGTTGTAGTCCAATTGGTCCAAGTGATTTATCCAGCTTCAAATCTTTCAGCTTCCCCAGCACCTTCTCCTCAGTGATGGTCTCTATACTCCCCTCTGACCCCTGACTCTCTTGAAGTTCTGGTATGTTGAAGACTGATGTAAAGTACCTATTCAGTTCCTCCACCATTTCTTTGTCCCCCATTTCTACTTCTCTCGCCTGATTTTACAGCAGAATAATGTCTGCCAAAGCTTCTTTCTTACCTTTTATCTAAAAAAATGCTTATAATCTGATTTTATAGCTAGCTTACCCTCATATTTCATCTTCTTCACCCTTATTGCATTCTTAGTTATCATCTGTTTGTTTTTAAAGGTTTCCCAATCCTCTGGCTTCCCACTAATCTTCACTGCATTGCTTTTTCTTTTGCTTTTATGCTGTCTCTGACTTCTCTTTAGTAGACAAACAGGAGGCTAGAAGAACACAGGCAGCATCAGGAGGTGGAGAAGTCGACATTTCAGGTGTAACCCTTCTTCAGGACCTGCCTGTTTACTTTGGATTCCAACATCTGCAGTTTTTTTTGTCCCTGACTTCTCTTGGTGGCCATGGTCACCTTATCCTACCCGTAATATGTTTCTTCTTCCTTGGGATTTTTGACTAATCAGCCAACCACAGCTCTATCAGTACAAAACCCCTTGGCTCCAGTTTTTCCATAACTACACTTCAACTCCTACTGGAACCAGCAGCTCTGCAACCAATGTTTACAATGACTATAAGGTTAATTGCTTTCAAAAGATTCAGTAATACTCCAGAAATCCTTGGTTTAAAACCTGTTATTTTCTCACATCAGTCCATAATTCAAAATACAGAGAAATAAAAAGGCGGTCTTTAAACCAGATTTTTCGTGATTTAAACAACTTTACCCAATATCCTTTCAGTTTTCTCTGAAATTATGAGTAACCACAGCCTCGCCATTTCCTTATTAATGAAACCTCTCATCACTGAAACTATCACTGTAATATTTTTCTGCACCCTCTCCAAAGTCTTTCGAACCTTCCTAAATTGTGATCCTAGTGTTGGGGCGGAATGGCTAAATAAATCACTCAACGCCCGGAGTCCAATTCCAGCACCAGTGTGGTTATTATGTTACATCGCTGGGAAGAAAGCCTCTAAGGTTCCAGAATAAAGGAAAAACACAAGCTTTTATATATTTCTTTACAGCTCATGTGAGCATGTACAAACCAATTGCAAACTGATCGTGTTATTGATTGTTTACATCAACATTCAATCAGGTCAATCATGTGACTGCATTATCTGTTGACAATGTGGAGGTGTCGGTGTTGAACTGGGGTGAACAAAGTCAGAATTCATGTGACACCATGTTATAGTCCAACTGGTTTATTTGAAATGACAAGTTTTCAGAGCATTGCTCCTTCATCAGGTGACTTCACCTGATGGGGCAGTGCTCCAAAAGTTTGTAATTTAAAGTAAACCTATTGGACTATAACCTGGTGTCACATGAATTCTGAATTTATATGTTGATGGACACTTATAGGTCTTGCCATGATCTCATGATGTTAACCAGACACCCTTAATATCTATCCTTGGGTTTTCACAATGTATTTTATTCAACTGCATTCCAATACTGCCGACTTCTGCACATGTTATTCAGTTCTCTCTGCTAAGAGGCTGGGGGGTTCTCCCTACTGTCTGTCCATAAGAATTCAATTAAATCTGTTAGTGTCTGTTACATTTATATGTGATTGCAGTCACCTAAGGGATCTTAATTAATGTTAGTCAAGTGTTTCCCATTCTAACCCATAATAAATACTAAACTTTGAATTAGCTTGCATATGGGGCTTGTCTCTATGCTTCTCAAGTTTGTCCATTATCAACCTGTCTTTGTGTGAACAGTGGCGACATTTTTTCCTTCTTAATAAGATCCCATTGTGTGATTTTTAACGCAATGCTTTATATCTTATCTGGTTGCTATGAATATGAAGGCCATAAGTCTGACTGTGTAAATGACGGCTTCAGCGAACAGTCTTCTTTGGCCATTTTTTTGTCAACTAAAACCATGGCATTTTATGTTAATTAAGAACCATGAGTGACCCTAACACTTCGGGTGACCATCCTCCAAGGCAGACTTCGGGACAGGCAGCAGCGAAAAGTGGCCAAGCAGACTCTGATAGATAAGTTCGGTACCCATAGGGAGGGCCTCATCCAGGACCTTGAGTTCATGTCACATCACAGGTGACCACCATTGCAATACACACACACACACACACACTCCTGTACACACACAGACTCACGTATATACAAACACGCACACAGACAATCACACACTCCTATAGGCACATACACTCCCACACTCACACATGCACCCTCTCACAGACTTAGAGACTTTACACTCACATACACACACATATATACACTCTCTCTCACACTCACAACCCCCCACCCCAAACAGACAGACAGACACACACCACACAAAACCACATGCAAACATACACATATACGTTTGTGGGGTGAATTTGTACTTGCAGAGTTACATTTTACTTTGCTCAAAAACTGCTTGAATCCATGTAAGACTCTCTTAACTCACTTTTTAGATTAGAATCAGTCTAAACATTAAGGCACAGACAGAGAACATAGGGGGCTAACACCTTCAACAAATTATCTGGCTGACACCAATTGTTACAGTTAACCTGAAAATGTAACTTTTAAAAATAGTTTTGTGATTTACATATGAAAGAAGTGAAATTATCATGGTCATTCTAACAGATGAGAGACTCAACAAACAATCAAGGTAATTTTCAATGTATAATTTCACTTACGTCACGCTGTAAACTTTTGCTAAAAAATTCTGTGTCTGAAAATTGTGTACTCCACAACCACCTGATGAAGGAGCAGCGCTCTGAAAGCTAGTGCTTCCAATTAACCTGGTGTTGTGTGATTTTTAACTTTTTAGAACAATATGCAACATATACAATTCTCCTTTTCTCTGGCACTTGCTATCTGTCTCAGGAAGATTGGGGTATTATGTCCAGAGCCTACATATTTTCCTCCCTGTTGTTTATTCCACTGAGTGAGCACAAGATATTCTTAGCTGCTAGCATAAGACAGAAAGAAGCATTGTAGACCACTTAGCCCATCAAGTCTGTTGTGCTTTTTAATGAGATCACGGTTGACTTGATAAGTTTCAACTCCACTGTTCTGCCTCTTCCCCATTTCCTCTTTGCAGTTTTCACCAAATATATTAAAACATACTCAGTCTCTTTACAACAACTTCAATCACATACATATAGTATACATAAAAAGGACCAAAATTAGACCACTCACACCTTTGAAACTGTTCTACTATCAAATAAAAACATGACTAATTTGATTTTGCCTGCTCCCCGTAACCTTTGACTTCCTTATTAAATTTTGGGTGTAAGTTCTTCTGCATCCATTGCCACTCAAAATCTTTGTTGAGTATTGTTTAAAAAAAGGAAGTGATTTCTGCATATTGCATATACTATTGGCTATAATTCCTTGGTTTACAATTTCTGGAGTAAACATAGTCAAAAAGATTTCAGAAGGAAATCTTCTGAATGTGTTTACAATTTGGCTATAACCAACAGAGAAGATTGTCCCCATTGAATAGAGTCCAGAATGAACTAATGTATGTGTTATAGCTGGTGGAACATCAGTACTGAAAACAACAAATGCTGGATATCACAGCAGGTCAGACAGCATCCATGGAGAGAGAGCAAGCTAATGTTTTGAGTCTAGATGGCTCTTCATCAGAGCTGGTGGAACATCAGTGCTGTTTAAGGAGTTTTTCTTGCCCTATCTGTTCAAAAATCCTGATTGCACGTCAAGGCTGAAGTTCTATCAAAGGGTGCTTAATGTTGTTCTGCAGGATGAAGACGGAAAAGGATTATCAGATGAAGAAATTCGTGCAGAGGTGGACACATTTATGTTTGAAGGCCATGACACTACAGCAAGTGGAATCTCCTGGCTCTTGTACTGTTTGGCCCAACATCCAGAACACCAGCAGAAGTGCAGGGAAGAAATCCAGGAGCTTCTGGAGAGCCACAAACAAATAGAGTGGTGAGTTTTAATCCAATCTTGCTTTTTTTTTTGTGGTTACGTGATACAGAATCTACTGCAGTTAGTGAGACTTGTAAGTCATTGTGTCAGAATGATTCTGCAGAATTTCTTTTGGCCAGTAAACAGCCGCTGTGGGTGGGTTTGGCTCCAGATTAATTTCCAGCATTCAATACAACACTTCTCACTTGCAAAACACAGACTACATAACTAATGCTGCTTTAATACTTTAGCAATTTTGTATCTACCTGTGCTGCTGAAACCAATTGCACCACTGAACGATTACTTTCGTTATTATGTCTTAATTTTGTTCTATTTTTCTATGATAAACACAGCTGGTGTGGTCTTTCAAATGAAACATTGAAATTAAAGCATGCCTGCTTTCATAAGTGGATGAAAAAGATCCCATTATATTATTTAAAGAGTAGGAAATCTGTGCGTCATGTCCTAATATTATTATTTGTCACTGAAAGATTATTACCAAAACAACAGGTTATCAGGATGTTCTCACATTGATATATATGCAAGCTTGTTGCATGCAATTTGGCTTTTTTTAATCACACGTGGGCTGTGAGGGTTACTGACTAGGTCGGTGTATGTTGACCATCCCTAAATTGCCCTTCAGAAACAATGATGAGAGTTGCCTTCTTGAACCGTTATAGGTATACCCACGTGCTATTAGGAAGAGAGTTCCATGATTTTAAATGAGCAAAAGTGAAAAATTGGCGCCATGGTCTGAAATCATTGTGTGCGCCTTGATGGGGAATTTTCAGCTGGTGGCGATCCCATTCATCTGCCTTTGGTCTTCAAGATGTGGAGGTGCCGGTGTTGGACTGGGGGACAAAGATAAAAACCTGAAACATAGCTTGTCCTGCTTCTGAGATGCTGCCTGACCTGCTGTGCTTTTCCAGCACCACACACTCAACACCAGAATATATTCCAACAGGTTTATTTGGAAGTACAAGCTTTCAGAGCACTGTTACTTCATTAGGTAGCTGTGGAGCAGAATCACAAAATGCAGAGTTTATAGCAAAAGATTACAGTGTCATGCAACTGAAATGATATATTTAACAGCAAACTATGTTTGGACACTGTAATCTTTTGCTATAAATTCTGTGTCTTCTGATCCTGCTCCACAGCTACCTGATGAAGGAGCAGCACTCCAAAAGCTACTACTTCCAAATAAACCTGTTGGATGATAACTTGGTGTTGTGTGATTTTTAACTTTGATCTTCAAGTTGGTGGAGATCATGGGTGTTGAATGAGCATTGATGAATTGCTGCAGTGTTTCGTGTGGACGGTCTGCACATTTGCTGCTGTTTGCCAGTGGTGAAGGGAGTGAATGTCTACAATGGTGATGGGTGCCAATCAACTGAACTCCTTTTTCCTGGATGGTGTTCATCATTTGTGTTGTTGGAGTTGTCTTCATCTAAGAAAGTATAGAGTGTTCCATCACACTACTGATTTGTGACTTGTAGCTGTTTGACATGCTTTTGGGGAGCCATGAGTTCCTTGCCTCTGACCTCTGCTTGTAGTCACAGTATTTAAATGCTGTTCCAGTTTAGTTCCAATTCAATGCTAAGTCCCAGAATGGTGCCAGTGGGGGAATCAGAAGTGATAATGCCTTTGAATGTCATGGGGAGGTGGCAATGTTCTTTTGTTTTGGAGATCACTGCATGGCGTTGTGTCTTGCCACTTATCAGCCCAAGCCTGGGTATCATCCGGGTCATGCTGTGTACGAACAGTACTCCCTTCCAGTCTGAGGAGTGAATATCTCCACATCTGACCTTAAGATGACGAGAAAATCATTGATGAAGCAGCTGAAGATGGTTGCACCAAGGACACTACCCTGAGGAACCCCTGCAGGGATATCCTGCAACTGAGATGACTGATGTCTGACAACCACAACCATTTTCCTTTGTGTCAGGCATGACTCCTAACAATGAAGAATTTTCTCCTGATTTTCATTTACTTTGCTGCGGCTCCTTGATATCATATTTAGATAATGCTGCCTTGATACGAAGGGAAGTCAATCTCCTCTCACCTCCTGAGTTGACCAATTTCTTAATAGGAGCCGAAGCCACCTGGCTCTGGTGGAACTCAGATTGAGCACTAGCGAACAGATTAAGGCTAGTAAGTAGCATTTGAAAACACTGTCTTAACTGCTTCTGTTGTCCTGTTGACAGTCGACTGTAGACTGATGTGGTCATGTGGATTTGTCCTGCTGTTTGTGCAAAACACCTACTTGAGCAATTTGCTACATTCCTGCATGGTTGCCCGTGTTGTAACTATATTACAATGAATTGGCTAGAGGTACAATTAATTCTGAAGCACAAACCTTCAGTACTATTTCCATCATCAAGCATGTGGATGTTTGTGGAACCTCTTCCTTTAAGTTGTTTAATTTTCCACTACCATTCATAAGTGAATGGCACAGGACTACAGAACCGATCCATTGGTTGTAGGATTGCTTAGCTTCAATAATGTTTGCTTCGACTCTTTGGCATGCAGATAGCCCTATGTTAGAGTTTCATCAGGCTGACAGCTAATTTTTGCCTGCTGCTGCAGGCTCTCTTGCACTCTTCTTTGAACCAGGGTTGAATCCCTAGATTGTAGTAGTGGTAGAATGGGGAAAATGTCAGGCTGTTGATAGGCCAGTCTGTAGGACAGCTCTCTAATTTTTGCACAAGTCCCAAGATGTAAGGAGGACTCTGCAGGGTCAAGTTGGCTGGTAATTCCAAGTTCCCTGGCTAATGCAGGGTTCATCTGGCTTCATTCTTTTCAAACTTTGTAGCTATTTGATTAAATTGAGTGACCTCCAAGGAGAGTTTTGTAAGTCAACCACAGTGCTGTGGGTTCACATATCAAGAGATGAGGTCACCAGTCTTGTGAGAAAACATCGTTCAATGTTCTGTTCAATGTGAACAGACTGTTAATGGTATTACAAAACTAATATAAGAACAATGAAATTCATATTTAAAGGAAACCGTGGGAGACGTTTTGAACTACTCCCACACACATCATGGTGGGTAGAAGGGCTTAAATTAACAAATGTACAAAAAGCCCTGTGAGCTTCCCACTTCTACTTTAACCACAGTGTGTTTGAGAGTCGTCCAAGTAAGTCATGATTATAGTACGTCAGTGTAATTCTCTTCCACAGATTTTGGCAGCCATTTGAATTTGCTGCTTGTGATCCAGAAGGAGCAGGAACACTTCCTCATGGACTCTCAAGCCAATCTTCTGCTGAGATCAGCCACTTGGCAAACCTGCAACCTCCTTGTTCTCTATCCCCATGATTGTCATAGAGTTATAGAGATATGCAGCATGGCAACAGACCCTTCAGTCCAACTCGTCCATGCTGACCAGATATCCTAACCTAATCTAGTTCCATTTGCCAACATTTGGCCCATATCCTTCTAAATCCTTCCTATTCATATACCCATTAAGATGCCTTCTAAATGTTGTAATCGTACCAGCCTCCACCACTTTCTCTGGCAGTTCATTCCATACATGCACCACCCTCTGAGTGAAAAAGTTGTCCCTTAGGTCCCTTTTATATCTTTTCCCTCTCACCCTAAACCTATGCCATCTAGTTTTGGACTCCCTAGCCCCAGGGAAAAGATCTTGTCTATTTACCCTATCCAAGCCCCTCCATGACTTTATAAACCTCTAGAAGGTCACCCCTCAGCCTCTGACGCTCCAGGGAAAATAGCCTCAGCCTATTCAGCCTCTCCCTATAACTCAAATCCTCCAACCCTGGCAAAATCCTTGTAAATCTTTTCTGAACCCTTTCAAGTTTCACAACATCCTTCCAGATGTTTTCCATCTGCCTGGGAAAATCTCCAATGGTCCTTAGCTGTAACTGTTCACTGCCAGCTTTCCTGGCCAGCAGTCTGTCAATGTGGCCAGAAGCATGGCAGGAAACCCAATAACCTGCTTCTAATGAGACTGTCCCTGTGCTTAGCACTTCCAAGTTCGCCCTTATCCCCAGATCACGATCTGCTTATTTTAGCCGGGGAAGGTCTTGTGGCTTTTCTGCCAAGTGAAGAGAAATGGGAGAGAGAAGTTGGAGCCCAGGATTTCTGAAGACTTCCTGCTCTGAGAGTCACTAAGAGCCCCACTCCCTCCATACAGTGTGATCCTCTGAAATATCCCTCACTGCAATGTACCAGAGTTTACCTTTGGTGCTGGTCAAGATGCTGTTGCCTCAAAATCCATTCCACTTGACCAGTTGCTGTCAGTGGGATACCTGATGGAACACATCTTAATGATGCAGAGGCTATGCCTCTGTTGAGATCAGCTGAAGTGAGGTGTGGGTGGGAGGAGACATTAACCTCACAATTTCCTTACCAGAATTCCTTTCCAGATACAAGTCAGGGATGTGGTTTCTTACAAAATATATGAGTCTTATTTGGAAAATTGAGGCTAAGTATTTACAAGTATAGTACCACAAGTCTGTAAAAAGGGGATTATTGCTGGTTTTGACGCACCTTTTGAGTGCTTTCCTGGTTCCACGGTATGCCAATTGAATGACTTTTGAGTATGTTTTTTTCAAATGGACAAAACAGGGTTTAGCAGCGTGGTCAGTTAATGAGGCCTGAGGTTCAACTTTGGCCACCAAGTTTGAGAGGAGGTTGTAATCTTATCTAACACTGACAAATTTTCAGCCCTCTGCTCTTTAGTTTTTGCATACACATGTTCACCCTTGTTTTACTAAGTCACACCCTTTCTGTTCTTTGGCAGGGAGTTGCTCAGTAAGATGCCTTACATTACAATGTGCATTAAGGAGTCTCTGCGACTTTGCCCCCCTGTTCCAGGGATATCCAGGAGGCTGACCAAACCACTCACATTCTTTGATGGGAGGAAGGCTCCTGAAGGTTTCATTTATTTGTACATTTATGAAATTAGATAATTCTTATTAAATTGTAAATATTTGAGTTTTTACTGACAACAATGACTATATATCCAATCATCTACACAATCTGAATAACATTATGTGTATGACAGGAAATGATGTCATGTGCAAGCACCATAATAGTCCTTTATCTAATCAAAATTATGACTTAATGAGTTAAGCTTAAGAAAGAATATACTTCATAAAAGCAGGACTTTGGAACTTTGAACTTACTGGTGCTGATGGATTCGATATCTTTATGCTTTTTGTTTTTGCTTCCTATTCTCTCATGACTTATCTGTCACACTGTAAGGTATCAAATTGATTAATAGTTTACCTTCTTCCTCATTAAGGACAGTGAGTGGGTTCCTTAAATAGATCATAACCATAAACATTAGGAAGGGAAGTAGGCTATTCTGCTCATCACGTCTGCTCCACAGTTCAATTAGATCATAACTGATCGGATAATCTTCAATTACACTTTTCCCCATAACACCTGATGCTCACTCAATGAAAATCAATCTATCTTGGCATTGAATATATGAAATGACCCAGTCTCAACAGACCTCCACTCTTCCACAGATTCACAACCTCCTGAGAGAAAAATTTGTTCCACTTAAATGTGAAACATCTTATTCTGAGATTATGCCCTCTGTTCCTAGACTCTCCCACAAAGGAAACAGCCAATCCACAGCTACACCATTAAGTCCTGTAAGAACTGTATGTTTCAATAAAATTACCTCACATTCTTCTGTATTCCAACAACCACAGGTCTAATCTACTCAACCTTTCTTCATATGCCAGTCCCCCCTGTACCTGGTACCGGCCAATGAACTTTCCCTAGGCTGTCTTCAATGATAGTGTATCTTTACTCAGATAAGGGTGACAAAAACTGTTCATAATATTTCAGCAGTAGTCTGACTAGATATGCACATTGTGTAGTATCAGCTAAACCTTGCTACTTTTATACTCCATTCCCTTTTACATAAAGGTCAATATTCCATGTGCTTCCCTATTTCCCTCTGAACCTAGTTCCTAGCTTTTTATCATTCAGGGATGAGCTCTCCGAAATCTCTCTGTTCTGCACCTATTTTCATTTAAATAACACTTAGCTCCCTTTATTCTTCCCATCAAATTGCATAAGCACATATTTCCCCACATTATATTCCATCTGCCAGGTTTTTGCCCTCTCACTCAATCTGTCTGTATGCCTCTGCAGATTCTTTGTATCATCTGCAAACTTGGCTATAGTATATTAAATTTTTTTCTCATCCAAGCATTAATATATATTGTAAATAATTATGGCACCAACAGTGATCCCTGTGGCACACCACTAATTAAGGGTTATAATCGTGAAATTTCCCCTACTTATTCAAATGCTCTGTCTTCCATGAGCTAGCTAATCCTTTATCCATGCTTATTTACTACCTCCTACGCATCTGTCTCATTGCCTCTCTCTCATCTCATTAAGTAGCCCAATGCATGGTACCTTATCAAACACCTTCTGAAAATGTTTATATATTACATCCACTGCTTCATCCTTGTCTATCCTACTTGCTACCTGCTCAGAATTCCAGTAGATTTGTCAAGTACAGTTATCCCTTTCGGAAACCATGTTGACCCTGCTTGATCATGTTATTTCTAAATACTCTGCCATTACATCCTTTAGAATAGACTCAAATATTTTTCCACTAAAAGACATTAAGCCAACTGACCTATAGTTGTCTACATTTTTGTCTCCTTCACTCTTTAAATTAAAGTGTTACGTTATTATATTCAAGTACATCATCCAGTAGACATGCCCTCAGAACTGAATGGATGGCAGCCTCTAATTGAGGTCAGACTAATGATGGCCTCCTTGGCTTTCCCTGCTGCTACAGGGCCAGCTGACTCAGAAGGGGGGCAGTCTGATGCCAGGGAAATCCTGACAGCATCAGCAATTATTCCACATTTGGTTCCTTATTGGCTCTCCACCATAGAAGCATTAAATCTGGAGGCTGATCACACAGACAAGTTTCAAACTCTGTTTCAGAGTCTCCCCACAAAGCCCCATCCATGAGACAGGGAATATTCTGGTCACAGTGTTGGATTCGAGAAACTTTCAAAAGAAAATTCAAAGCCTTGATGAATAAACCTCACTGGACAACAGATTGCTAAATGGTATTCCAGCTGTTTGCTCTGTTAATGATTTTGTGAGATTTGCAAAGGAAAGAATTGATAGGTTTTCTGGCTTGTTTGGTGCTATTGCTCAAGATATTCATGATGCTCCTATCAAACACAGTCACAAATGAAGTAGTTATAAAAATAACAGTAGATACGGATTATCCATCAAGAGCTGTTGTGATCCTCTAGGGAAAGCAACTGATCAATTTTGGAAAATGTAATGAATAATTTGTTTAATTTGATGCCCTCCTCTCCTGTTACTTTTATCCTTATGGAGAAATTTCCCAGCGTTAATGAGTGAGGCAGTTTCACCTCCCTCAAGAAGATGAACACCTTGTACAACTATGTACTGTGTTCCCCAAAGTACATGAGTATAGATTATATTTGGCTTGTTGTTGACTGTATGTCATGCCTGCTTTGTGTTCTTAACTTCAGAATTAATCATTGCTATTTATCAAGGAAATTATTTCGATCCAGTTTGAAAACCTGAGTGGGTAGATTTTAATTGCCTGCAGAAAGCCCAAGTCATTTTGAAGCTGGTATGTCATGTACATCATAAGACTCCAATTTACATGCAGCAATAAGGCTGATGTCTATACTGTTCAGTGGAAGGAAGTTCCGGTAAATATGGCAGAGAAGCAATAATAGACTTGAATGTACACCTTGTTTCAGTTATGTTGGTGCATAATTCCCAAAGTTTGGGTTGAATATTGGGACTCGATGTCAAACACTTCCAGGTCACTCTGAAATGCAGAATCATTTTCCCAGCATATGCCTTAGTCCAAGTTCAGAGGATCATGCTCTACGTTGGACATTTTCCCCGTACGTCAGTGTGAGAATGTTAGTTTCGTGCTAAATCAATTATGTAAGCTTTGATCTCATGCTACTAAAACCGAAATGTCTGATTCACAAAGTTTGTGTGTGTGATTTTAACTGCAAAAAGTAGATGAGAGTTGCAATTTTAAAATATCTTAAACCTACCTCCAAATCAACCTGTTACCTTTTTCAATGTGATTGAGATGGTTTTAGTGTGGGAGAGAGGCAGAGAGGGGGAGGTGGTGGTAAAAGGTTGTTGGTGGATAATTAATGTGCTTCCAGGAATTAGGTTAGATGTTGAAATATTATATTGAAGCAATATGCTTCAACTTTGAAGTTCTAAATTTCATCCTGAGTGGTTGAATTGATGGATCCCAGGGATCCTTGCAGCTAAAAGGGGAATGAAGACTGCTTTGAGCAGGAGGTAAATGTCTTTATAATAATGCCTGTGGGCTAGGAGGAGCAGCTGGACCACCCCTCTGTCTACCAAGCTTACTTGCTTCACTTTATGGCATTAAAGCTCCTCACTCTGAAACCAATGGCCACACACCCAAGATCAACCCAGCCAGAGGAGAAATTGATACTGTATTTGTGCTCAAACCACTCAGTTGAAAGATGAAAATCTAATCCACTCTGCTATTTGTTCCTAAAAATGTACTTTTCAAAATTATATCAAACACAACAGTTTTCCTGGAGTGTGATTGAAATTCTCCTGTGCTTTAATATCTCTTTTGAAATGAGAACTTAATTAGAATTGGGTTTGTGTGCCTACCACTTTTTGATCCTATTTTAAAAAATGGGATTAAGTTTACCAGGTGGACTTGCTGCTTATTGTCTGATTTTTGGATTGGCCTTGATTTTGATGGCCACTGACTTTGCTTAAAGCAGGACACAGCCTTATCATTGCGTACAGTTTAGGGCCAAATGACCAATTAAGATCTAAGTGTCACATTTGTTTCTGTCTGCATTGCTGAATCTTATTGCCAGACGTGGAGAGAAAGAGGTTATTTTGAGTTAATGTTAGTGGCAGGGAAATACTGCACTTTAAAAGAGGTCCAAGAAACCAACAGGAAGCTGCATGCTTGTGAAAGTGTTACTAATGTTCATTTGCATTTTCACAGGTTGCTTGGTTGGTGTAAGTATCTACTGTATTCACAGGAACCCTATGGTATGGGATAACCCAGAGGTAACTTCCTTCTCCATAAGTAGAACATGAGGATTCACACAATTACCTTAACAATATGTACTCTTTGCCTTCATATATTGTCACACTGCATCTGCACTAGTGCCATTAGGTATTCTTTCATTTAATGGATTTATAACACAGCAAGCATATTTTAAATTTAAATATAAATGTAATGCTGAAAGTATCTATTAGGTATATTTTTAAAAGCCATTTATTCTGCTGTCACATAGTTAAGGTGTATACACACTAAAAGATGATATACTTGGTTTAGTGATATTACATATTCTTCCTGCACAGATTTTCCTATTCCCACTCCCTTTTTAGCATTCATCCTGCATTCATGTTCCCCCCACCACCCCCTAACTCCACATTCAATGTCTAGCATCTGTTCTTTTTTGACCTTGTAGCAATTACTGGTTGGCCTTCTAATACTGCTCCACTTGAAGACTGTATTTGGTCTCCATTGCCCAAATGGAGTGCAATATGGGAGCAAATTACTGCAGAATCTGAAAACAAAAGGTGCTGGATGCTGCCTGACTTGTTGTGATTTCCAGCATTTTTTGTTTTCAGTAGTGTCATGGGGAATTGAATCATGTTCTCACTCAGTGGAAAAATGATTAATATTGATATGAATTGGCCCCACTCAAAATAGAATTCCAACATTGTGGAAACAGGCCATTCAACACTGACTCTCCAAAGAGCATCAAACCCAGACACACCCCCTATTCTATCCCTGTAACCTTGCATTTTACATGGTTAACCCACACATCCCTAGACACTATGGACAATTTAGCATGGCCAATCCATCTAACTTGCATATCTTTGGACTGTGGGAGGAAACCGGAGCATCCAGGAAAATTTACGCAGACACAGGGAGACTGTTCAAACTCCACACAGTCAGTTGTCCAAGGATGGATTCAATCCAAGTCCCTGGCACTGTGAGTCAGCAGTGCTACTTACTGAGCCACTATGCATAGGACTCTGTCTTTTGAGATGAATTCCATGTCCAGTTCATGTCTGAATATCTTAATTTCTGTTAGAATCCAAAATCTGTTGAAGCTTAGCTGCTTTGATAATTTTACCACTGCAATACTTGTTCAAACCAGTAACTGACAAATGAATTCTTTACAGATCTGATTAATAAATTTGTGTGTTTGAAATCTCATTAATCATATATTCCTGAGCACTGCGGATTGATAGTACTTTGTTCTTTTATAGGTTTTTGACCCTTTAAGATTTTCCACTGAAAATTCAGCAAGCAGACACACACACGCCTTCATACCTTTTTCGGCTGGACCAAGGTAGCAACATGTGTCAAATATTAGTGAAATTAGAACAGATGGTTATTAATTTATTGTTATTCTTGACCATATTTTTTTAAATGAAGGCCTGGCTTATAGTTTATCAAATGGGTAGGTCCCAGTTCACTGGAGCAATTCCAAATTCTTTTTTAATCTTGACTAACACTTCATATTGGGAGTTACTGCACAAAGGCAAATTTTCAAAGGTAAATAAAACTATACCTTGGCCTGGTTCTTTTGGGAGTTACTACCTCCCACACTAAGATCCATTGTTTAAAATTGTAGGCTTCCCATTAGAGTTGCAAAACTACATTTTCCATTGTGCAGATTAGAATTCAGGAAGCTTTCTTACAAGTTAGCCATGTATCTATGTCGGTAGAACTGCCAACTCTGGGGGAATAAGGGGTGGGATT
This sequence comes from Chiloscyllium punctatum, assembly GCF_047496795.1. Classification (NCBI taxonomy): domain Eukaryota; kingdom Metazoa; phylum Chordata; class Chondrichthyes; order Orectolobiformes; family Hemiscylliidae; genus Chiloscyllium; species Chiloscyllium punctatum. Next base: position 80,951,167 of record NC_092745.1, read on the forward strand.
GTGCGCAGTTTAACAAGTGTGGTACTGCCAGTAATCTCTGTTAACTATTTATGACATTTGCAGAAATTTCTTGTGATATAAATGGCTTTCTTTAACTATTTGTTATGTGCTGCCTTTTCTACCAACTATAGTACACAAATTGTAAGAGGTATTTAACAATTGGGGTGCAAATACATACGTATATGAAACAGCAATTTAATGGAAACTCAATCACAGATTCATGAGATGAGGTGAGAAAAGGAAACTGAGTAAGTTCTTAACAGTAAACATTATAGTCTTCCACAGCTGGATTCTCTCATGTTCGCCCATTTTATTTGTTTTTATGCTTAAAAAGTGCTAGTGAGAGAGAGTTAGGAGATAAGGTATGATGGGAAACTCTATCCAGCAGCATTATGGATAAGATCATTGAATTTTTGACAGCAGCTCTATTTATGTATTCACTGAGAGGAACTTCATATAATTGAAGAGCTCAATTTATGCAAATGTCTCTCCTTGATCTACATCTGACTGATAAGTTGAAAGTTTACAACTCAGGAATAATGAAAGATTGAGGCACACAGAGAAGTAGGCAAGGACAAAATATGTTAAGATTTCAGGAAGAAGTTGTATGTAGCTCTTGGAACTAAAGGCATTAAAGGGTTTGTGGAATAACTAGGAACAGGCTAATGTGTTGGATCATTAGCCATGATCATTATGTATGGCAGAGCAAGGGGCTGAATGATGTGTTCCAGTTTCAATTTTCTATGTTTCCATCTAAATATGTTAGTATTGCACCTTTTCATACTTAGGATTGTGTAGTGATTCCAACAAAATACATTTATGGTCTAAAAGTGTTGGATTCAAAACTTGCCTCCTTTTTTTTGTAGGAATTGCATTGGTCAGCACTTTGCCATGAATGAAATGAAGGTGGCTGTTGCGATGATTCTTAATCGATTTGAACTGGAAATCGATGAGTCAAAACCACCAATTAAAATACCTCAGCTGGTCCTTCGATCTAAAAATGGGATACACCTGAAGATTAAAAAACTGCAATAATGTTAATCTACAAGGATAAGTGAATTTAGAAAAATAAGAAATTAATAACATCAAAATCAATCAAATCAATCTGTAAATGAGATAACTTGCTGTGGCAGTAAAGATTATTAAAAAATAAACAGGAAAACCTGCATTGAAGAACTTTATTACCAGTCCCTGCAGTATCATTTCAAAACATGTTCAGGGTGAAATCTCGGCCAGGGCTCAAATCAGCTCAGCATATGCAGGTTTACAGCCTGTTTTGATTCCCACAACCAGATTAATGCTCTATTTGTCGTACATTTCCCATAGCATCTGGTGTTCATTATGGATTGTTTTAATTTGTTTCAATCTATTGTTAGAACAAGAACAAAGAGATATACAGCACAGGAATAGGCCCTCTGGCCCTGCAAGCATGTGCTGATCATCAAGCCCTAACTAAACTAAAAAAAACAAGCCTGCTGCCTCTATGTAGTCCGTATCCCTCTATTCTCTCCCTATTCAAGAAACCATCCAGATGCCTCTTAAATGTCTCTTAAAAAACTTCCCTTGCACATCTCCCTTAAACTTTCCCCCCCTCACCTTGAACCTCTGCCCCCTTGTAATTGAAACTTCAACCCTGGGACAAAGCCTCAGATGATCCACCCTATCTGTGCCCCTCATAATTCTGTAGACGTCTATCAGGTCTCTTCTCATCCATCGTCTTTCCAGTGAAAACATTCCTAGTTTTTTTAACCTTTCCTCATAGCCAATGCCTTTGAGACCAGGCAACATCCTGGTGAACCTTCTCTGCACTCTGTCCAAAGCTTTCTCGTCCTTCCAGGAATGTGGTGACCAGAACAGCACATAATACTTCAAATGTAGCCTCACAAGGGTCTCATATAGCTGCAACATGGTTTGCCAATTCTTGTATTCCCTGTCCCAGCCGATGAAGGCAAGCATGCCCTAAGCCTTCTTAATCACCTTGGCTACCTGTGTTGCCACTTTCAGGGAACTGTGGACCAGCACACCCAGGTCCATTGGTATGTTAATGTTCCTAAGGGTTCTGCCATTTGCGTTTAATTCACACCTAAATTTGATTCTCCAAAATGCATCACTTCCCATTTGTCTGGATTAAACTCCATCTGCCAATTTCTGTGCCCAAGTTGGCAATCCACCTGTTGTGTCCTTTCACAATCATTGACACTATCAACAACTCTAACAATCTTCGTGTCATCTGCAAATGTACTTATCAGACCGCCCACATTTTCCTCCATGTCATTTATACATACTTTAAACAACAGAGAACCTAAGACTGATCCCTTCTACCACTACCCTCTGTCTTCTATGAGCAAGCCAGTTTTGTAATCATCTAACCAGCCTACCCCAAATGCCATGTGATTTTAGTTTTTGTACCAATCTGACATGTGGGACATTATCAAATGCCTTATCAAAGTCGATATAAACTACATCCACAGCTCTTCCCTCATCAATAAACCTTAGCTCCCTTAACAAAATTCAATCAGCTTGGTGAGACATTACCTTCCCTGCCCAAAACCATGCTGCTTGTCACTAGCTAGTCGGGTTTCTTCCAAATGTGTAAATATCTTGTCCCTCAGTATCATCTCCAAGAGCTTCCCCACCACAGATGTCAGGCTTACCGGCCTATAATTTCTTAGATCATCCATGCTTCCTTTCCTAAACAAGGGAACAACAACGGCTAATTTCCACTTCTCTGGAACTTCACCTATGGTCAAAGAGGATGTGAAGATGTCTGGTAATGCCCCAGCTATTTCTTCCCTTGCCTCTCACAGTAACCTGGTATACATCCCAGCTGGCTCTGGGGACTTGTCTACCTTAAAGCAATTCAAGATACCCAAAAGTTCCTCCTTCAATATATTGACATTCTCTGCAGTATTCACACACTCATCCCTGATCTCATCATCAGTCATGTCCTCCTCCTTAGTGAACACCGATACAGAGTATTCATTAAGGATCTCTCCCACTTCCTGTGGCTCCATGCATAACTTCCCTCCTTTGTCCTTGAGTGGGCCTACCCTTGCTAGCTTCTTTCTTCTAGTATGTGCATAAAAAGTCTTGGAATTAACCTTGACCCTGTTTGCTAAAGACATTTATGGCCATTTTAGCCTTTCTATTTCTACATTTAAGTTCATTCTTAATTTCTCTATACTCCTCAAGGACTTCATCAGTTTGTAGTTGATGAATATCCTAGTAAACTTGACAGCCTGGAGAAAGTGAGGACTGCAGATGCTGGAGACCAGAGTTGAAAAGTGTGGTGCTGGAAAAGCTCAGCAGGCCAGGCAACATCCGAGGAGCAGGAGAATCGACGTTTCAGGCATAGGCCCTTCTTCAGAAATCCTGCCTGGCCTGCTGAGCTTTTCCAGCACCACACTTTTCAAAACTTGACAGCCTGACAGCCTCATGCAATGATATCTACACTCATCGATTAACCGATTGTGATTTGAATATTTTCAAGTAAACAAGCAATAAGAGTAGATTACTAGGAGGGGATAGTACCTCAATTATCACCCAAGTTATTAACAATTACTGGTTGATGAACAAAAATTTTGCTTTTGTTTGAATAATTGGAAATGCAAAAAGCATATAATAAAGTGGCACCATTATTGCAGATAACAGATGGGAAGAATATTCAACCAACATGAATCACAGCAATTTCTTTCTTCAATTGCAACTGCCACATTTTGCCAATGTGGACTGAAATGTATAAAAGAGTGAATCCATTGATCATGAGAGGATGGGGCAGAATGATTGTTTACCAATGGAGACCATTATTGTGTGATTAAAGAAAGGTTTTTTTAACCAATGTAACTCAATCTGTAATTAAACTTATCTCAAAGGTAACCTGTGATTCAACAGGCATATGTTGTGAATTGTTGTTTAACGCTAAACAAGTTCTCTGGACTCCAGTAATGCCTGTGGTTCAAAGCACCCTTCCCCAGCTTCATTCCATGCAACTGAGTTTTCCCCTGGACTTTTTAATCCATTTTATCCTAGTCCCTGAATAAATCAGATAAATCGAACATTAGTGTAAAATTTAGGCCAACATCTGAAGTGATTGACTGCAGCTGTCTGTACTTTTTCCAAGTGCCAAATACAGTAAATTACTTTTTTTTTCTGAAAGTCAGTAGCATTTTAAGTTTTGGTTGTTTCAGAGAAAAGGTGCTATAAAAGAAAAGAACTTTTCTGCATAAAGCAATACTTGATAAATGATGGATTACTAAAAATATTATGCTTTTGTTCGGGAGGTTAATAATAATAATTTTAGACATCATCCCTGGGTGGTGAGTGAAGGGTGCTGAAGATCGTGCCAGGAGCAACACTAGGCACATCTACTTTAGCTATCTGACATCGTCTGTAGTGATTCATGAAGCCTAATGAAGCAAGGAAACATGTGACAAATAAGGATTTGTCAGAGGTGATTTGATTGTATAAATATGGGGAGTTGGTAATCAATGGGGTGTGAGTTTTATGGAGGGTGGTTAATGAAAATAAAGCTCTCATTAAAGGTTTGGATTTAGACTCTGTTCAAGAACATTTATTTTCATTGGTAGCATAGGATGGTTGATTGAAAATGTAAAGTATTGAGGTAAGATTGCTCACAACTATTTTCTGAAAGTGAGCCTTATGACCTGTGGAAGAATGAAGCAACAATGTGGACCTGGGATACTCCTTTACCAAAAAGAAAGCAAGGGATGGCTTTAACATGTCTGTTATACAGAAGCAAGAGTAGAAGTAACTTTATTTTTCAGAATTAGAGCCTGATGATTTGAACACAGTCAAGGTTTTGGACTGATTATTGACTTTCATGAATAAAGTTTATCAAAAAGTTGATTCTTTAACTGCTGATGAGTTGTTGGTCAGATTTTGACAAATTTAGAAAGACTAGATAGTACCATGTAAGAGTATATGATGAAATTTAGTGGGTTGTATGCAATACTGCAGAGACTTCTTTTGGAAATTCCTGAATTTGTGTTGGCACTTAAGTGATTTGGCTGTACCAGAAGACCAAGTATTGACGCATTTAATTCTGAGGGAAGTTGGATTTGTAAATAAACATACATCACCAGAACATTCCAACAATAATACTGATGGCATGTGCTCCACTATGTTTGATCATTCTGTCTGTAGCTGCAGATTCCCAACTCCCTTTTTCACTGTCCACGCAGGTTGCTTAAACCTGGTATGTTATTTAATGGAAGAACCTCTCATTGATCACAGCAACTTTAGCAGAATCAGAAACAAAAGATTTCTGATTAGCATTTTCCGGCTCCTAAAACTCATGAACTGGATCTACATGTCTTCAGCTCTGTCCAAGTTTATTCCATAATTTGCAAATTGTTCAGAAGCTTGGAATTTTTTTTTTCCCTCATCGTTTGTTGAATCCATTGAAACAGTGTTCTATATCGAAAATAATCATTTATTGGCAATATAGACAGAATAAAGTAGCTGTGGTGCTTCTTTCTGGTTGAATGTACATTTTACAAGCAGGATTAGTGCTTATTATGCCTTTTCTAGCCTTTTTTCAAACCAAATTTAGCAAAGTATGGTGAAACAAAGCACATCAATTATAAAAGAGTAAAATATTCTTCTGATATAGCCACAATTGCCTTGCAACACATTCCTGGGTCATTGTTTTGCTGGGAATGAGATGGCAGTGATAGAATTTTGTGTTTTACAACCAACATTCAACCCAATATTGAACATACTTTTTTGAGATCAATAGCCCACAAAAGTTTTGCAGGAAATCTATAACATGGAATAATTGGCATTATCAACTGGACGAACCATAGCAATTGAGGTAAGTGCATGCCAGTGTCTATTGAGAACATCTTAGTCAGAAAAATGAAAGTCCTCCAAACAAGAATGTTGGAGGAACTTGAAAATGGGATTTTGTGTTTTTAATTATGCCCAACCTTTGTATGTATTTTACAATTGTTAAAGAATATTATATAAGAAGTACCTTTCAGTTCCTGGTAGTTTTAAATCTGCTAAAAAGGTAATTTTCCTGGAACTAGCCAAACAGCCTTGTCCCATGGCAAGAGACTGGCTTCAGCTTGAAGATAAATCGTTTAAGTGGCACCATTGAGGAATGATAATTTATGACAAATCTTCGTTCTTTCACAATTAAGCAAGTAAGAGCACTGAGATGTTTTATTACAAAAATGCACATAATCTGTTCCTCTGCTTAGTATTTTTGATCATTGTCAATAATTAATTTGTTAGTAGTTTTGTCTTTGTACATTGGAGAGACAAGTAATGCTACAGCTTTATAGAACTTTAGTTAGGCCACGCTTAGAATATTGTGTACAGTTCCGATCACTCCACTACCAGAAGGATACAGATGCTTTGGAGGAGTTACAGGAAATGTTGACGTAGATGTTGCCTGATATGGGGGGATTTTAGCTATGAAGAAAGGTTGTTTTCACTGGAACACAGGAGGTTGAGGGGCAACCTAATAGAAGTTTATAAGATTGTGAATGGCATGGATAGAGTGAAGGATATGAGGCTTTTTCCCAGGGTGGAAGGGTCAATTACTAAGGGACAGAGGTTCAAGGTGCACTGAGGGGGGTAGTTTTAAAAGAGATGTGCGAGGTAGGTTTTTCACACAAAGGGTGATGAGTGCCTGGAATGCATTGCCAGAGACAATGGTGGAAGTAGATACAAAAGCTTATGGACGAATATGTGACTAGGAAGGGAATAGAGAGATATGAGTCCTGTAAGTGAAAACTCTTTTAGTATGGAAGGGCAAAATGTGGCATGTTTGCAGGCTGAAGGGCCTGTTCCTATGCTGTATTTTTCTTTGTTCTTATTCTACTGGGATTAAAATAATAACATCAGGTAACAAAACAAGAAACATGAGATAGGCCATACAATAAAGAAAAAGTTTATGCAGTTGCCAAAACTTGCATGCAAAGTATTACAGAATTTATATATATATAATATATATATATGGATCTGAACAGAAATAGCTATAAAAGTCAAAAGGAGAAAATGCAAACATTTTTATTTAGAAAACTTGCATTTGTGGAGAGCTTCGCCTTTTTAGTTTTTGTTGAGAATGGGAGTAAATGGATGTCATGCTCCAACTCTTAAAAAGATTCAAAAGAGTGCAATTTGATTGATTAGAAAATGAGTTATTACATTAAGAGAACCAATGAGATAAATTGACTATGTTCACACTGGAAAAGAGAAGCTGGAAGGGTGAAATAATTGATGATTTTAGAATTCTAAGGACAATTTATAATACGGATAACAAAAATATATTTCATCTGATCTGAAACCAGAAAAGAGTACCTGCAGTTGATGACAAAACAAAATCAAAATCAATGAACAGAAGTTATTGAGTTGCAATTGTCTATATTAGTGAACTCGGCAGCCTAGGCTAATGGTTTAGAGATTATGGGAAGTGTAGAAATTTAATTAAATAAAGTCTGAGTTGTGATTCAAAATGTAATCTATTTCCCTAATCAGCCTGTTCAGAGATGCTATTACACACGTCTGGATGCAGGTGGGACTTGAACTGAGGTCTCTCAGTCCAGGGATAAGGTCACTACCACTGTGCCACAAGAGTGCCCTCCCATGGGCCTTTACAAATAACAGACTGACCTTGTGCCATTATGAATGCTTGGCTCAGCTTCAAAATCACCAAATTTCTAATCAAAGATTTCTAAGTTTGCAGGTTCATTGGCAGTTTAAAAGGCCTATTGAAAGGATTATTGATGTCCCCTTTTGAGTGAGGTATATGTCACAATGTGTTTATTTTTATGAGAGATTAACCATTTGTGATTTATAGGTTTTCTGTAAATTTTATGAATAGGATTTTTTTCTCATCTAGTGACAGCTGTATTAGATTATTGAAATTTGACTGGCAGACCTACATTCATCTAACACAAGGGATCATATTTTTTTTCTTTTGGACAATAAACTGGAAAACAGAAGCTGGCCAGACCTATATAGCTAAAAGGTGCCAGGTGAGTACTTTTTTCCCCTGTAACTTATACATTAAGTTGAATTGTGTAAAATTCAGAAACACTGAGATTGGAACAGGAGTAGGCCTTTTGAGACCTCTTTACTATTCAAGGTGATGATGACTGAACCTTCAACTCAGTACCCTGTTCCTGCTTTCTTCCATATCTTTTACCCCGAAGAACTACATCTAATTCCTTCTTGAAAAGATTTGGCCTCAACTACTTTTTGTATCAGAGAATTCCTGTCGGCTTACCACTCTTAGTGAAGAAATTTCTCCTCATCTCAATCTTAAATGACCTACCCTGTATCCTTAAACTGTGCCCTCTGGTTATGGACTACTTCAAGAACATCTTTCCTGAATTTACCTTGATAGAATTTGATAGATTTTTATGAGATTTCTCCCATTATTATTCTAAACTCCAGTGAATATAGTCTCAACCAATCCAGTCGCTCCTGATATGTCAGTCCTGCTATCTCAGGAATCAGTTTCGTAAACTTTTGTCGCACTTCATCCATAGCCAAACATCCTCCCTCAGATAAGGAGGCCAAAATTGCACATAATACTCCCAGTGTGGTCTTGCTAAGGACCTGTATAATTACAGCAAGAAATCACTGCTCCTGCCTCAAATCCTCTCGCTACGAAAGCCAAAATACCATTTGCCTTCTTCACTGCCTGTTGCACCTGCATGCTTACTTTCAGTGACTCATGTACAAGGACACCCATGTCTCATTACACCTCCTTACCCAATCTATTGCCATTCAAATAATAATCTGCCTGCCTATCTTTGCTATCCAATTGGAAGTCTGAAGGAAGGTCCTAAAATACAAGTGAACCACAACCATTTCCTCCAATTATCAACTTACTTGGGATCTTAATGAATGACAGAGCAGGCTCAACTGCCAGATGTCTACTCCTGCTCCTCTGAATCATGCTTTCATAAGACAGTCAGGAGACCCTCAAGTTACACGTGAGAAAAGAATTACAGCAGGTGGCCAGGAAGGTCAATTCTTGAAGACTGGCCACAAGCACCTGATTCCTCCGCATTCCTGATGAAGGGCTTATGCTTGAAACATTGACTCTCCTGCTCCTCGGATGTTGCCTGACCGGCTGTGCTTTTCCAGCACCACGTGTTTTGACTCTGATTTCCAGCATCTGCAGTCCTCACATTCTCCACAAGCACCTGAAAACTGAACTGCGAAAAAGCCAATAGACTCTCATGCAGTGATGCCAGCCACCTAATAGATATTCTCTCATATTTTAATATGCACCATACAGTCTTGCTCATTGATCCACAATAGGACTCACAGAGAACATTCACAAACTCCATCTCACCCTCATCATTGTACTGGTGTTGCTGCACTGTACTGGATGGGAAAGAAATGGAGAAGTAGAGGACTTAAAGCAGCAGGGCTGCAGGAAGTCCTCATAATGTACAACAGATGTAAGGAACTACTCACTGAAGAGCACCCACCTTGCAGGGAGATAAGGATCAGCAATCACATTCCTAGACCTGAACAAAGAGTGGTGCCTAAGGAGGCTGAGGTTGTTCAGATGGGGATTTGCTGACCTATGCCCTGAACGAGAAGAAAACTTGCTGCATGCTGGGTCAATGGGTCAAAGATAGTGGGAAAAACATGCCATGAAGTGGCACTGCAACAATACACCACCTTCAATCGTTATGCCTCTGACTCACATCTGGAAAATATTTCAGGCAGCACCACCTCAAGTGTATCATAAAGGTCAGAGATACACAATTTGCCTGTGCCAGTGATGAATAAAACAAAGTTCTGTCTCCCTTTTACTGAATCCATAATGCTATAAATTGGAACCTTAGAATGATTCAGACAATTTTCACATCTTGAGCATAAAATCAAAATTAGCTGAACTGTGACTTGTTAAATTCAGCACACCAAAGTTGCAAAAGTGAAGTTTTTTTACATCTACACGAAAACAAACTTTACTATCAGGTAAACACCCACTGTCAACTCACAGTGCTCTCTTTAATAATAGTTTTAATCACTCAACAATGTTAATGATGTGTACCTATAACAGTCTGATTAGAACTGATAAAAGTGGATCATGTGGGGACTCCTATTGCTTGTGGCTGCCAACCTGTGAATGCTTGATTCCATGAAATCCTGGAGGCAGATTGAACTTATCCACTTGTTAAAATCTTAGGTGAGGCCCCTTGATTTATGCTTCCATCTGGAACCACTACTTTATTTTGAGGTAGACAAAGTTTGAAATCCTAGGGTATCAGTAATGCCACAAATTCCACATTTTTGATCAAAATAAACTTTGCTGTTCAAGGTTAGAAAAGTAAAACTATCTACAACATAGAAACAACTTACATCCAGAACTACGCATCTGATAACTTACGTGCTGTCAGATGTCTATTAACTGTAGCTCCACAGGCAGCTACATGGAGCCTGTTCCTTTGCCTTGACTTTCTCACTGAGTAAATTTAATTGACCCTTGAACTGCTGTTCACTGATCCTTGAATTGATCTGTATGACCTATCAAAACTCTGAAGGAGTCCCATCTTTATTTCTGTGCAGGAACAAATGCTTCATATCTTGGAACGTCCTGTACCCTGCAATTTTGCAATCTTTACAGCTAATATCTGCCAACTTTAGAACACACAGAGACACAAAGCAACACAAAAAAAAATGATTTTATGATAAAGTTCTACCTCAGATAATTCTGCGAACTTGAAGAATGATACGCTAATGGAAGCAAGCTGCTCATTGCAGCTGAATTGCTTAATGTGAGCCCAAATACTGATATGCCTGTGGAAATAACATTTATACATATTAGTGAGCTCTAATAAATGTTTGTTGGATATCACATCAGGCATAACATGAGCATTGCTGTATCAGGTAAAACATCTTGCTGGAGGCAAAACCCACCCACCAACTAGCTCAGCCATCCCATGGACGTGAAGACCAGGCCTAAGCCAATCTCCTTTCAGAGCACTCTATCCATTTTGGTGTTGATATGCAGAATTCTCAATCTTCTGTTAAAATTGTGGCACTCTGTAATTAACACTTATTTATGTCTTGTTTTGAACTATGCCCCAATATTGATTGAGTTATTAATTTTTTCCAACTAATTAATTTGGACCTGTTTATTCCATTATTTTTATTAATTTTCCAGTTCAATGCCTCTGCTTCCTGTTTCTTTTTAGATGTTTTCTGTATCAGTAAAAATAGGGGGTTTTGTGCACTATTTCTCATGTATGTCCTTTCTTGATGTCATTTGCTCCTTCTATTTCATTATTCAGTGCAGACTGAGCGTGCAAAATACCAATTAAGGAAATAATTCTCAAAACATCCAAGAAGCCTTTCTATTTCCATCCTTGACATTCTTTCAAATTTGTGCATATATTAGCAAGTTTTGATGCAAATTTGTGTATATATTGTGTGATCGTGATACCATGGCTACATTATTTGCATTGTGGTCTGACCAGTTCATTAGTAAAGCGGCAATCTCTGGATATCTGTGCTTTATTGCGTCCACTATTAACCGTATCTTTTTATTTTATGCATTGCATATGTTGACCAGATATTGATACCAGAGAGTTCACTCTCGTTACCCAGATCAATCCCATTAACTAAATACTTAGATGCACAATTTTTGACCAACGTGCATGAAAGCAGAAGAAATTGATTAGATGCCGGCTCAGTTTAAACAGACAATAGCAGCCATTAATATCGCTGCCATTTTCATGAATCAAATATTGTATTACTCATGGAAGGCAGAGGGTTGAAATTCAAAGCAGCTGTTGTACACTGTGCAGGAGGACATCCTGGAAGCAGCATGCAAAATGAGAGAGGACTTCTTTCTGGAAGGGGCTGACCTGAATGGAGCTAGTGGTGAACATGAGCTGGCAGAGTATTTTCAGGAGGTACCTTACAGCCCCTCACCTGTAAATCTTGTTGAGGACCTGCCTGTCCTCAAGCCTGGTATATGCAGTGAACCAATGACATTGCCATAAAGCCTTATATCTCATTTATCATGTGGCCATGCAGGAAAAACAGGTCCATGATGCCCAGAAAAGAGCCCAGACCGTAGAAAAGGACTCCATCCTCCACATTAACTCTATCATGGAAGAGGAAATACAGAAGATCACCAGGAAGGGTGAATACACTAGTATGCATGAGGGGTAAAATACACATTCTCTGATGGTGGGTGAATAGAAACTGGAATGTGTAGTTTATGAGCAACATGATCTCCAGCTCATCTGACAGTATACCAAGAGCCAGCTGCTTGGGAAACCTCAGCACTTCACAGGAATTGTGCTCTGATGTTAACAGACTACCATCTAGACAATCTAAAACAATGAGTCAATGGCACGGGCAATGTTGAGATGTTTGGAGGGAATGACATATGCAGCCCAATTACTGTTCCCCTCCAACCTAAAGTGGCATCTAAAGTGCTAGTCAGGGTTTAAGGTAACTGCTAAAAAAATGAGGATACCACTTTTACAGATCTTATTACCATCATTGGCACTTCTGACTGACCCATTGTGTAGTGTGGCTAAAGACAGAAACTGCCTCTGCATTGGTGCCAAAACAACAGCTTCTGGAGGACTCTGAACATGCATCTGCTAACGAAGCATGACTACTGCAGGGTATCACAGCTGGCAGCAGAGACAAGCACTCAGGCAGCACCCACCTCATCCAAGACCACAAGAGAAATACTGTGTATGAGTGGCAAAGAACAGAGGGCATGGTTTTAGCCAGAACCCTGAGTTTGTCTCACCTGTAAGTATGCCCTTTCACTATTTCAGAGCAGTGGTAAGTATTGATCATCAAATAAAATGTGAGCTTCCTTTTATTAATGGTGGGACAAGAATAGAGTGATGAACTAGTGCAAGGCAATAAGGGTCAAACCTGACGAAGGAATTAGTGAGATTGTTGGACAGATGTACATTCCTGATTGACAGTATGAGGCTGTGCATTAAATGGACATGCTCTCACAGGCAGCTCTACGTGTGGTTCAGGCCATGGTTTTTTTTTTCTGGATCAAAAGAGTTCAGCTGAACAGGTCTAAATCAGATAATCCCTGACATTGGTAGAATCCTTTTGAGAACCTTGAAGTCTGCACTAGTGGCTTAGTCACCCTGCTTTGCCGTCAGTGTGTCACTGTATTGTTCGTCTTCCTTCTCCTCCTACTCTTTCTCTGATAAGTGTGTCAATGTCATGAATGACCCTCTCCAGGGTCCACCCGTCCATAGGGGGCTATGTTCCAAAGAACACAGCAGACCACCAAAATGTACATAAAGCTTACTAGAATGTACTGCAGAGTGGCAGCTGACTAGTCAAGGCAATGGAACCATACCTTCAGAAGACCAACACCGGTTCTCTGTCAAATCTAAGTATCTTTCTTTTTATTGTAATTCCTATTGTGGGCCTCAATTGTGCCTCTGCCCTTACCCCACTCCCTGCAACTACTGCAGACCCATTGGTACCTGAGGTATTCACCTTTTTATGTGCCTGCCTAATCTTTATGAGTCAATCACGACTAGCTCAATCAGATGTAACAGTTTTACAATTGAGTGAAGTTCACTACAAAGACCTGAGCTGGCCAGAGTTGATTGGAAGGGGAGCCAAGTAAGGAAGGCAGTGGAGTAGCAATGGCAGGAGTTTCTGGGGGTAATTCAGGAGGCACAGCTGAAATTTATCCCATAGAAGAAGAAGCATACATATGGGAGGATGAGGCAACTATGGCTGACAAGGGAACTCAGACTCAGCATAAAAGCAAAAAGAAGCATACAATATGGTGAAGATTAGTGGGAAGCCAGAGGACTGGAATGCATTAAAAAACCAGCAGAGCAAACTGTAAAAGCAATAGTAGGGGAGAAAGTGCATTCTGAGAGTAAGCTAGATCATAATATGAAGCTAGAGAAATAGTAATGGGGAACAAAGAAAGAATGGTAGAGGAACTGAATAGGTCCTTTGTATCAGTTTTCACAGTAGAAGCCACCAGCACCATATCAAAACTTAAAGAGAGTCGGGGGCAGAGATGATGGTCATGGCCATCAGTATGGAGAAGGTTCCAGGGAAGCTGGAAGGTCCAATGATAGATAAATCATATGGAGTGGATAAGCTACAGCCCAGAGTTCTGAAGGAGATTGGACAGGCACTGGTAGTGATCTTTCAGGAACCACCATCATCAAAGGACAAGAAAACGGCTCATGTAACACCCCTGTTTAAGAAGGAAGGGAGGCAGACAACAGGAAACTAAAGGCTGGTTAGCCTGACCTCGATTATTGCTAAGATTTGAGAGTCCATTAATAAGGATGAGATTGCAGAGTACTTGGAAGTGCATAGTAAAATAGGACTGAGTAAGCATGGTTTCATCATGGGGAGGTCATGCCTGACAATTCTGTCAGAACTCTTTGAGAATATAACAAGTAAGTTAGACAAAGGAGATCTATTTGGATTTCTAGAAGGCCTTTGAAAAGGTGCCACACAGAAGGCTGCTAAAAAAGAGCTGATGGTGTCAGGCACAAGGTATTGGCATTGACAGAGGATTAGCTGACTGGCAGAACGTAGGGATAAAAATGTCTTTATCAGGATGGCAGCCAGTAACTAGTGAAGTTCTATAGAAGCCTGTGTTGGGACCATATCTAATCACATTATAGATTGACAATTTGAACAAAGGAACTGAGAGTGGTGCTGCTAAGTTTGCAGATGACATGCAGATAGTTGGAGGGTTAGGTAGTGTTGAGGAAGTGGAGAGCTGCAGAAGGACTTTAACAGGTTAGGATAGTGGGCAAAGAAGTGGCAGATTGAAATCAATGTGGGAAAGTGTGAGATTATACACTTTGGTCAGAAGAATAGAGGTGTAGAGCATTCTCCAAACAGGGAAAGGCTTCAGAAGTCTGAAACACGAAATGACTTGAGAGTCCTGGTTCAGGATTCTCTTAAGATTAACATGCAGGGTCAAATGGCAGTTACAGAGGCAAATGCAATGTTATTATCATTTCATGAGGCTGGAATACAAGAGCAGAGATGTACTGCTGAGGCTGTATAAGCCTCTGGTCAGATTGCACTTGGAATATTGTGAGCAGTTTTGGGCTCCGTATTTAAGGAAGGAAGTGCTGATGTTAGAGGGGGTCCAGAGGAGGTTAAAAAGAATCATCCCATGGATGAAGGGGTTGAGGACTCTGGTTCTGTACTTGATGGAATTTAGAAGGGTGAGGGGGAATCTCATTGAAACTGTCTGAATACTGAGCGGTCTGGATAGAGTTGAGTTGGAGAAGATGTTTCCACTACTGGGAGAGATTAGGACCTGTCAGCACAGCCTCAGAGTGAAGGCATGACCCTCTAGAATTGAGATGAGGAGGAATTTCTTCAGCCAGAGGGTGGTGAATCTGAGAAACTTATTGATGCAGAGGGCTGTGGAGGCCACGTTATTGAGTGTATTTAACACAGAGATAGATCGGTTCTTGATTAGTATCAAAGATTATGGGGAGAAGAAAGGAAAATGGATTGAGAAAAATATCAGCCGTGATCAGATGGCAGACCAGACTCAATGGGCTGGTCTATTTCTACTCCTATATCTTATGGTTTTATGGCTCCCCTTTCTTTCTTTATGCACTTGGTCAGCTCCTCACTGAACATGTAGGCCATGAGCCTCCATTAAAATCTCAACATTCCCTCTGTGAACTTTCAGTGAACTCATTAACTCATTGAATTTGGCTCACTAATAGGCCTGATTCAACTCATTGCCAATGGGATTGCTAACAGGAAACAGGCATGATGGATTGTGCCTACATATCCAGCCCTTGATGTGAGTCACAAAATAAGCAGCAGGGTTCTGGAAGAGCCCAAGGTTATAAAGGGTGAAAGTTGGAAAGCTTACCAGGAGAGTATGTAGAACTGCAAATCCATAGACCACAAAAGTGAGAATAAAGGTTTCTGCAGCAGGTGAGCTTAATCAGTGCAGGAAACCGATAACATTATGAACTTAGAATCTGGTGGTCTTGATAATAGTACAGATATATTGTCAGAGCTCATCACAGGGTAATTTTTTTCTAATTCACCTTGTTCAGAGATGTTATGGCATAACTGTGGAGTAGGTGGGACTCAAACCCAGGCCTCCTGGTCTTATAGGTAGGGACACCACCACTGCATCGTTGAGTCAAATAGGATGCCAAGGTTGTGAAATATCTGATTCAGTGTCTGACAGTAACCAGGTAGAGAAATAGAGCCAACTCTTCATTGTATATTGATGGGTCTAGGTGTAGGCAAGTTGTAAGTTCTTAGGATTCACTTGTTCCGTTATAAATAGATGTTGATTTAATCTTCAGTTCTGAAGAAGGGTCATTGGACTCAAAACATTAACTCTGTTTTCTCTCCTCAGATGCTGCCAAACCTGCTTAGTCTCTCTAGCAATCTCTTGGATTGTTAAATTATGGGGTGCTTGCTGATAATTTGTAAATGTATAAACACAGGTTTATAAAAGGGTGAGAAGGTTCTAAGATCATAAGAAATAGGAGTTGCACAAGATCATTTGGACCTGAAAAGCTGCTTTGCCATTCAGTAATATTATGATGGACTTGACTGTGGCTTTACTTATCAATCTGTCTCAACACCACCACAATAACACTTAGCTCCCTTAACAAAAATTGTCTAACTCAGTCTTGAATATATTCAATGACCTAACTCCATTGTTCTTTCTAAAAAGATTATTCAAAAGATGAATGACCCACTGAATGAAGTAATTCCTCTGCATTTCCACCTTCAATGAGTGAGATCTCTTATTTTGAAATTATGCCGAGTTCCAGATTTTCTACAAAGACAAATACACTTACATTCTTTTTGAAAAGTATCAGATCATCGCTCATTCTTCTGAACTTCAGTAGATAAAGGCCCAACCTGCTCAACCTTTCCCCATAGGACAATCCCTTGAGCTCAGGAATCAGCCTGATGAACCAACCCTTAATTGATGCCAATGCACAGACATCTCTCCCTAAATAAGGGAACAAAAACTGCACATACTATTCTTGATACGATCTCATTGATGCCCTGTTCCAGACTATAGCTGCGCTTGGAAGCACTTAGGAGATACTTGGCCTGTGGACTGAGTTGAAAGAAGTAGACGCAACTGATTGTTAAATAAACCTTTTCTAGAGGATTTTGTCAGTAGTTTCATGAAAATCTAAATTTGAGGACAGCAGCAAAAAGTAGTCTGGCTGTAATATCCTCAGAAAAGAAATGTTTTGTTGAGTTTGTTTCTGAATAAAATTTGTACCATCCTTAGGAAGACTTGTGATCATTTCCTATTATTTTAAGTTGAATGACTTAACAGTTCTTTTGCCCAATGTCATGTCATTGTGAAGTTGCAGTTTTTCCTAAAGTTTGTGAAACAAGGCAAAAAATCTCTGCCATAGGGAGTTGCCCTTTTAAGTTGAAAGTTACAGAAATTGTTAAGTCTGCGTCAAACGAGTTTGTATCATACATTCAACCTGTCTTATTCTTGACCTGGGTGTGCCAGGAATAATGGCACTTATAACATTTTTAATCAGGGCAACACCTTTAGATAATATTCTGAATGATATCCAATCCTCAAAATCTTGGTACAACCTTCTTTTTACACAATATTTGGATTGTTTGTGAAAATTTACTGTGGGAACTTGCATTGAAATACTTTTTTTTCTAAAAGGTTTCATGGTATTTTTCAATTGTTTTTCCCTAGATCACATTTGCAAGATAACCACAATGTCACAGTGATGTATATGAGGGCTAAGTTCCACACTGGTAACCCTAGTATTAGGTGCAAATTTCACAATATTTGCAGTTACTGTATAAAATCAGTGATAATAAGATACTCAGATTACAGGTAAAATGCTGATTGATTGCGAAAGCATAATAGGATTAAAAAAAACTCGGATGTGCTGTGGATTGGCTATCAAAATTTGCTTTGGAGGTGTGGCTCTTAAAAGGCAGATTCAAGTAACTTTTCCTCACTTGGGACTCCAGACCTGCAAGTGATTTGACAGCAAACACCATTCCCACCATTGCAGAAGATGTTCTCATTTACAATCAACCTAATTCAGCTATTTCAGCTAATAGTCCTTATTTGTTTAGCATATATTTTGATGAAGATACTGAAACTTTTTCGAAAGAGATGGAAGTTGATAGCAGCAATGAAACCTTTTCCTGGACCCCCAGCACACTGGCTATATGGACATGCACATGAGGTATGTATGAAATAAACAAATAATTCAAATGGTGTTGCCTTTATTCTTTAAGAATGCTCTCAACACTAGACAATACTTCCAGCTCTCGTGATTTTGTTATTCATCCATATTTATTACTATTCAAAACACTGCTTAATAATATAATGTGAAAATGAGAGAATATTTCTCTCCTTTCTACCCTAAAGTATCATAGTGACTGCTCAGTTCAGTTAGTAGCACTCTTGCCTCCAAGCAATAGATTTTGAGTTTTAGCCTTAAAACAGTATTTGAGGTTGATGCTCTAGTCCAGTACTGAAGCAGCATTGTATTGCCAGAGAGCTCCTCTGAGAAATGAATCATTTTACTCAATTTTATGAATTCGTACCTTTAGTGGGGATCTTTGATCATTGGAAACACATGTTAGGAAATTGTAGCAAGAACCATCTGGAAAATTTCTTTTCCAGTCCGTTTAGTAAAAGATCTGTGGCACTATTTGAAGTAAACTCATTGAGGCTGAGGGGAGAATGTCATAATTCTCCCCTCAGCCAGTGCTACCAAGAAAGCAGATTAGTTGGTTATTCAATTAATTTCTCTTTATCAGAGACTGCCATTGTTGGAATAATTGTCTAGAACATAGTAGTCATTTCAAGTCAAAAATGAGTCATTGTGTGAAGCAGATACTGTTTTCTTCAAATGATATTGAAGTGCTTTTACAATTTATTAAATTATAGAGTTTTCCTTCTGTTCTGCATTGTTTTATGCTCCTCCTCCATGGAATTGTCTCACCTGGTTCTTGGAAGCAATGGGTGCAAATTTATCACCTGTTGAAAATGTTCTTCCATCTGGAACAGATGAAGATTCTCTTCCGAACGCTCAGTGGGTCTCATTCGGTTGCACAGTCTTCCCAGATGCAGCCTTTTAATTGGTGGCTTCCTCTGGTGTTCGGTCCCCATCAGAGGACTGCAGCAGAAGGCTGGCAGCCCGACCAAGATAGGTAGGCAAAGCCAGGGAACAGGGAGAGCATGGGAATGCCTTTAATGGGTGGGTGCTTAGAGCTATGTGGGCCAAAGCTAGTATTGAACCTCCCCTAACCCCCACTCCAACCGTGTAGCAGAAATGCAGTAACTGGCATATTTAATTAGGCCATAGATGCAGGTTTTTCTGTCCGTTGGATAGGCACTTTCCAGAAATGTGACATCAACCTTTCCTATTTCCCTCGCAATCCAACCTCCAAACCCACCTTGAAAGATCTTGTAGGATTCCACTCATTGTTTCCTGTCCCTGAAATCTCTGCCTCTTTAGTTCCATTTTCTTTTATTAATCATAGGAGGTGGGTATCGCTGGCTGGACCACTATTTATTATCCATTTATTTATTATGAGAAGGTGGTAGCAGTTGCCATTCTTTGGTGTAGTTAAATCCACAATGTCATTAGAGTGAGAGTTCCAAGACTGAAGGTGAAGCGATATATTTCCACTTCAGGATGGTGAGCGATGTGGAGGGAAATTTATAGGTTGTGGTGTTCCCATGTAACTTCTGCCCTTGTCCTCTAGATGGCAGTGGTCATGGGTTTGGAAAGTGCTGTCTAAGGAGTCTTGAATTATTTGAGAATCATAACAATGCATCCTGTAGAGTGACAGGGATTACTGAAAGAACTTCTGAAAGGATTTCACCTATGCTAGAAGTTTCTATAATTTTCAGCGTAACTACAGCAAAGACTAACGGTTTCATTGCCCCATAATTTGCAGATATAATAGTAAAGCACTATATAATACAGTGACTTTCTGAGGAAGGGTAACAGGACCTATAACGTTAACTCTAATTTCTCTTCAACAATGCTGCCAGGCCTACTGACGTTTTCCAACAACTTATGTTTTTGTTTATGATTTACATCTTTCACAGTTCTTTTGGTTTTTACAGGTTGTATTCTCCATGACAATGTCTCTACTAATCAAAGTTCAGTTGCTCATCAACCAATCTCCTCTCATGCAGTATAAATGTAGGTTTTCTCCTCGAATTTGCATTCTTGGAAAAGGCCCTGATTCGTGCAAGACGAAAAACTTCAACAAAATGGGCCTTTTTTCAGCAATCCACAAATAGGACAGCAGCATAGGCACTTCTCTGGCCTAGGTGATCCTGGGCAAAGGAAGATTAAATCATCCCAGATTGGTCCTCGTTATCTAGCAATCCATGCTGGAAAATGTAAGATCTTGACCTGGATCCTGTTTGTTTTACAGTCTAGTAGGGATACTGGGGAAAAATGTTCACTTGGGTAAGATATAAACAAAGCACTGGAATTGTTACAGTTAAGCCCTAGTATGAATCAACATTTTCAGGAGAGGAAGGAAAAAAATCTAACATCAGGACACCAGACCCGCACTATCCTCATTTTGCTTTAAGAATGCTGTTTTGGCTCATTTCCAGTCGTCAAGACAGTATTCTTCTGCTGAATCTTTCTGTTTGAGCCATTTGTTTCCTATTTGGATGGATCCTGAATATGCCAAGATTGCTTTTGGTTCCAGAGAGAAAATCTTCCAAGATTTGTTTCGCTTTTTTTTTGTTTCACCTTGTTGGATTTCATTACAGTTTTCTCAAGATGGGACAGATCTAGATAAGACTGTGGTATGGTCACAGAAATATCCATATGGACACCAAGTGTGGTTTGGTCCATTTACAGCATACTTAGCTGTATACCACCCTGACTATGCTAAGGCATTGCTTGCATCCTCAGGTAGGAAATACAGATTTATTTCAGTATAAATGAGCTGTGCATCTTAATGTGAATTGTTAAAGAGGATTATCACTTTGCCTAGCAGGAAATATGCCACACTTTGCAAGTGAAACAAGGTTATTTTGGTGATTCTATGATGTTTTATCAACAAACCCAACAAATCCTAAAAGTAATTTGCTTCTTGAATGTGTGGAACTTATATAAAGTCTTATTCTGGAAGTTTTTAACACATGCAGTACTTTTTTAGCACTATGTTTTTTTAATGATACTTAAATGTAAAACTGTTATATCAATTTATCCTATTGTTTTAAGTGTTGTAAAAATATATATGTGTATACTGCCAATGTAAAATTCATGAAGCAATGACATTAACAGTTTTGATACCGTTTGCGTGTAACAAAGTTTACAATGAAACGAGGAAAATTATAGACTAGGAGGGAGAGAAAGGTTACAGATTAGACAATAAGAATTGTCTTATATCATGTTCAAAAGAGCAGGAATTGTTAGAATAGTCTCCCAAAGTGTCTAGAACAGCAAAATGTATTTAGCAAAACAAAAATAGATTGATTTTCCTCGAGCAACTTCCAGCATTTTGATGATGTTGCATTATAACAAAGGTAAAGTCATCACAGTCTCACTAGACCATGGGGTTTCTCTATAATTAGAGAGAAATGAATGATGATGGTTTAACTTGAGGATCACCATGTCTCAGGTGTGGGGTAACAATTGAGAAAGAGAGTCCTATATGATAACCTCAGCTGTGGGAATTGAACTCATGCTGTTGGCATTATTCTGTATCACAAACCAGCTATCAGTGTTAACCAACCTGCCTAGCACAAATTAAGGAAAACCAATGAAAGTGGTGTATTTGGATTTTCAGTAAGTTCTTGATAAGGTCCCACACAGAAGGTTAGTAATTAAAATTTGAGCACATAGATAAGTATGGATTGAGAATTAGTTAATAGATAGAAATTAGCGAACAACCTTAAACAGATTATTCTCAGGATAGCAGGCTATTATTATTGGATACTACAAAGGTTAGCGCTAGGGACCAATTGTCTTATTTCCAAATTGGGTGGGAATGTAAGTTAAGAGGCACATACAAGAAATCTAAAGAGAACTTGGACATTAGTGAATGGGCTAGAACATGGCAGATGGAATATGATGAATACATGTGAAAGAACAGATTTGGTAGAAAAAACACAGAATTGCCCAATATTTAAGTTTTAAAAATTGGGAAGCTCAGGGTCCAAAGGCATTTGGTTGTCCATGTTCATTAGCTATTAATAACTAGCATACAGGTCCAGCAAGCAATTATGAAGGCAAATTGTTTGGTGACTTTCATTGCAAGGGGCTTTGAGTACAGGAGTAAAGATGTCCTGTTGCAATTGTGTCGTACCTTGATGAGGCTGTACCTGGAGTATTGTGACCAGTTTAGGTCTCCTTGTGTAAGGAAGAATATACTTGCATAGAGGGGGTGCAATGGAGGATCACCAAACTAATTCCTGGGATGGTATGATTGTTATGTGGAATGAGGAGTGATTAGTAAAAGTAGGTCTGTACTCTCTAACAGGTTCAAAGAGTCAGTGGTGCTCTATCTGAAAGTTACAAGTTTCTTAATGTTTGACAAAGTGGATATAGATAATTGGCCCAGATTTTCCAATGGCCAGACAGTCAATATTTCATTGTGGATGAGAATGGGACCCTATGAAATTGCCTTCATTGTAGATTTTGAAGGAACTGCCTGGAAAATTGAAGGTTCCGCTGGGCAATTCCACAATGCCTGGAATCCTCCAAAACTCCCCATTTAAATTGGAGAATTTGAATTGTTCTTGTGAAATTCATTAAATGCATAATACAATTTCTGAGTAACTGTTAAACTGACCCCATACTTACCTGACACAACCAACTGCACTACTCTAGCTCCTGACATGGCTCCCCCTTTCTCTATTCTGCACCCAACCTCCCTTCATTGCCACAGGATCATTTCTGACCCTTCAACCTTCTTTTTCACTTCCACACCCAACACTCTATTCCCTCACTATTGGACACATTGCCCCCTTGCCCCCACCACAGCCAACTGCTCTTCATCCACCATTGGGCTGGACCCCTATTCCTCTTCCATTGGATGCCGTTCCCCCCGTTCTCTCATTCTGCAACCGAATACCCTCTTCACCTCCCGCTAACTGCTGCTGGACCCAATACTACTCTATGCCAGATCAGATTTCACCCACACACTCTGACCTACTGTAAAAACTGTATTACCTGCTTGTCCACTTGCTGCATTGCATCATAGAATCCTATCGTTTGCCATCCCCTTCCCTTCCGATGTGGCATCCTACCAAACGGCATCATATCCCCTGGCACCTTACCCATTACTTACCTGACACCCTATTCTACCTGACAACTCACCCATCTGGCACCCTATCTGTAGTGATTGTAATGCAGTCAACCAGGTGGATCTCATAGAATATGAGCTCCCTGATTGGGGCTGTTAATCTGGTCCATTCAGGGATCCCAGACAGACAGATATAAATACGAGTGTCAGAGATTCTGTTCACACGAGAAGCTGGCTCTGAGGAATTTGGATCAGTGTTAAGGACTCTGTGTGCGTAAATAGATGGTGTTAGATGATGGGATACCGGCCGCTGTAAAGTTATTTTACTAGCCACCACCCCCCACCCATGTCACCATACCCTCCCAGCTTCCTAACATGACATTTACATTTATCCTAACATCACTTTTACATTAGGCACTTACTGTTTGACAGCAGTTTTCAAAGTGGCTGTCTGGGCCTACAAGTGTCAAAATATGGCAGCTGACTCTGTGAAAAGGGGCTGTGGTTTGCCTTCCCCCCAGTAATGTACAATTAGGGAA
Source organism: Chiloscyllium punctatum (assembly GCF_047496795.1). NCBI lineage: Eukaryota > Metazoa > Chordata > Chondrichthyes > Orectolobiformes > Hemiscylliidae > Chiloscyllium > Chiloscyllium punctatum. The sequence continues at coordinate 80,974,971 of NC_092745.1, forward strand.
CATCAGAACAAAATATGGCACTGTATTTCTGAAGGATTCCTGAGACGAATCGCCTCTCAGAAATGTGGAGCTCCATCCATTTATCCTGAGATTGAACATAGAACATAGAACATAGAAAAATACAGCGCAGTACAGGCCCTTTGGCCCTCGATGTTGCGCCGATCCAAGCCCACCTAACCTACACTGGCCCACTATCCTCCATACGCCTATCAAATGCCCATTTAAATGCCCATAAAGAGAGAGAGTCCACCACTGCTACTGGCAGGGCATTCCATGAACTCACGACTCGCTGAGTAAAGAATCTACCCCTAACATCTGTCCTATACCTACCACCCCTTAATTTAAAGCTATGCCCCCTCATAATAGCTGACTCCATACGTGGAAAAAGGTTCTCATGGTCAACCCTATCTAAACCCCTAATCATCTTGTACACCTCTATCAAGTCACCCCTAAACCTTCTTTTCTCCAATGAAAACAGCCCAAGTCCCTGAGCCTTTCCACTTACGATCTTCCTACCATACCAGGCAACATCCTGGTAAACCTCCTCTGCACCCGTTCCAGTGCCTCCACATCCTTCCTATAGTATGGCGACCAAAACTGCACACAATACTCCAGATGCGGCCGCACCAGAGTCTTATACAACTGCAACATGACCTCAGGACTCCGGAACTCAATTCCTCTACCAATAAAAGCCAGTACGCCATATGCCTTCTTCACAGCACTATTTACCTGGGTGGCAACTTTCAGAGATCTGTGTACATGGACACCAAGATCCCTCTGCTCATCCACACTACCAAGTATCCGACCATTAGCCCAGTACCCCATCTTCTTGTTACTCTTACCAAAGTGAATCACTTCACACTTATCTACATTGAACTCCATTTGCCACCTTTCTGTCCAGCTCTGCAGCTTATCTATATCCCGCTGTAACCTGCCACATCCTTCCTCACTGTCAACAACTCCACCGACTTTCATCTCATCCGCAAACCTGCTCACCCAACCTTCTAGCCCCTCCTCCAGGTCATTTATAAAAATGACAAACAGCAATGGTCCCAAAACAGATCCTTGCGGAACACCGCTAGTAACTGCACTCCAAGATGAACCTTAAACATCAACTACTACCTTCTGTCTTCTTCCAGCCAGCCAATTCCTAATCCAAACCTCCAACGCATCCTCAATGCCATACCTCCGTATTTTTTGCAGTAGCCTACCATGGGGAACCTTATCAAACGCCTTACTAAAATGCATATACACCACATCTACTGCTTTACCCTCGTCCACCTCCTTAGTCACCTTCTCAAAGAATTCAATAAGGTTTGTGAGGCACGACCTGCCCTTCACAAAACCATGCTGACTATCCTTGATCACATTATTCCTATCCAGATGTTCATAAATCCTATCCCTTACAATTCTCTGTAAGACTTTGCCCACAACAGAAGTGAGACTCACCGGCCTATAGTTACTAGGGTTATCCCTACTCCCCTTCTTGAACAAGGGAACCACATTTGCTATCCTCCAGTCTTCTGGCACTATTCCTGTAGACAACGAGGACATAAAAATCAAGGCCAATGGCTCTGCAATCTCCTCCCTTGCTTCCCAGAGAATCCTAGGATAAATGCCATCAGGCCCAGGGGACTTATCTACTTTCACCCTTTCCAGAATTTCCAACACCTCTTCCCTACATACCTCAAAGCCATCCATTCTAATTAATTGTGACTCAATATTCACATCAGCAACAATGTCCTGTTCCTGAGTGAATACTAACGAAAAGTATTCATTTAGTGTCATCCCAATCTCTTCAGCCTCCACATGCAACTTCCCACTACTATCCTTGACTGGACCTATTCCTACCCTAGTCAGTCTTTTATTCCTGACATACCTATAGAAAGCCTTTGGGTTTCCCTATTCCTACCAACTAAGGACTTTTCATGTCCCCTCCTTGCTGCTCTTAGCTCTCTCTTCAGATCCTTCCTGGCTACCTTATAACTCTCAATTGCCCCAGTTGAACCTTCACGCCTCATCTTTACATAGGCCATCCTCTTCCCTTTAACAAGAGATTCCAATTCCTTATTAAACCGCGGCTCCCTCACACGACCTTTTCCTCCCTGATAGGTACATACTTATCAAGGACACTCAATAGTTGCTCCTTGAACAAGCTCCACATATCGATTGCGCCCTTCCCTTGAAGCCTATTTTCCCAAGCCATGCATCCTAAGTCATGCCTCACCGCATCATAATTTCCCTGCCCCCAGCTATAACTCTCGCCCTGCAGTGCACACTTATCCCTCTCCATCACTAGAGTAAAAGTCACCGAATTGTGGTCACTGTCCCCAAAGTGCTCACCTACCTCCAATTCTAACACCTGGCCTGGTTCGTTACCCAGAACCAAATCCAGTATGGCCTCACCTCTTGTTGGCCTGTCTACATATTGTGTCAGGAAACCCTCCTGCACACATTGGACAAACACCGACCCATCTAACGAACTTGAGCTATAGCTTTCCCAGTCAATATCTGGGAAGTTAAAGTCCCCCATAACAAGCACCCTGCTACTTTCACTCTTCTCCTGAATCATCCTCGCAATCCTTTCTTCTACGTCTCTAGGACTATTAGGAGGCCTGTAGAAAACTCCTAACAGGGTGACCTCACCTTTCCTATTTCTAACCTCAGCCCAAACTACCTCAGATGGCGAGTCTTCCTCCATCGTCCTTTCCACCGCTGTAATACTATCTTTGACAAGCAATGCCACACCTCCTCCTCTTTTACCCCCACCTCTGACCCTACTAAAACATTTAAACCCTGGAACCTGCAACAATCAATCCTGTCCCTGTTCTACCCATGTCTCTGTAATAACCACAATGTCAAAATCCCAGGTACCAACCCACGCTGCAAGTTCACCTACCTTATTTTGTATACTTCTCGCATTGAAGTATACACACTTCAAGCCACTTTCCTGTTTACAGGCACTATCCTTCAAGATTGATGCCATGTTCCTAACCTCCCTACACTCCAGGTCCTGCACCCTAAAGCTACAGTCTAGGTTCCCATGCCCCTGCAGAGTTAGTTTAAACCCCCCCCAAAGAGCACCAGCAAACCTCCCCTCAAGGATACTGGTGCCCCTCAGGTTCAGGTGTAAACCATCCTGTTTATAGAGGTCCCACCTTCCCCAGAAAGAACCCCAGTTATCCAGATACCCAAATCCCTCCCTCCTGCACCATTTCTGTAGCCACGCATTTAACTGTTCTCTCTCCCTATTCCTCCACTCTCTATCACATGGCACAGGTAACAAACCAGAGACAACAACTCTGTTTGTTCTAACTCTGAGCTTCCAACCTAGCTCCCTGAAAGCCTGCCTAACATCCTCATCCCTCTTCCTACCTATGTCACTTCTTAGAAAACCTGACCCTTGATGTTTTCCCTATTGGTGAGTTTAAAACCAAGCACACAATCTCAGGATAAAGAGCAGACCATTTAAGGCTGAAATTAGTAGGAATTTCTGCATTCAGAAGGTGATGAATCTTTGGAATTCTCTGCCCCAGCAGGCTATAGAAGCTCATTAATTGAACAGGTTCAAGACAGAAATCTTTGGGGATTAATTTGATAAAGGAATTTATAGATGGCACAGAAAAATTGCAATGAGATAGATGACCAGCCACGATCTATGTAAATGCTGCAATATGCTCGACAGGCTAACTGACCTACTCCAAAATTCCCAGATGTTTGGGTTTTAATAAATCAAGAAAGTCATACAACTGAAATTATTTTCAATAGAGAAATTTTGACTGAAAATAGTTCTACTTTTTAAGTTTAAAAGAGGAATGTGGAATGCAGAAATAGACAAGATGGACTGTGATTGCAAAACTATGTGCTATATGTTTTATACGTATGTAAATGTATATTTTACAGAACCAAAAGATGATGTGGCATACCGGTTTATGCTTCCTTGGATCGGTATGTATTGTGAAATCTATTCCTGCATCATTGTATTGGAGCATTTTCTTAAACTTTGGTCAAAGCTATAGTAGCAACATTGAGTGTTTTTCTTTTATGCATTAAATTGTACAGAAAAAACATATTGTGTTTCTGAATAGATAACATCGCTCATATATTTTGAGAAATATTATTCTGGCTTTCCATATTTTTGTGCTTTTATTTGATTTGAGGACCACTTACACCACATTATTTAATTGTCTCATTGTACCACACCCTAATTTTCACTGAGTAGAAATCAAGTCGACAACAGCTGAGGAACGTGCCAAGTGTATAGGAGTTGGGAGGTCATGTTGCAGCTGTATAGGACTTTGGTCAGGCCACCTTTGGAGTATTGCATGCAAATTTCTGGTCTCCCCACTATAGGAAGGATCTTGTGAAACTTGAAAGGGTTCAGAAAAGATTTACAAGGATGCAGCCAGGGTTGAAGGGTTTGAGCTATAGGGAGAGGCTGAATAGACTGGGGTTATTTTCCCTGGTGTGTCCGAGGCTGACGAGTGACTTTGTAGAAGTTTATAAAATCATGAAGAGCTTGGATAAGGTAAATAGACAAGGTCTTTTCCCTGTGATGGAGTCGTCAAAAACTAGAGGGCATAGGTTTAAGGTGAGAGACTAAAGATCCAAAAGGGAGCCAAGGGGCAACCTTTTTACACAAAGAGTGGTGTATTTATGGAATGAGCTGCCAGAGGAAGTGGTGGAGGCTGGTAAAATTACATCTAAAATGCATCTGGATGGGTATATGGATAGGAAGGATTTAGAGGGATATGGTCCAAATGCTGTCAAATGGGACTAGATTAGGTTGGGATATCTGGTCGGCATGGATGAGTTGGACTGAAGGGTCTGTTTCCATGCTGTATGTCTCTATGGCTCTATGACCTTTGATCTCAGCAGTATGAGACCTGGGAGATTTTTGCACTTGAACTTTAGTTGTCTGACTTGGTCTGTTGTCTGCCCAAATCCTGCAGGGAGTAGCAGCAGCAATGTGCAAAAGCAGAATATCATTTAGCAGGAGATCACTACTGAAACTGAAGGAAGGTTCTTAGTTCCCAAGTAAATAGGTCTCACAATTAAGAAAGGGGAAGCCTAGTTCAGGGGATGCTTAAACTTTCCTTGTGAAAAAGAGCACGTGTGCTCTCCATGACCCCACAACCAAAGTTAAAAGTTGATGTTTAAAAGAACAGTCTCTTCTGGCTGTTCTCACTAGCTTCAGCTGAAGGGTAACTTTGACTACTTCCCCTCTTAAGGCCATGTTTAAGCTGCCAGTCAAGCCTCAGTCTGCATATTTATTAAAGACGAACAGGTTTTAAGCAGTTGTTGTTGCTCTGTGCTCAGAAGAATACATTAAAATAGGAGATACATATAATAGAGCAGGTGACTACTCAGTATATTTCTTAATTGGTTTTAATTGCCTGCTAGTATAGTCTTCATTGCATATGTAGGATTAATCTCCACTATATACTATAGCGCTGTTATTAATACTACGTAGTACATTTTTTTGGCTCTGAGTTATAAATTGACCACTAAGTCTTTTTCACTTATCAGACACTGAAACATATCCCATTACAACCATTTTCACCTGTATCCAGGCAAGTGTAAAGATTCTTGATGCAATGCAAGTTATGTTGCTTACCTAGTGTCAAGGTTAAGCAAATCTCTTCTGGTCTGGATAGGAACTTAGAGTGAGAATGAATTGTTGTGGTCCACATGGATTCTCCCAAAAATGTAGTTCTGCTGAGGGATTAAAAACAGCTCCTGACTAAACTAGAAAGCAGAACCACAAAGATAATAGCCTAAGGATTGCTATCCGAGCCACATGCAAATTGGCTTAAGGTAAATAAGATTAGATTACTTACAGTATGATAGGCCCTTCAGCCCAACAAATCCACACTGACCCATTCCCCTAACACTATGGGTGATTTAACTTAGCCAATTCACCTAACCTGCACATTTTTGGACTATGGGAGGAAACCCACACAGAGACAGGGAGAATGTGCAAACTCCACACAAAGAGTCACCTGAGGCAGGAATTGAACCTAGGTCTCTGGTGTTGTGAGGCAGCAGTGCTAACCACTGTGCCACCGTGCCGATGCTGATGAGAGAGGTACATGTGTGACTCAAAGACTGGTGCAGGAGAGACAGATTCTAATTTCTCGGTCACTGGCACCAATACTGGGGGAGAAAAGAAAGCTGTTCTGTTGGCACAGACTTCATTTACATCTTGCTGAGATCAGCATCCACGCAAATCAAATAACAACTGTTGTAGATATGGCTTTTCTCCAGCATCTGCAGTCCTCACTTTTGCCTTTAAACTAGTTAGTTTACAGGGGAGAGTTCAATTGAAGGGACTTTTAAAAAAAGAAAGGAGAGAGCAGAGGTGCAGGGGAAGGAAGAGGTGAGTGATAAGCAGATATGAAGGAGTAGAAAATATACACAGAAGAGTGCAGCAGAAATTAAAGCCAGAGTAACGAATAATTGTAAAAATTCAAGAACTAAGGTTCTTTATATGAAGGCACATAGCATTTGTAACAAGATAGATGAACAACACAAACAGAAATAAATGAATATGACTTGATAGCTATAACAGAGTTGCAGAGTAACTAAAACTAGGAACTCCACATTCAAGGATAACCACATTCTGGAAAAATAGGCAAAAAGGAAAAGGAGGTGGGGTAGCTTTATTAATAAAGGAAGGTGTTAGTACAGGGGTCATGCATTTCAATAGAAAGAATCAAAAGGCAGACTTATTTAAATGGAGAGAAATCCAAAACAGTGAAGGCAGAGGGGTCTGGGTATCCTTGTGCATGAAATACAAAGGTTAGCATGCAGGTGCAGCAAGTCATTAAACTGTCAAATGGAATTTTTGCCTTTCACTAGAGGGTTGGAGTTTAAAAATTGGAAAGTCCTGTAACAACTGTATAGGGTATTGGTGAGGTCACACCCAGAATACTGTGCACTGTTTGGTCCCCATATTTAAGAGGATATTCTGGCATTGGAGAAAGTTCAGCAGAGATTAGCTGGGCTTATTTCTGGAATGAAAGGGTTGACTTATCAAGAGCAACTGAACAGGTTGGGCCTTTATTCTCTAGAATTTAGGTAAGTGAGGAGTGATCCTCTTGAAAAATACAACATCCTGAGAGGGTTATATAGGGTAACTGTTGAGAAGATGTTTCCACTAGTGGGGGAATCTCAAACCAGGGGACATAGATACAAAGCAAAAGGACACCCGTTTACAACTGAGAGGCAGCACGGTGACTCAGTGCTTAGCACTGCTGCCTCACAGCACCAGGGACCCGGGTTCAATTCCAGCCTTGGGCAACTATCTGTGTGGAGTTTGCGCATTCTCCCCATGTCTGCGTGGGTGTCCTCCGGGTACTCTGGTTTCTTCCCACAATCCAAAGATGTGCACATCAGGTGAATTGGTTGTGCTAAAATTGTCCGTAGTGTTAGGTGCATTAGGCAGTGGTAGATATAGGGTCAGGGTGGGTTACTCTTCGGAGGGTCAGTGTGGACTTGTTGGGCCGAAGGGCCTATTTTCATACTGTAGGGAATCTAATGTGAATTAATTTCTTCCCCTTGCAGATAATGAATGTCTAGAATTTTATATCCAGAGATTTTGATCACTAATGGTATTTAAAGAGGAAATAGATGGATTTTTGAAAAATTGAGGAGTTAGAACATAGAACATAGAACATTACAGTGCAGTACAGGCCTTTCGGCCCTCGATGTTGCGCCAACCTGTCATACTAATCTGAAGCCTATCTAACCTACGCTATTCCATGTACGTCCATATGCTTGTCCAATGACGACTTAAATGAACTTAAAATTGGCAAATCTACTACCATTGCAGGCAAAGCATTCCACACACTTACTACTCTGAGTAAAGAAACTACCTCTGACATCTGTCCTATATCTATCACCCCTCAATTTAAAGCTATGCCCCCTCGTGCTCGCCGTCACAAAACTTGGAAAAAGGCTCTCCCTGTCCACCCTATCTAACCCTCTGATTATCTTATATGTCTCTATTAAGTCACCTCTCAACCTTCTTCTCTCCAACTAAAACAGCCTCACGTCCCTCAGCCTTTCCTCATAAGACCTTCCCTCCATACCAGGCAACATCCTAGTAAATCTCCTCTGCACCCTTTCCAAAGCTTCCACATTCTTCTTATAATGCGGTGACCAGAACTATACACAATACTCCAAGTGCAGCTGCACTAGAGTTTTGTACAGCTGTAGCATAACCTCGTGGTTCCGGAACTTGATCCCTCTATTAATAAAAGCTAAAACACTGTATGCCTGAGTGGAAACCCTGTCAACCTGGGTGGCAACTTTCAAGGATCTGTCTACCTGGACACCGAGGTCTCTCTGCTCATCTACACTACCAAGAATCTTACCATTAGCCCAGTACTTTGCATTCCAGTTACTCCGACCAAAGTGAATCACCTCACACTTGTCCGCATTAAACTCCATTTGCCACCTCTGAGCCTAGCTCTGCAGCTTACCTATGTCTCTCTGTAACCTCAACATCCTTCGTCACTATCCACAACTCCACTGACCTTAGCGTCATCTGCAAATTTACTAACCCACCCTTCTACGCCCTGATCCAGGTCGTTTGTAAAAATGACAAACAGCAGAGGACCCAACACCGGTGCTTGCAGTACACCACTGGAAACTGGACTCTAGGATGAACATTTCCCATCAACCACCACCCTCTGTCTTCTTTCAGCAAGCCAATAACTGATCCAAACTGCTATATCTCCCACAATCCCATTCCTCCGCATTTTGTACAATAGCCTACTGTGGGGAACCTTATCGAATGCCTTGGTGAAATTCATATACACCACATCAACCAGTTTACTCTCATCTACCTGTTTGGTCACCTTCTCAAAGAACTCAGTAAGGTTTGTGAGGCACGATCTACCCTTCACAATACTGTGCTGACTATCTCTAATCAAATTATTCTTTTCTAGATGATCATAAATCTTATGTCTTATAACCTTTTCCAACACTTTACCAACAACTGAAGTAAGGCTCACTGGTCTATAATTACTGGTTGTCTCTTCTCCCCTTCTTGAACAGGGGAACCACATTTGCTATCCTCCAGTCTTCTGGCACTATTCCTGTAGACAATGGTGATTTAAAGATCAATGCCAAAGGCTCGGCAATCTCCTCCCTGGCTTCCCAGACGATCCTAGGATAAATCCCGTCTGGCCCAGGGGACTTATCTATTTTCACACTCTGCAGGATTTCTAATACCTCCTCCTTGTGAACTACAATCCCACCTAGTCTAGTAGCCTGTATCTCAGTATTCTCCTCAACAACATTGTCGTTTTCTAGAGTGAATACTATCGAAAAATATTCATTTAGTGCTTTCCCTATCTCCTCTGACTCCACACACAACTTCCCACTACTATCCTTGATTGGCCCTAATCTTACTCTCGTCATTCTTTTATTCCTTAGATACCTAAAGAAAGCCTTAGGGTTTACCCCGATCCTATCCGCCAACAACTTCTCATGTCTCCTCCTGGCTCTTCTGAGCTCTCTCTTTAGATCTTTCCTGGCTACCTTGTACCCCTCAAGCGCCCTAACTGAGCCTTCACATCTCATCCTAACATAAGCCTTCTTCTTCCTCTTGACCAGAGATTCCTCTTCCTTCGTAAACCATGGCTCCTGCGCTCTACAGCTTCCTCCCTGCCTGACAGGTACATACTTATCTAAGACACTCAGGAGCTTTTCCTTGAATAAGCTCCACATTTCTAATGTGCCCATCCCCTGCAGTTTCCTTCTCCATCCTATGCTTCCTAAATCTTGCCTAATTGCATCGTAATTACCTTTCCCCCAGCTGTAACTCTTGCCCAGTGGTATACACCTATCCCTTTCTATCACTAAAGTAAACATAACAGAATTGAGATCGCTATCACCAAAGTGCTCACCTACTTCCAAGTCTAACACCTGGCCGGGCTCATTACCCAGTACCAAATCTAATGTGGCTTCACCCCTTTTTGGCTTGTCTACATACTGTGTCAGGAAGCCCTCCTGCACACACTGGACAAAAACTGACCCATCTATAGTACTCGTACTATAGTGTTCCCAGTTAATATTTGGAAAGTTGAAGTCCCCCTGACAACTACTCTGTCTCTCTCACCCCTATCGAGAATCAGCTTTGCTATCCTTTCCTCTATATCTCTGGAACTTTTCGGAGACCTATAGAAAACTCCCAACAGGGTGACCTCTCCTTTCCTGTTTCTAACCTCAGCCCATATTACCTCAGTTGACGAGTCCCCAAACATCCTTTCTGCAACTGTAATACTGTCCTTGACCAACAGTGCCACACCTCCCCCTCTTTTACCATTTTCTCTGTTCTTACTGAAACATCTAAATCCTGGAACCTGCAACAACCATTCCTGTCCCTGCTCTATCTATGTCTCCAAAATAGCCACAGCATCGAAGTCCCAGGTAGCAACCCATGCTGCACGTTTACCCACCTTATTCTGGATGCTCCTGGCGTTGAAGTAGACACACTTCAAACCAACTTCTTGCTTGCCGGTGCCATCTTGCGTCCCTGAAACTTGATTTCAAACCTTCCTACTCTCAACCTTTTCTTTACTCAAACTGGTTCCCATCGCCCTGCTGGATTAGTTTAAACCCACCCCAATAGCCTTAGTGAATTTCTGCCCCAGGATATTGGTACCCCTCTGGTTCAGATGAAGACCATCCTGCTTGTAGAGGTTCCACCTACCCCAGAAAGAGCCCCAATTATCTAAGAATCCAAAACCCTCCCTTCTGCACCATCCCTGTAGCCACGTGTTCAACTCCTCTCTCTCCCTCTTCCTCGCTTCACTAGCACGTGGCACGGGCAACAAACCAGAGACAACAACTCTGTTCGTCCTAGCTCTAAGCTTCCATCCTAGCTCCCTAAATTTCTGCCTTAAATCCACATCTCTCTTCCTATCTATGTCATTGCTGCCTATGTGGACCACGGCTTGGGGCTGCTCCCCCTTCCCCTTAAGGATCCCAAAACAACGATCAGAGACATCATGAACCCTGGCACCTGGGAGGCAACACACCAACCATGAGTCTCTCTCGTCCCCACAGAACCTCCTGTCTGTCCCCCTAACTGTGGAGTCCCCAATGACTACTGCTCTGCTCCTCTTCCCCCTTCCCAGCAGCAGGGACAGACTCTGTGCTAGAGCCCTGTTCCTCACTGCTTTCCCCAGTAAGTCATCCCCCGCAACAGTATCCAAAGCGGTATACTTATTATTGAGGGAATGGCCACAGGGGATCCCTGCACTGCCTGCTGGTTCCCTTTCCGTCCCCTGACTGTAACCCATCTGCCTTTTTCTTGTACCTGAGGAGTGACTACCTCCCTGTAACTCCTCTTAATAACCCCCTCTGTCTCCCGAATGATCCCAAGTTCACCCAGCTCTAGCTCCAATTCCCTAACGTGGTTTTCGAGGAGCTGGAGTTGGGTGTACTTCCCACAGATGTAGTCAGCAGGGACACTAGTGGTGACCCATACCTCCCACATTCTGCAGGAGGAACATTCAACTGCCCTCACCTCCATTCCCACTATTCTAAATTCCCAAAGAGACTGTTAAAAAATAAGGAATAAAAAATAAACATGTTACCTTACCAATCTGGCACACAGAACCTTTTTTTTGGTTAGAGGAGCATGGGTGGGAGACACTACCCGAGTAGTGTTTTGGGTAACACAACCACACAGATATATGACTTCCCCAGAAGTCCTTTGCTCCTCCCTCGCACCTCTCAGCCAATGGCAGAGCTGGGTATGATGAGCCTGCATGAAGGAGAAGTCGAGGCCTGGGACACATCAACTATGACCTTCTTAAATAGCAGGGCAGGCTTGAGGAGCTGAATGACCTACTGTTGCTCCTATTTCTTATTTTCTTATGTTTGAATAACAGGCCATCACAGACATGCGTCATTGTCCAAGTACAACACTCACGCAGGTCTGCTATCTCAAGTGAACTGGATAGCAATCAGGAATAGTAATCCTGATTTTAATTCTACCTACCTCAAGGATTTGGACCCATTAAATAATCTACTGCTGTGCTAGTTGAGTTCAGATAAATTCAACAATCAAATCAGGATCTTCCTAATTTCTATAGCTTATTTCCCTGTTTTGCAAAGCACTCACCAAATAAGTATTCAAATGATTTTATGATTGCTTTTTTTTCTGTATTAGCCGTTCACTTATTTATGAAATGAGAGCAGAAGTGTCACTATCCCAGTGGCATTGCAGCAATGCCTATGTTTTCTGTATTTAGTCATGTTCTATGAATTTCAGGTGATGGTTTACTGATAAACAGTGGCCAGAAGTGGTATCGTCATCGGCGACTCTTGACACCTGGATTCCATTATGATATATTGAAGTCGTACGTGCAAGAGATTGCAGAGTCCACCAAGATCATGCTGGTATGTTTTTTAAAATGAGGTTTCAGATGATAACACTAAGACTATGATATTCTGACAAGAGTGTTCTAGACAGCCATGATTATTGCAGTCAGCCAGCGTGCCAACATCTCACTCGTGGGCCTTACGTTTAAAACCAGCTGAGACAGATGAATGAAAGTCTTCACTTTTTACTTGTTTGTAAAGTTCTAAAGTGAAATGAGTTTGGACCATTTCTTGATAGATTGACATCTCAGCATAAAAATGGGTCAGGAGGTGAATTTCTTTGTGGTTTTCTCATTCCTTTTTCCTTAGTTTGGCGGAAGTCCAATTTATGTGATGAAGTTACAGTCACATAGAGAAATCTTGATTGCACTTATGATTTGAAACTAAGGGCCAAATCTTTTTCCATGATGGGGACATGCAGTTAGGAAGCTTCTCCACTCCAAACCAACTCAGAAGAAAGTGTCCTAGATGTTTAGATTTTCATTCTATGGTAGGTGGGGGTTGTGGGATGTAGATCGTAACAGGAGTTTGGTCCTCCAACCAAGAAACAGGATGGGGGTGGCCACAGGAGCTGCCAATTGAAGAGAGGGACTATTTAGAAGGCCTTCCTTGGTGCTCGAGAACTTCATCCTAACTGTTTTAAAGGAAGCCAAAATAATCCCTCTCACGTTTTTCTCTCTCTCTCTCACACGCATGAGCACACACACGTCCATAAACCTTCCATGTCACATATGCCTCTCTACTGACCTCATATCGCCCTTCATAGACTACACACCAAATCAATGCTAACTCCTGACCCTCACTCATCCTCAACTTAAGTGCATTTCATTCCAGTCTATGCCTACAATCCTTCACCACACGCTCTATGCCAACTCAGTCTGTATCCACTGCAGCAAGCATATAGAGATGAAACAAAATAAATTACAGATGCTGTTGATGACCAGTATTTTTTAAATTCTTGTTCATAAGGACCTCATTCAATACACTTAAAGTCTTTCAAGTTCTTAATCTCTCATAAAAATGCAACCATTTCTTTTAAGTACCTAATCCCTCATGAAAACAAAATTTGTATTATTATTCCTGCATCAAACACTTGGAGCTGTCAAACAACAAATTTTGACTTTTCTCCCCCCTGACCCCATGGTAGTGGTGGTGCTGAGTTGTGGAATTGGATATACAACACGAGGATCATAGGGCTGCTCTCTCATTGGAGAACGAGAGAGAGAGAGAAAACTGGTGGTTACTTAACCTGAGGGTCACCATGCCTCAGGTGGGGGGGGGGGGGGGAGATTGAGTACGAGAATCCTTTGTGGTAACCTCAGCCGATGTGGGCATTTAACCAGTGCTGTTGGCATCACCCTGCATCACAACCCAGTAATCCAGCCAACTGAACACCACAGTGAACACAAATTCTATCAATGGTAGCCCTCAGCCTTATGCAAATTGGAAACAGTGAGCTTTTTGAACTCACTTTTTTCTTGCAAACACTTAAAGAATTTGAAGATATAAATGCCTCGACAGTTCCACTGAGTTTAAGCCACTTTAAAGCACATTCATGTCTACTTTTGAACAATCCCAAAGGGCATCTGATCTCTCACAAGACTTACAAACCCCTCCCAAAGAACATCCTTTTTCAATGTGACATTTAGCCTCTTCTGAAGCTTACCTAATGTCATGTTTCTGATATCTTACTGATGGAGTTTAGCCTGTTTGAAGACTGCTGTGCTTTTACATTAACAGGTGCCTCTGAACCATGCATATACAAGCTTTAACCCACTCCTAGTGCTCCCCTGTCCAAAATGATTGGTCCTAGATTTGGAGGTGGAATTTATGGAATCTTTTCCAGTTAAATTTTCCTCTTAGTTTTCCAATGCCAGTTCAGGACTTTGGAGTAGTATGAATGGCACATTGAGCAGAGGTCATACTGTAATTTCTTTCACTGTTTAACTATTAAAGTGTGCATTTATTATTTTACAGTTACAGGCATTCTACTTGTTAAAAATAGTTTGCTTGGTACAGACGTCAGGGGACCTGTTTAATAGTAAGGTTGTGTGCACCATGTAAGAACATGTGACCAAAAGCTGACATTAGTAATTTATTCACGCCTTTGTGGGCAGCTTTTCATGCAGCTTTATTTGCTGCCCCAATGATTGTGTACTCCATCCAGGTTGATATCTTGTTCAGGTGAAATGTATGACTTAATTCACATCAAGTTGTCTTAGTGATTTATTTCTAATCGATTTCTGTGTTTAGATTTAATTGAATTCATTAGGCAAAATCTACACTCACAGTCAGCACTTGATGCCTGAAATGCTTCACAAATGTCCAGGAGAAATTGTTTGCCTTGTCCACCAAATCACTGAACATCTGAATGGAACCAATCTTGACATTTTCCACAACCATGTAATCAGAGCATAGTTCTTTCACCATAGTTGGTTATAAGAGTGGAGTATTTTGATATCAGTTGCTCAATACTGGTCCTTTCCAAATTCATAACTGATTGTTGTGGTGATTGCAGCCTAACCAAATGCATGCCACTCCAATATTTCCACTTCGGGAAATCTGCTTTCCAGGCAGTCTCAAAGAAGTTGAACAAATTGAAGGATAGCAGCAGTGCATCACTGTCGAGAAAAGACAATCTTCTTAAACTTCATCATTCCAATAAAAGTGTTCACCTGAAACTGAGACTTCAGTTTATTAACCTTGGTTTTTGCAAAGTGCACAGCTACAATTGTTGCCAAACAGTTTCTCTGCAAGAATTTGCACAGTGATGCCAGTTGAACTCAAACACCATACGAGTTGTTAAGGTGACATGGTGTTGTGGCTTTGTGAGCATTTTCAGATAATGTTTATTGGATTACTGCGCCTACCTTTCCCACAGCTTTAGCCCCCTTCCTCCTCCTCAGACCTGATAAAAGGTCCCGACATGAAACGTTGACTCCCCTCCTCCACTGATGCTGCTTGACCTGCTGTGCTTTTCCCAACTCCATTCTGACTTTCCAGCATCTGCAATCCTCACTGTCTCCAAGTCACTGCACTTACTCCCTTGTCCTGGACAATACTTGGTCAAGACATTGGAGATTCACATTGACAGCCACCTCACTTCAATCAGAGAACGAAATGCCACTGGATTACACTGTGATACTGGCAAATTCTTTGCATTGTCCCTTCTTCACAGTTGACCATGAAACATTGAAATGCTTCTCAGAACAATGTATACAATATCTTGCGTAACTGAGACCTTTTTTCAAGTATCATCTATTCCCAGATCTTCAGTGAGCAATGCAATGCTGCTCAGACAAATGTTTGATTTCAAGTTGCAACACTGTTGCTGCTGTTCCACAGTTCTTTAAAGTATAACCCACACTTGTTTGATTTAAACATCACCTACTGAAAATCAACGTTACTGGGCAATAAAATTGCTTTATTACTGTCACAATGGAAACTCTGTCACAAGCAGTCACTTTCAAAAGTCCTGAAAAGACAATGAGTCCTATAAACAAGTGCAAATTCTGGTTGAAATTTGACATAAAAATTAACATTACTTGTGCTGAAATGTCTCTACTTGCATCAATGTATGACAATATGATTCATGCAATTCAATCAAAATCTGTTACTGAATGATTATTGCATTAGCTTAATTCAAAGATATAATTCTTGCCACTTTCAATAATTTATGTTAATTTGCAACATGGACATGAATCCCTTGCATAGAAAATGCGACACATTTACCTTTATTGTAAATACAGCATCGATGAGAACTTCCAACATCAGGATTGGGTTTTTTGTGCTCTGTACAGTTCTCCCTCATCTTATGATTTTTTGATGTTTTGGTGAGCATTTAAAAATGACACCTTTTAAGTTTATAAACTAATAATGGCACCAATGTGCAATTTCTGTGCAAATGCTGCTGGAGGTAATCTGATTTCCAAGCATTCACACTTTCCTGGTGCCAAACTTGGTGCTATCTCTTGGTTTGGAACAAATGGTGCATAGGACAACACGTTAGTTTCACAATAAGTGAAGATTTCATTGATTCACACCTCTTTCTGTGTTGAAGATAGCATTTTGGTGTTCAAGACCTTGAAATGTACACAAGATTACTCTAAGCAGCTTGAAGACCCATTTGCTTCCCCACAAAATATTTTAACCTCATCTTAAAAGAAAATGCAACTTGTTACTTCTGGTACATGTGACATCCTTCCGGACTGGCTGTCTGCTTCCCAGAACTCACTGTCTGATCCTCCTGACTGTAAACTCCCTGGAGCTGGACTCCACATTTGACTAGAGCTGATGCCACCTGGCCTCCCTTCCCCTTCCTTGAGCCAACCTCCTGATTCTCCAATATTCCTGGAGTTCCGAGGCTGTGGACACAAATGCCTGGCCAAGTACCGACTGGTTTAGAAAGCTTGGGCTCTGTGGCTATGGGATGCATGGATGATCATGGACTGTGTGTGGGGTTTACCCCACAGGTAGCTGCACAAGTGCCGGGGAATGTAATTTCTGCCTTTGCCAAATGTGGACCTAAATTCTCAATTAGATGAAAATGAGCTGTAGAATTGAGAAACACTGCTGTCAATTGCTGCAAAATCTTCAGAATTAAGTCTTCAGCTCCAGGTTGATGTGACTTTATTTCAAGTGACTATTCCTCAACTGTGCCACATAGCTCTATAGCCATAGTGAGCTTCTTCCTCCAGGAAGCTGACACTGTTCATTGACATGTCACTCCTTTTTTTTTTACCATGCTGAGCTAGAAATAGGAATGGAATAAGTGGTTAATTTTGACTGCCATAAGCTTGATGGGCTGAAGGACCTTACACCTCTATGTTCTATGAATCAATCAGTACCACTTCCTTGCCAGCACTAATTTTAGTCCCACCTTCCCCTTCATTTTGACTCAAGTTTGGAGGTGTTGCTTGGGACTGAATAAGCAAGTTATACAAGGAGCTATCGGAGAAAGTTGAGGCACAATGTAGTTCCATTGAACCGTGGTGGGCTTAAATATTTGCTCATCCTTATTATTCTCTCGACAATCATCATCAGCATAGTCTATGAAGATGTTTTTACTTCTCTTCATCATCATCATCTTCCTTTTCACAATCATCAGGCTTTCCTTCATGATGTTTGAGTCCCTTTCCTGTGATGGATCCACCAAAAAAACAGTCTGCTAAGAATGAGACAGCTAAGCCCTATTGTGATTGATGTGGAGGTGCCAGTGGACTGGGGTGGACATAGTCACAACTCACAAGACACTAGGTTATAGTCCAACCAGTTTATTTGAAACCACAAGCTTCCAGAACTCCTACTCCTTCCTCAGGCAGCTAATGTTGTGATTGAGACAGATAAGGCTTTTGAACCGTGTTATTGTAGAGAAGTGCACCCACCAAACTTGGTGCTATTTCCTTGTCAATCAACATTAGTGTCTTCTAGGGCCAGATTCCGCTGTAGCTTCTCAGTTTGGTCAGTGTAGAAAGTTATTTAATATCAAGATGTCCCCATCTGGTGGCCAATTTTGCCTGCAATAACAATGCATGGGTTACTATATAAACCCATATTAAACATCCCATTTTAACACAATGGAACAGCCCAAAGTATAATACAAAGTTACATTAGGAGAATTATGTTCCTCTAGAGAGTGGCCTGATAGAGAAGTTCATGGTGGGAGTGTTGCTCACTTCCATTGGTATTGGGATGGCATGGTGGCTCAAGGATTAGTACTCTGCCTCACAGCACCAGTGATTCTGGTTCGATTCCAGCCTCAGGTAACTAACTGCGTGGAGTTTGCATGTTTTCCCTATGAGTTTCCTCTGGTTTCCTCCCATAATAATATTAAAATAATAATATTAAGTTGTTTCCGGATGGAGTATTTGGGCTCTCACAGAAAAATTCATCAATATCCTCAATTATTAAAATTCCATTAATACCCAAAGCCAGAGCATTCGAGGAATTTCTAGATACGCACATGGATAAGCACATGAATGATGATGGGTTAGTGAAGGGGGACGAGCTGAGAATAGTTCACAGGTCAGTGCAACATCTGCACTGTATTGTTCTATGTTCTATGTTCTATACCACAGCAAATAAATTCGCGTAAGACAACAGGCACAAATTAACAACAAAGGTTTTTTGAAAAAATATCTGGCACACACTTCTATACACAAACAACTGTAAACAGACCTTCTAGACTAGTGAGGTTATAGCTTTCCCATTTTCCATCGCATATTCACAAAACTAGAGTATGGTAAATAAATTTGTAACATTTTTCAGATCTCAATCTCAGACTTAAATTTAACAGTTGGCGTAGTTACAAGAGCATCAATTGCATTTTTCCCATAAATTAATTCCTGAATTTATGCAGCCTTAAGGTAAAGATTCCACATTCTTTTGCAAGCAATTCATTTCCTCATTGATTTCAAGTTTTACTGGCTTCCCCTGAGGTCTCTGTGTCTCCCACTTCCACCACTTGCACCCTCTCTGTCTCAGTGTTCGTTTATCAATAGGTTTACAACTGTTCTCTGCAGCCTCCCTGTCGAACCCTCCCCCACTTTGGAGTCTCCCCCTCTCTATTCCCATCCAATCCTCCTTGCAATCTCTCTCTCCTCTTTCTTTCTCTGACAGCTTTTCAGCCTCCTATTTTCTGCTATTTCCTTGCAGCCTCTCTCTATCTACATTTAACTTATCAGGCACTATCCTTCACGTTTCCAACCTTCTCCCACACACATGACAGGATTCTATCTTGACAGAAAGGTGACAGACCCTGCTTCCCAATGCTTCAGATCTGAACTTCCCAGCTCTCTGTGCTCTGCCAGCTTTTTACTTACTTACCATATACTCAAGGCACACCTGCTCCAGAGCTGTGTAATAACATCACTGAACTGATTGATTAGAAAATAGCTAATTACTGTGTTATTCCAGCCCTGGATGGGGTGTGAATTAATCATATCTGTCTCCACAGGACAAATGGGAGCTGCTCAGCACAAAAGAGCGGTCTGTGGAACTCTACCATCACATCAGCCTGATGACATTGGATAGTATTCTGAAATGTGCCTTCAGTTTTCACAGCAATTGTCAGCTTGAAAGGTTAGGATTTGAAAGATTTAAAAAGTAACTTTTATGCATTCTTTTGACTAATTGTAGTCTCATATAAAATGAGAATGTCTCCCTCTTTCTGTAACAGTTTCTTTCCTGGTTCAGTTTTTCATCCCCTCACTAGTCTTATAATGAATATGAACAAAGGTGCCTGATCACTTAGCCTACTAGTGTCTAATTCCTCTCTGCTATATTAACATGGCATGAAACCGTTGATTTCAATTTTTATTCTTTTATTAAAAATACCTAAGACAGAAATTCATATGATAACATCATGTAGTTTCTATTCTGTCTCTCCTCTCTCTCTCTCTCTCTCTCTCTCTCTCTCTCTCTCCATCTCCCTCCCGTTCACCCCCTTGTGCAACTCATACATTTCTCTGGTCCTCATCAATGTTTGACTTCTTTCTTTTGGGGACATTTTAAATAAGAATGGGTTTTGGGAGCACTTAGATTGGGAATGGAGAGAGGACTGTTTGGGGCTGGTGTTAGATTTAAGATGTTTGCAACACAATTGAACTGGAATGTTCTGTATACCTGCTACCAATCATATCTCATTGGGACAGTTGGGCCTGGATTTTTATTACTGAGATGGCTAGCTTGAAATGAGACCTGGCTCGCCATACTTGGTTTGTTATAAAGTGTCTCAAATGGCATAATATTCATTCTGGGGGAAGAGGGTAAGGTGCAGGATGGAGTTTACCTTCCACCACTGGAAGGTGTCACAGGGTGGCTAAGTGCTGAAGCAGGAAATTTAAAAACCCACTTCAGTCCCCTGAGACTTTGGCCCAATGGTTTGTTACATTTTAGAGCATCTAGCCCACATCCTTCATACTCCATCACCTCCTCACTCACCCCCCATGCCATCTCCTTTCCATCATGCCAGTACATGATCCACATCCCCTCCCAATGGCCCATCACACCTCCCATATCAACCCACAGGACGTCCATGTCCCTTTACCCAATATACACAATGTACAGAAACAATGAACTCTATAGCAATAATAGCATGCATGGAAATTCATAATTCTTGGAAAATAAAATTTGTCCCACAACACTGCAAAAGTGTCGATGAAATAGATCACTAAAGGAGCAGTAACAGAATTGTATCAATAACATAAACATGAAGCAATCCACACCTCTTAGGCTTAAGCAAATAAACATTGAGGCATTCACGAACAAGATTACAGTGAAAAGAAACATAACTTTAGTAAAATGTTATTCAAGCAAAGTCACCAATTCTAGTCAGCTGTCAATATGAATTCTGTGGGAAGATTTTAACAGTGCTATGTAGGATAAATACGAGTTTCAGTTGCTTAAATATTGCTGGACACGATAAACCAATCCATCAGCAATTGGACTATAACACTGTGAGACATGGAGAATCCATTGAGACGTCCTGTGGGTTGATATGGGAGGTGCGATGGGCCAGTGGGAGGGGATGTGGATCATGTACTGGCATGATGGAAAGGAGATGGCATGGGGGGTGAGTGAGGAGGTGATGGAGTATGAAGGATGTGGACTAGATGCTCTAAAATGTAACAAACCATTAGGACAAAGTCTCAGGGGACTGACTGCCCTTGACTGCATTTAAAGCTGCAGTGATCTTAAAATAATATGAACATGCAAAGGATGAAAACCATGATCAAACTTTAAGGATTAACTTATCACTTCTTAAACAGTAACCAAATTCCCAGCGCTGTAACAGGTAGAATAATGGAATTCCTACAACACTGAAGAAGGCCATTCAACCCATCGAATCTACACCAACGCTCCAAAGAGCGTCCCACCAAGACTCAACACCTCCCCCCCCCCACCCCCCCCACCCCCCCAAAACCCCCTTATCCCTGTATTTCCCATGGCTAAACCACCCAGCCTGCACATCCCTGGACACTATGAGCAATTTAGCATGGACAATCCACTGAACCTGTACACCTTTGGACCATGGGAGGAAACCCATGCAGACACAGGAGAATGTGCAAACTCTACACAGTCTCCAAAGGCTGGAATCAAACCCTGAATCCTGGCGCTGTGAGGCAGCAGTGCTAATTGAGGCAGCAGTTTTAACTACTGAGCCACTGTATCACCCCTTGTCAAAGGAAGTGACTGTAAAAAGATAATGACAATTTCCTTTAAATTTAGATAAGCATTTTTTAATAAAGGTGGAACTGTTGCTTGAAATCTCTGAAACATACAGCATTGGACGTATGCTGCAGTCACACTTTGTTAACCTTGCGAATACCCTAGAAGTGTTTGAAGATGGAGTGCATATTAGTGAGTTGTCACTCAATATCACTTGCTGTTTGTCCTACTGAATATTATTTAAATTTGATGACCCAGAGATCTCCAACAGAATCAAAGATGAGCCAATTCAACAAGTAAAGGACTTGGTCACCTCCCTTAAAGCAATGAATCACAAAACTTGGAACTATGCACATATCTCTGGGTTAAATTGTAAAGTCAATGTAGCTACTTGTTTACATGTTGGAATTAGTTTAGATTTGTCAGATTTTGACAACCTATGTCATCATTCCATCATGGGCTTTTGAACATGTTCTTGTCATATTTGCATTTGAATGGGTGTGATTCTGAACAATCAATGTAACTGCGATGGGGTATGGCAAACTTTATGACTTATGGACAGTAATGAGGGAGGCTGCAAGTGAGAGAAAGAATG
Organism: Chiloscyllium punctatum; assembly: GCF_047496795.1. Classification (NCBI taxonomy): domain Eukaryota; kingdom Metazoa; phylum Chordata; class Chondrichthyes; order Orectolobiformes; family Hemiscylliidae; genus Chiloscyllium; species Chiloscyllium punctatum. The sequence continues at coordinate 80,997,136 of NC_092745.1, forward strand.
GATCTCTTGTAATTATGTGATGTTTACTTCAATACAAAGAGATGGAAATGGGCAAACAATGAGGGAAACTCAATTATGTTATAGATAGAAATCACAAAAATTCAGGAACAAGAAAGAGGCAATTTTGAAGTGAGACAGTGAAATAAAGATCAAAGCCCAGTTGACTGCCCAGGCCTGAACTCTGGGGAATGCTGTACTGGTCAATGCAGCCAAGCTTAGGAGTGAAGAGAATAGGAGAAAACGAGGATTGTCGATGCTGGAGATCAGAGTCAAACAGTGTGGTGCTGGAAAAGCACAGCCAGTCAGGCAGCATCCAAGGAACAGGAGAATCGCTGTTTTGGGCATAAGCCCTTCATCAGGAATGAGATTTGTCGGCCAGGGCTGAGAGCCAAATGGGAGGGGGGAAGGTTGGGGGGAAGGTAGTTGAGAAAGCAATAGGTGGATAAAGGTGAGGGAGAAGGTGATAGGTTGGGGGGGAGTGATAGACAGTTCCAGAGGGCGGTGCCTTCATTACTTCAGTGGTGTAGAGGTCAGTGCACAACACTACCACTGCGCCCCCATCCCCCCTTGTCTGCTGGCTTGAAGGTGAGGTTGGGGTTGGAGCAGAGGAAGTGGAGAGCTGCTCATTGTGAGGGAACAGAATAGGTGATTGAACAAGAAATGACATGAAGAATCCTCACAACAAGTGGAAAATAATTCCAATATGGATTCCCACTGCCCTTCATTCATTTCACTTGGCTAGATTTGAACCTATAAATCAGAGGAATCTCTGTGGGATTGATTTTAATCACAGTAAGTTTCAAGCAGAAGTGGATGCAGAATCAGAGCAAAGACAATTTAATAGGTTAAGTTTCAGGTCTGGTGTATTTTTACTGCATGGCTCATTCAAATGCCAATCTGCAGATAAATCAGACATCTTCCAATGTGGGTCAATCAGATGATCAAGTAGTGGCAAGGAAGGGATTTCTGGAAGGTTGCAAGAAACATTAACCATTCTGCTTTCAAGAAAAAAAGAATTGACATCCATCTAAGGAATAAATTTGTGATCAATTGCAGGTAATGGAAGTCAGCACATGATATTTCATCATTTGTACTGTATTTCCAATCTGCATTTGTTAGGAGTGTTATTTGTTATTACCCAATCAGAATCACTTCCAGTTAATTACTTTTGAAATATGCTCACTGTTGTTGTATAACCAAAGGTAGTAACCAATTTACACGCAGAAAGATCCCAAAAGAGTAAAAAGTTGACTAGTTAAAGAAAAATGATTAATGCTTTTCGCAACTTCAGGATGTCCCAGAGATGTTAGTAAACTCAACTTTCACAGAGTGAAATTTTATATTGTTTTCATGGTGCCATATAAGTAGACAAATATGAGAGTGGTCCTAAGGGAAGAGTACTAAACTGGGCCAAAGCCAATTATATCAAAATTAGGCAAGAGCTGGGAAATGTGGATTGGACACAGCTATTTGAAGAGAAGTCCAGTTTTGATATGTGGGAGGTTTTCAAAGATAGGTTAAAGATAGTGCAGAATAGGCATGTCCCATTGAAAGCAAAGGATAGGAAAGGCAATATTCGTGAACCGTGGATGACAGGAGAAATCGTACAACTAGCCAAGAGGAAAAGGGAAGCATACATAAGGTCCAGGCAGCTAAGAACAGAACGGGCTCTGGAGGAATATCGGAAGAGTAGGACCAGTTTTAAACGAGGAATCAAGCGGGCTAAAAGGGGTCATGAAATAGCTTTAGTGAGCAGAATTAAGGAGAATCCCAAAGCGGGTAACTCGACAAAAGATTGGTCCGCTAAAGGATAATGAAGGAAAGCTGTGTATTGAACCTGAGAGAATGGGTGAGATTCTGAATGATTACTTTGTATCAGTGTTCACTGAGGAGAGGGGCATGATGAATGTTGAGATTAGAGATAGAAGTTTGATAACTCTGGATCATGTTGACATAAGTAGGGAAGATGTGTTGGGTAGGCTAGAAGTTATTAAGGTGGACAAATCCCCAGGACCAACGGGATCTATCCCAGATTGCTAAGGGAGGCAAGAGAGGAAAAAACTGGGGCCCTGACAGATTTCTTTGTAGCATCCTTAAACACAGGTGAGGTGCCGGAGGACTGGAGAGTTGCTTATGTTGTCCCCCTGTACAAGAAGGGTAGTAGGGATATTCTGGGTAAGTACAGACCAGTGAGCTTGACGTCAGTGGTGGGAAAGTTGCTGGTGAAGGTACTGAGGGATAAAATGTATTGATATTTAGAAAAGAATGGGCTTATCAGTGATAGGCAACATCGTTTTGTGCAGGGGAAATCGTGCCTTACCAATTTAATAGAGTTCTTTGAGGAAGTGACCAAGTTGATAGATGAAGGATGAACTGTAGATGTCATATACATGGACTTTAGTAAGGCGTTTGATAAGGTTCCCCATGGTAAACTAATAGAGAAAGTGAAGTCATATGGTGTGCAGGGTGTTCTAGCTAGGTGGATAAAGAACTGGCTGAGCAACAGGAGACAGAGAGTAGTAGTTATGGGAAGTTTCTCAAAATGGAGAAAGGTGACCAGTGGTGTTCCACAGGAATTAGTGCTGGGGCAACCATTGTTTGTGATATACATAAATGATCTGGAAGAGGGCATTGTTGGTATGATCAGCAGATTTGCAGATGACATGAAGATAAGTGCAGTAGCAGAAAGCATAGGGAACAGTCAAAGATAGGTTGATAAATAGACTGGAGAGTTAGGCGGAGAAGTGGCAGATGGAGTTCAATCCAGGCAAATATGAGGTGATGCATTTTGGGAAGTCTAATTCTAGAGCAAGTTATACAGTAAATGGAAGAGCCTTGGGAAAAGTTGATGAGCAGAGAGATCTGGGAGTGCAGGTCCATTGCACTCTGCTGCACAGGTGGATAGAGTGGTCTACAAAATTATGAAGGGTATAGATAAGGTAGATAGAGATAAGCTCCTTCCCAGGGTGAAGGATTCAATAACGAGAGGTCTCTCTTTCAAGGTGAGAGGTGAAAAGTTTAAGGGGGATTAGATTAGATTACTTACAGTGTGGAAACAAGCCCTTCGGCCCAACAAGTCCACACCGCCCCGCCGAAGCGCAACCCACCCATACCCCTACATCTACCCCTTACCTAACACTACGGGCAATTTAGCATGGCCAATTCACCTGACCTGCACATCTTTGGACTGTGGGAGGAAACCGGAGCACCCGGAGGAAACCCACGCAGACACGGGGAGAACGTGCAAACTCCACACAGTCAGTTGCCCGAGGCAGGAATTGAACCCAGGTCCCTGGCGCTGTGAGGCAGCAGTGCTAACCACTGTGCCACCGTGCATGCAGCAAGTACTTTACACACAGGGTGGTAGGTGCCTGGAACACGTTGCCTGCAGAGGTGATAGAGGCAGGCACGGTCGATTCATTTAAGGTGCATCTGGACAGATGCATGAGTAGGTGGGGAGCAGAGGGATACAGATGCTTAGGAATTGGGTGACAGTAGATTTGGATTGGCTCAGGTTTGGAGGGCTGAAGGGCCTGTTCCTGGGCTGTAAATTTTCTTTGTTCTTTCTTCTTTTAAGCCTCTCTTAACTACTATACATTATTGTAAATGACAGTAGTATAGTAGTTCATGATGTGTGACAGAAGTCATTAACTAAATGCAAGTTCAACAATTCTTTTACCTGAATTCTGTTTTCATTTTCCAGTAACAACTCGTATATCCAGGCTGTCTATGAACTTGGATTCCTTGCTAGTGAACGATTTAAAACCTTCCAGCATCATTATGACCTTATCTATTACCTCACCCCTAATGGGATCAGATTCCGGAGAGCCTGCAACTTGGCTCATGAACACACGGGTAAGCAGGACTTCCCAACAGACCGGGGTCAGCCAATACCAAACTGCACAAGCTGTAGAATTTTTAAAAAAGTATCACAATGAAGAGATATAAAATCATTTAGCCAGTTGTCCATTTAATATACTTTCAAAAATATTAACTTGGATGTTGCATGAGAATGGGTGGGATTGAGGCATGCCTGATATTCGGTGACTTTATCAATGAGTAATGAAATTGATGCAGTGGTAGGATATGCCATTTGAAGTTGGATTCACTAGTCTTCACAATCCATGTGATGTTGCTAAACATCCTGCACTGCACCAGAAAAAAAATGTCTCTTTTCTTGCAGAGACATTTCTGTATTCTTGCTGTTCTTCTGTTTATTCCATTAGCATATATGTAGAGGTCTCCTGCACCACACACCCACACCCATCCCATAGGAAAGAAGGATGCCTCACCACATCTTGTACCAAGCCCTCTGAAACAGTGTCTGAAAAGCTTGATGCTGTACTCTCATGTGTTTAATCATTACTCAATGTATCAGCTCAGAGCTTCCCTTTTCAAGTGACTTCCACTAATTTTTCGAATCACTATCTACTTTTTTTTTAAAGTTACCCACGGGGTCAGAGCACCTTATTCAGTATTGGGCCCAAAGCTGGCTGCATGGAATAATAAAGCACCAGCTACCATGCATTTATTATGCTGTCTGAATGAGATGAATGGTCATGGGCTAACCATGTACCAAGATCCCTATACATGTTTTCTATGGTTAGTCAATTTCTTCCCCTCAGTTTTCCTGCCTTTTAGCTCATTCCAGGCTCAGTAATCTCACCATGGGTCCTTTGTAACCTTCCAAACCCACAACCTCAATAGCCTCACAGAACAGTAGCAGCCAATGCATGGGAATGACACTAAATGCAAATTCCCTTCAATGTCACACAGTATCTGAGTGTGCACTATGTTCACATTTTCCCATTGTTGTGTGGCCTAAATCCTGGAACACCCTTGCTCCCAGCACTGTGAGTATCTTACACTGCAGGGACTGCAACGGTTCTAGAAGGCAGCTCACCATCTTCTCCAAGGCAACTGGGGATGAACAATAAAACCTGGCATAGCCAGCAATAACCATATCCCATGAATGAACAGAAATATTACTTCTACTTGATGCACCACTGGTTAAGTACGTCAAGACTCTGTGCCATATTTGCCAGTTCTGGGCCATGTTTTTCAACCAATGTTTCCTCACACTTATCTCACAAACTCTTTTTCCATCAGAAACATATAACTTAGTCCAGGAGATTTTATGAGGGGTATGGGCCAAGTGCTGTCAGATGGGACTAGATTAGTTTAAAATATCTGGTCAGCATGGACAAGTTATAGAGTCATAGAGTCATGGAGATGTACAACGCGGAAACAGACCCTTCGGTACAACTCATCCATGCCGACCAGATATCCCAATCCAATCTAGTCCCACCTGCCAGCATATTCCTCCAGACCCTTCCTATTCATTTATCCATCCAAAAACCTTTTAAATGTTACAATCGTATTAGCCTCCACTATTTCCTCTGGCAGCTCATTCCATACACGTACCATCCTCTGCGTGAAAAAGTTGCCCCTTAGGTCTCTTTTAGATCTTTCTTCTCTGACCTTAAACCTATGCCATCTAGTTCTGGACTCCCTCACCCCAGGAAAGAGACTTTGTCTATTTATCCTATCCATGCCCCTCATGATTTTATAAACCTCTGTAAGGTCACCCCTCAGCCTCCGACGTTCCAGGGAAAACAGCCCCAGCCTATTCAGCCTCTCCCTGTAGCTCAAATCCTCCAATCCTCCAATCCTGGCCAACACCCTTGTAAATCTTATTTGAACCCTTTCAAGTTTCACAACATCTTTCCGGTAGTAAAGAGACCAGAATTGCACGCAATTTTCCAAAAGTGGTCTGTTTCCGTGCTGTACATCTCTATGTCTCTATGACACTATGTATCCTTCAATTGGGACATTTCTCTACATTAAACTATTCTTTTATTAGATAAAGTAATACATCAGAGGAAGGAGGCGCTGAAAAATGAAAAGGAACTTGAACGAATCAAAGAAAAGAAGCATCGTGATTTCTTAGATATTCTTCTGTGTTCAAGGGTCAGTACCTGTAAATAATCTTGCTTATGTACATTGATTTTTATGCTGAGGGGGAATAGGCCAAACTGATCAATGTGACATTTCCAAAAATAACTGTGCTGCAGCATTGAAGAAGGTGTGTACTGTTCTATAAGGGTGGTAAGTATCTAAAAGAATTAATATTGTGGATTGCCTTAAGCCCCATTCAATATGATGTTGTCATACAGACTTAGTGGATGAACAGATTAGGATCTCAAAGGAGTAAGACCTACCGTCTAGGTCTTGATATTTTCTAATCAATTTGTTCAGAAATGTGATTACAAACCTTTGGAGCAGCTGGGATCTTAACCCAGACCTTCTGTCTCAGAGGTAGCTATGCTACTGCTGCATCACAAGAGTACCTACCATCTAGGTCTTCCTCATAGTCTCTGTTACAATGTTGATTAGATTAGATTAGATTCCCTACAGTGTGGAAACAGGCCTTTTGGCCCAACCAGTCCACACCGACCCTCCGAATAGCAACCCACCCAGACCCATTTCCCTCTGACTAATGCACCTAACACTATGGGCAATTTAGCATGGCTAATTCACCTGACCTGCACACCTTTGGATTGTGGGAGGAAACCGGAGCACCCAGAGGAAATCCACGCAGACATGGGGAGAATGTGCAAACTCCATGCAGACAGTCATCCAAGGCTGGAATCAAACCTGGGTCCGTCACGCTGTGAGGCAGTAGTGCTAACCACTTAGCCACCGTGCCGCCGTAACTAATGTTAATCACATTAGTTTAACTTCTAACTAGTTGCTATCATGCAATAAATTACTTTGTGTTTAAGACAAGAGTCTCTTCTCATTAGATACCGCGTCGTTTTCCTCTAATACGCTAGACCAACAGATCCTATTGATCCCTACCAGGAAAGAAGATGGTGGCAGCAAATCTACCAGATAATAAGCAATAGAACAGAATGTTCATAAAACAAATGATATGTTCCTGCCTGTAAGTGCAAGGAAGTAAAGGAAGATTGTTACTTCACCTTTTATCAGATGATGTTTTTTTCCCAATACATATCTGTAGTCCAAGGGTTTGAGAGAAACCGTATTTCATATACCACTGTCACCTCCCTCCACAAGCAGCTTGATGTTTCTTTCTCAAGTGTTTTTTAAATTTATTTTTTGTATTTTATCCCACAGAGAGTGACGGTTGATCTCATTAACACTGCCCCTTCTCAATACCTGACTTGCTTCATTGGGCAACTCCCCCGTCTTCCACTTGAAAGTGCATATTTAAAGTACTTCAGATCACACAATAAGCCGATCAGTTCAATAACCTAACAATCTGCTCAATAAGCCAAACTACCTGATTTACTTGCTGTTTCCCAATTTATTCAGCATTCCTAATTTCCAACCATCACTCTCCAATCCTGTACTTTCAAGTTAAGCAGTTGTAACTACAAATGACTCATCAAGTGAGCTGACATTTGAAAGTGACTGTAGGCTCAGCACTGGAGAGACTCAATGTGTGGAAGTCCTGCGTACAGGTCGCAGCAAGACGTAAGGCCTACTGTCAATTTCTGAGGCAACTATGTTAAAACATTTCACTTTCTCATGGCTTGGCATGGATTAAGAATAATTAATCAAAAATATAATTCTCCAGTAAAAATCAGTCAATGCCAGACAATCGATTCTGACTCATTGTAACGATAATTTTGCTTTAGGATGAACATGGAATTGGACTATCCGATGAAGACCTACGAGCAGAGGTTGATACATTCATGTTTGAAGGCCATGACACTACAGCGAGTGGAATCTCCTGGCTGTTGTACTGTTTGGCTCAACACCCAGAACACCAGCAGAAGTGTAGAGAAGAGATCCAGGAGCTCCTCGGGGGCCAGGAGAAATTTGAATGGTGAATTATGGGGCATTTTTTGCTCGTCAGTGTTTATAGGATGTAAAAGCAAACTCTCAATGGAATTCTTTTACACCATTGTGCTTTGATTAAGGATATAAAATTCCTCAGCCCATACATCAGGTGCTGCATTGAGTTCTGAGCAGCACAACATGGGGAAAATATAATCAACAACAAAGAAGAAGAGAAAAATAGCAGGACTGCTTCATGTAACAGAGATGAGTGACACAAAGTGATCCATTGAGAAAGGTAGACAACAGCGGGCTCAGTGAGGTTTATGATGAGCAATACTTTAAATTAAGCAAGGAAAGTAGAATCAGAGAACATAACCTCAATTTTGTGAGACTCTTCTAGTAAATGAAAACCTCAATGTGAATAAATGTGGGGTCAGAAAAGTCAGAACAGAATATCTGATCCATGCCATGTCACACTGAGATGAAAAATGCTTGTTAATGGTCAGTGCAAACAAATGCTATTATTTAGGTAAGTTTCACAGTGAATTTAGCTGTTTTCTCATTGTCTGTTTGCAACACAGCTTTATGGGTATCACAGTTTATGGATTTGGGTCTTTCAATGTTGTCTTATTAAAGAGTATTTTTTATTTGCAAACTTTAGAATTGGTACTGTTTACTATTAGCACTTTGCAGCCTTGTTTCTGCTGCTAGCAAAATTAATCTAATTCAAATAATATATGTCAACCAATTTTGTTTATCTGCTATTAAGTATTCGATATTTATTTTCAGGGAATTCTTAAGTAATATGCCTTACACCACAATGTGCCTAAAGGAATCACTACGGCTTTATCCCCCTCTACCAGGAGTGTCCAGGAAACTGAGCAAACCACTCATATTCCCTGATGGAAAGCAAGTACCTGCAGGTCTTATATTTCAGAATCTTTTATTATTTGCATAAATTATTGTCAAGTACTTCATTATAAATCATGTACTCATTCTTCTTAAATATTATCCATCTACAAACAACTGCCAACGGGTCATGGAAAAGGTGTACGGTGATTTGGACACTAGTGAAGCATAGATTATTACTGCCACTGTTATAGCCATCGCATCATTTGTCTGCTTAGTGAAAATCAAGCAAAGAAAATCATTGATTCTTTTCTGTCAACACTTTGGAATGTATCCGACAGTTTTAGTGAGATTCTGAGTGATGAGTTTTCGCCTCCTTGATTCTGAGCATTTGCAAATTTACAGTGCAAGATTACTTACGACATTCCTCTAAATGGCTGTAGACTTGTAATCTCAGTAAGGTTTGAAGAATGGATGCAATAACAGTTGTAAACATCACAGTTATAAACATCACAATTGTGCAGTGAGGAATCTCTTTTTCAAGGAGATTTTACTTTGGTGGATTTTCTCATCAGTTCCTTGGACTCTAATTCCATGGACCTTCAATTTTCCAATTGCTGTGTGAACTGTTATCACTCAATGTGTCACTGCTAATACTTAGGCATTACTTTACTCAAATCAATTTGTTTCTCCTAATGATGCTATCTGCCACATTTCTATTTATCCTAATCTTATGCATGTGTCCAAGTGCTACCTGAATTGGTGACGCAAATGATGACTGGCTATTGTATGGGTACTTAGTGTTGGTGGCCTTGAACCTCCTGGTGTATGCTGATGGAATGACTTTACAAAATAATGACTTGCTGTATCTACCTACTAGCTGGAACATCTTCAGCATTATCAGTGCGTCTGCTGAGGAAAAGCTGCTTCAGTTTTTCCTCCTTTCGTTTTCCGTTTTCTGAGTGCTACTACATGATGATGAGGGATCTGAATGTTATAGAGTCTAGAGAGTGTGGCAGAAGTAGTGGTAGGACCAGTAAAGGAGCCAACTCTTTAGCATTGCCAAACTTACAGTTAAATAATTTGTTCAATCCTGATGAAGGAGTCAATGGTCTCAAGAGCAACAGAGAACAGAAATGTGAAGCTGCAAGAATGTGCAATAATTGAATGCTAGAAATAGAATTGATAGAAATGAATTTCAAAGCATTAACCTAACTCTAATAATCAGATTTTTTTGAAGCTCATTGATGAAATTATGTACAATAATTATTCCAAACGTTTCCACAGATTTTCATGATTTTCAGATTCATGAGTATATCACTGACATGACGTAAGCAAATTCCGACATCTCAGATGTCAGGAAAATGCCAGAAAGAAATCAGACACTTTTCCCCAAAGAGGAAATGTCAAAAGGCTTCCACTGTATCTTCAAAGACTCATTGCCTCACCAGCAGGAACCTTAGAGCAGACTACCTGATTGTCCCATAGCCTGGGAAATAGTGTGCAAAATAAAGTTTGGAAAATAAGAAGAATGAGTCATATGCCTGAAATTGCTACTGAATGTGTGAATTATATTTTCACAGGTTGTCTGGTTGCATTAAGTATCTACTCCCTCCACAGGAATCCAAATTTCTGGGATGATCCTGAGGTAATTTATTTTCTAATACTGAGACATTAGTTGACAGAGTCATTACATGAACACCAACCTGTTAGTGCACTGTCACTAGAGATTCTACCAACCTCCAAAACAAGACTCTTTGATTCAATTTTTCCATTAATTTTAATAGTATCATATTTATATGCTTTATGTTTAACAAAGATACAATACTTTAGATATTTATTAATTTGTAATTTTTGAGTAATATCTGTAATATTTCTGAGTATCTCATTGACGTTTGAGTATAAACCAAATGGTGTAATATTTTATGATCGAAATCTTATTATCCACCACTTCCCTGCTGCTTTCATTCTTTTGAATAGATCTCTCAAATGTTCACGTTTATCTCTCTCCCTGCATTCTGTATTCTGCACTCTGTTCTGCTATTCAGTGCACTTTTGTATGATCTGCCTGTAAAGCACCCAAAACAACACTGTATCTCAGTACATGGGACAATAATAAATAAAATCAAATTTAAACAACTTCCAACATCTAGATACTCTTGAGGTGGACCAAGTACATGTTTACATCTGTTTTCTGTATGTAGCTTGTTTTAACTAAATCAGGTCACTAGTCTGAACCCAGAACATGATAATGCCATTCTACATGGCTATCTATGACTCTCTATCATTATTATCTGAGGTAGGCATGATGGAAGGATTTGAAGATTGATAAAGTGTTTAGCTTTGTTATCAATGCACTTTCTGTGGTTTTGAAGTCCTGAAGTAGGATTTAAACTCAGGAACTTCTAGTTCAGAGGCAAAGAACACTACCCACTGACACACAAGACCTTATGTAAAATCTTACCAGATCCTATGACTAGAAATTTGGAAGAATTGTGTGTCAATTTAAAGTAGGCCTTTCTCATCGCCAGAAACAAAATGTACCATTTTCCACAGATTTCCCGACCTTGATTGAGATTTTTGCTGGTTACCAGCGAGACCCCTATGAGCAGGAATCGTCACAAATTACCATCTGCATTAGTATTTGATCTTGTTTTATTAATCTACACTCTCCTATTTTGCCACCCACTGGATAGAAACTTGACACAGAGAATTCCCAGCACAAAAGCTACGGTGGGTGCATTTTGACTCCAGCTTAATGCATGCTCCTCCAAACCTTCATCTTGGACATACAACATCAATGTCTCAGGACATGAGGGACATGGATAGGATAAATAGATAAAGTTTTTTTTCCTGGGGTGGGGGAGTCCAGAACTAGAGGGCATAGATTTAGGGTGAGAGGGGAAAGATATAAAAGGAACACAAGGGGCAACTTTTTCACACAGAGGGTCATACATGTATGGAATGAGCTGCTAGAAGATGTGGTGGAGGCTGGTGCAATTACAACAGTTAAAAGGCATTTGGATGGGAAATGAATAGGAAGGGTTTGGAGGGATATGGGCCAGATGCTGGCAGGTGGGACTAGATTGGGTTGGGATATCTGGTCGGCATGGACGGGTTGGACCGAAGGGTCTGTTTCCATGCTGTACATCTCTATGGCTCTATGACATGCTTCATGGATACTGGCCATATGCATCCTGCATTCATGGAGATTGGCATCTGACATGTGCTACAACTTGCCATGGTATACCTCAAATCCACTCACCGAATGCTACTGTCCTTCAATGCTGCACTTTGAATCACCGTGGCAACTATCGTTGCAATGTTGGTGCAAGGGTGTTTTGCATACAGAAATGGTCAATCAGCTCACTGTTCAGGCAAGGCTGCATCTCAGGTCTAATTGCTCGCTTTCTTGGCAATCGCTCACTCAGCTTCCACTTGGATGTTCACTGCATCGTTATCTTGCCTTGCTGACTTTTTGTCTGGCTGCTTTCAAACTTTAAGGCTTTAAGGTAGTACCCTAAACAGCAAAGCACAATGGTAGTCAGCTTGTCAACAATTATTAGTCAAAGGCTATACATGTTGCTATATGACACCATGTTATGTCCATCTCTCATGTACAGCATGTGCCAGCAGTCTACATGGTAAACATACTGCATGTTTATCAATCAAATAGTCATGCCTCCAAGTCAAAAGGGAATAGTCCTCAGTTGAGTCATAGGGCTTGCTGTCAGTCAAGTGATTCAAGAGCAGCAACCAATCACAAAGTAGGGCTTGGGCACGGGCTGTCATTTGGACAGTCACAGATAGGGGATCTGCCTCATTACAGTCAGGGCATTGGGCTACTGTAAAGATGTAGAGGCAATCAATACTGAGGATTGTAGGCTGCAGCCTGGAGTGCAGAGGGAAACTTGGTACCTACGTAGAGCGGAAGTTGGTAGTACATGGGATGACTTGGGATGCTGTGGGAAAATGGGTGGCAAGTGTTCACCACCACTGGCCTCAATGATGATCTGTGCTGTACAATGATGGACATTATCAAACTGGACAGATGGAGTTTAGGAGTAAGGTAGATTGTTGGAATCTCAGTTCAAGGTGTAGGTGGATACATCTTGTGATTAGGTGAAGGTCAGTTATTCAGGGTGTGTGGGGTACAAAGAAACATGGAGGCTTGGGGTTGGGGTGGGGTAGACAGGTGTGGACCTGATGATCAGATTGAACCTCAGACTCAGGATATTCTTCACAACCCAAATTTCCTTCCATGATCTGCCAATTACTAAAAATTACCTGAGAATGGAAAAATGGGTGGGACCATGCCCAAAGTGGGTGAAGTCAGTGACTACTTAATGGACTGCATGATGGGAGAACCTTCAATGGCAGCTGCATCAATCATGAACCTGCATTGAGCAAATTCACATCCTCTGCAGTGATATCTCCATGCATGTGACAAGTATGCAGGGTTCAAATGTTACAGGATCATTGATTCATACAACATGGAAACAGACTCTTCAGTCCAACTCATCCATTTCAACCAGATTTCCCAAACTAAACTTGTCCCATTTTCCCCCACTTAGCCCATATCCCTCTTAAATCCTTCCAATTCATGTAGCTATCCAAATGTTGTTTACATGTTGTAACTGTACCTGCATCTATCACTTCCTTTGATAGTTCATTCCACATACAAACCACCCTCTTTGTGAAATAGTTGCCCTTCAGATTCTTTTTAAATCTTTCTCCTCTCACCTTAAAATTATGCCCTCTAGTTCTGAACTCTCCCACCCTTTGGAAAACACCTTTGCTATTCACCTTATCTAAAGGCAATGTTGACTATGTCATTGATCCTTGCAAATTGAAAATAGAAGCCTCGGTGAAGCAGAAGTAATCAAAGGCAACTTTAAAAGAGGTATCTGGGGTCACATCACATACAGCTAATGCTAGAGCTCCCAGGGTGCAAAACACATGGACTAGAAGAACAATGCCATAAACCCAAATGTGTAATGCTAGGTGATGCTTGGAGGAGAAGAGTTCATTGCACATACAGCACTTAGATGAAGTATTATTACTTTGTCTCATGACTGATGGAGCACTCATCAAAATAGGATCCTATGTCAAAGTATCAAGATGAGTCAATACACGGCCCCTCCTTACCAAAATGCTCCATTTCTCACTCTTTGGAGAAGTGTATACAGTCAACCTTTTTTGTTTTTATCCATTCATCAAATATGGACATAGCTGGCCAGGGCAGCATTTATTGACCATCCCTAGTTAACCGTGAGAAGAAAGTGGTGAGCTTTGAACCCCTGTAATTGATTTGCTGTAGGTCGACCCACAATGCTGTTAGGGAGCAAGTTCCAGAAATTTGACCTGACAAAGCATAAATATATTTCTGAGTCAGGGTGGTAAATAGCTTAGAAGGAAACCTGCAGGTAGTGGCATTCCTATGTATCTGCTGCCCTTGTCCTTCCAGATGGTAGTGATACTGGGTTTGGTTGGTGCTGTCTATGGAACCTTGGCGAATTTCTGCAGTGCAGCTTGTGGATGATACTTACTGCTGCTACTGAGCGTTGGTGATGGAGGGAATGAATTTTTGTGGACGTGATGCCAACCAAGTGCATACTTCTCCATAGAGTGAGAGATGGACTGTTTTGATAAGGAGGTGTGCATGTAGTGACTCAGCATTGCTTGAGATAGTGTCAAGCTTCTTGAGTGTTGTTGGAGCTGCACTCATCCAGGCAACTAGGGAGTATTCCATCACATTCCTGACTTGTACTTTGTAGAAAGTGGATAGGTTTCAGGAGCTGGGAGGTGAGTTATTTGTGCAGGCTTCCTAGTCTCTGACCTGCATTTGTAACCAAAATATTTATTGCCAGTTTAGTTCAATTTCTGGTCAATGGTAACTGAAGGATATTAATTATGAAAGATTCAGTAATGGTAATGCCATTGAATGTTAAGGGACAATTGTTAGATTTTACCTTGTTAGAGATGGTCATTACCTCGTACTTATGTGGCATGAATGTAACTTTGCACTTGTCAGCCCAAACTTGGATATTGTTCAGATCTTTCTACATTTGGACATAGGCTGTTTCAGTATCTGAGGATTCATGTGTGATACTGAACATTGTTATCAGTGAAAATCCCCCCTTATAACCTTACAATAAAAAGAAAGTCATTGGTGAAGCAGCTGAAGATGAGTAAACCAAGGATGAGAGCATTCCCATTTGAGAATGAGCTGTTGCTGTCTGTAAAATGCAACATTCCTCATTGCTGCTAATAATCCCATAAGCACAGCCTTTAACACGTAAGAATATCACCAGCTGAAAATGGGATAGAGATCAAAATAAGTCAATCATGCTAAGGAATTGCTGTGAGATTTTTTGAATTATTGAGACCAAAATAAAACATAAATGGGATAGCATACAACATATTGTAGCAAGTTTCAAAGTAGAAACACATCAAAGAAAACAAACAACCAGGACAAAGCTTCTGTAGTTTATCAATGGGATCTCAATCTCTTAGTACGGTGGTACCTTGAAGCTTACTTGCTATTATCTATAACATAAAGTTATCATTAATTACAATTATTTAAAGTTATTTTTTGTTTACAGTTAGATCTGAATGATGGTGATAAACAATTATTTCTACAACAACCTAATCACAGGATTTAAATAAGAGCACTATTATTCATTCTGCTTTGGACAGGATTGAAATGGAGAAGTATTTTACTGTGTGTCACAGTAGAATGCAAAATTTCAGTTACTGAGATGAAAGAAAAAGTTCAGTTCTACCCAAAATGTGATTTATAAGTAGAATTTTGTAAAATTGACTACACTTGAGAGTGAGAAATACACATCAGAAGTGAGCTTGGAAGAGCAGGTTGTTATGGTGACAGTGGCAAAATGCCAGGGAAGCAGATTGGGAGAGCTCCCTGGAGCAGTCATACTATCAGGCCCTTATTAGGTGAAAATGGCAGTGGCTTCCCACTCTGCTGACCAGGGGCAGAAGGCCTATTGAATAATTAGAGGTCAAATTAAAGGCTAGTTTTTCTGGGCTACTAGGGTTGGGTTGACTCCTACAATGTGATGAAGCACCTGAATGCATGGAAACAGTCTCCCAGTCACTTCCCAGCAACTGGGACACCATCATTTTTGAGAGGCCTTGGCATAACAAAGGCCAGCCCACAGTCCTGACTCCAACACTGGAGGTTAATGCTGCACCCCTACCACTCCCCACCTCTGCCCCCAGCACCTTCAGTTGTCAGGGCTTTCCTACTAAGCCCCAGCACAGAAAAACAGTTTTCAGCTACGAAGGTCGTCGCTCAAAATGGAGCTAGGCACTTTGCCTGCCTTAGAGCCACTGCAGTTAGTACACTTCCTTGGTAATGGTGCCAAGGCTTCACAACTGCTGACCCTATGATTGAAGTGGCAGTTTGAAAGAGTAGCACCCCACCACCCTCTCATTCTTAATTACATGGCAAGCTTGACAGTAACTAATTAAAAGATACTCAAAAGGCCCGCATCTGTGTTCCAAGGTCAAGTCTCACACTGGCTGAGAATATTCCAACCTGATATATGTTATCCAGCAACTGTTTGGGCCCCTTCATCTATAGTTTCTGTCAAGTACCCTTTGAAATTCAGTATACTGTAGCTCTCTAAATGATGATGTAAACATGCAACACTATCACATGATAAACATAATGGATTTTTATGAAGCTGATTTACCATAACCTAGCTTTTTGTTGATATTTGTACAAGCATCTACTACACATTTCTAACTGATGTCTACCATTGTCTTTTCTTATCAGAAATTTAACCCATTGAGGTTTACTCCAGAAAATTCAGAAAATAAGCACCACCATTCCTACTTGCCTTTCTCTGTCGGACCAAGGTATGATAACAAGAGTGTTGATTGTCAATTTGATGTTGTTCGTGACACAAATTATTTTTATATAAACCTAGTTTACAGCAGGTGAATTAATGTATTCCAGTTCAGCAGAACAATTTCATATCCTTCTATTACTGTTAAGTAATATATAATACTGGAATCTACAATATTAGGATCAAAATTATAAAGTTTGGGGAGATGTGGGGTGAAGATTTCTCATGTTAAAAAAAATTGTGTTTTTCGGGGTGGGATGAGAAGACATTAATGGAAAGAGCCCAAAGGCAGGATCAAATGTTATGAGGTTAGCAAAGCAAGATTAAACAGATCCAGCTGGGGAAGCTTAGGGAGAGAGTTCCAAAGGTGGGAATGGCTCAATGAGTAACTTATGGTGTTTCAGAATGGAGAATATGTCACATAAAATCAAATGAAGAGATAGATCTGGGAAATTGAGCTAAAAGGATCAAAGAACATTGGGGAAAAGCAGTAACAGTCTATTGAGTTGGATGATCAATCATGATCAAAATGAATTATTGAAAAGGCTTGAAGGACTGACTAGCCCATTGCTAGCCCTGTTTCCTATGTTTCTATGTATATTTCTGTAGATGGCTATCTAAAAGCCTATAAGTTGAGAGGAATGATGCCAAGCAGGGTTCAGGAAATAAAAGGATTGGTGAGAGTTAGACCATAGATCTGGGTGGGACCTTAATATGGCATGGGAGTCCTCAGTAAACGTAAGTGGTGGCATCGTGGTACTGACATTGGATAAGTAATACAGAACCCGAGGTTAATGATCTTAATGCACGGGTTCTAATCCAATTAAGGTAAATGGTGAGGTTTGAATTCAGTAAAAAAAAAGAAGCACAAGTAAAAAGCTAGCCCATAGATATTCATATGGATGTTAATCTCACAGTTGATTGTTATTAAAAATCCATCTGGTTCACTAATGATCTTTACAGGAAGGAAACTACCATCCTTACCTAGTCTGGCCTACATATGACTCTAAAACTACAGGAAGCTTAACTCTTAACTGCATGATAGGCAATAAATGAAGACCTTTCCAGCAAAACCCACATCACATGAACGATTTTTTAAAAAATCTCTCAAAGTCCCAAAAGCTAGTTGTCCAAATGAGACCAAATATATCAGATTGCCAAATAATGATCCAGGCCAGGATTGTGGCCTGAGCCCCTGGTGATTGCTGATGACTTCTGAAAAGCCTCTGACCCCCTTACCAACGGAGCTAATGAAACACTTCTGATATTTTTCTCTGAAAGCCTTGGCAACAATTCCCCAAAACTTGGCATTCATTATTCCATTTTGTTGCCACTCAACTGGATGGAGCTGAAGATTTTCCATCTAATTGTTCAAAAACTTGCCCAGGATATTGAAATCATAAGATTTCTCCTTGACCCACAAACATCAGAGGGGTTAATGATTAGGTATACTCCAAAACTTATGCTGGAATGTTGAGGTACAGATTTTCCACCACAAAAATTTCTAGTGTCCTGGGATATGTAATGACAGTGATTTGAAAGAAATGGGACAATGTCTGATTATTGGGATACTGTGAATTATCAGAATGATGGTACATTGTTTAGAAATGGGTGCTAACCTATCCTGTCAAAAACTGAGATGGCTAATACAATGGTAAACAAATAACCAAATTGACCAGGACCAGAAATCAATTCAGTTCAGCAGAATGCATTATCCCTGTAATTATTTATGTAAAGAATATTAACTTATTGATTATGTAGACTTTTGAAGAAAGATTGAAAAACTCCCCCTTGTAAACTCCAGTGTATTTATTATTTTTAGGAACTGCATTGGTCAGCACTTTGCCATGAATGAAATGAAGGTGGCTGCCGCTCTAATTCTTAATCGATTTGAACTGGAGGTTGATGAAGTAAATCTACCAATTAAAACACCCCAAATAGTCCTCCGCTCGAAAAATGGAATACATCTGAAGATTAAAAAGCTGGAGAAGTAAATCCGAAAAAAAGATAATTCTGCAATGTCTTTCTACCAGCTGACAAAATTAGTAACTATTCTTAAAGTAGCAACTTCAAGAATAGACAAATTAATTTAAAAGTGAATAATAATTTCGCTGTAAAACACTGGAGGGTCACTTTGTTTGGAAATGTAAGATTGATAATCAAGAGTGATATAAAATGGGCTGCTTATTTTCTACCAACAATTTTGTTATTAATTACTTGTGGACTTCCCAGCACATTGTTTTTCCTTCTGTTCTTTTTCTTTTCCACATCTTTCTGAAGGCTGGATCTGTAATCTGGAAGTTCTAGGAGCTGGTTTGCCTCATTAGCTCATCCAATGGTCCATTTTTCTTGTAGAGAGAAGCTGAAATTGTTCACTTAGAATTGAGGAGTTCAAGATCATGAAACATTTTTACAGAGTGAATTGAGAAACTTTTCATTAACAGGGGAGTTAATAACTAGATGGCAGAGATTTAGATAATTGGCAAAATTATTGAAGGAAGAGATCTTTCTCTTTGTTTAATGACTTGTCATGTTCTACAGTATATTCCCTGAAGGAGTGATGGAAACAAATTCAATAATAAATTTCAAAAGAAATAGGATGCATACTTGAAAAAGCAATGGAAAAAGAACAAAGGAGAACAGACTAATTAAATAGTTGTTACACTATGCCAGCACAGGCACAATATGCTAAATTACCTTTTTATTTGCTCTAAGAATCTCTGATTAAATGATTAAATAATCTACACAGTCACACAGTCAACATCCTTATGACTTTAATTGGGGTGAAAATACTGTTGATAATGTTGACAAAGTCTGCTGTGTCATTTCATATGCTATTGCAAACAAAGGTATCAGATATGTAACAATAATTGCAGTGTAGATGATGACCATAAGTCATTCAATATAACTTGGACAGTTTAGTTTTGTTCCAAAAACCCTGATTTAAAGGCTATTCACTTTATGTCATGGTATATATTATGGAAATGGAAGCAGTTGTTTTACTCTGTCTTGTCTTATTAGTTTACAAATCGTGACAAATTAAAACACATTTACAATTTATACAAAATGTGCATACTTGACAACAGGAAAAAACAACTGGCTATCTTCATTACTTGATAAAACCATTTCTCAACGTCCTTTATTCTTAACTTGCTTGGCAATGCTAAGACTTTTTTTTCCCAAAATTGAGCAAATTAGAGATTTGAGGCAATGTTATCTCAGTGCTCATAACTCCAGTGAAAACGCTGAACTTAAACTATTTTATGTCAGAAACTATTTCACTTCTGCCTTGCAGCATGGTGCTCTTCTTTGGTTTTGTGTTAGGCCTGAGAGAAAGATAGGGGGAAATGTCTGGATCTCAACACACAGATAAACATTATCAGCCAAAGCTTTCCATTTCATTAAACCATTGAAACTAATAGCTCATAAAAGGCCCATTTGGTCTAAGCTGGTGCTAAATCTTCACCTGGAGTTATCAAATCTAATCATTTTAATTAGAGTGTTAGAGTTGTACAGCACAGGAACAGACCCTTCGGTCGAACTTGTCCATGCCAACCAGATATCCTAAATTAATGCAGTCCCATTTGCCAACACTTGGCCCATTTCCCTATGAACCCTTCCTATTCATTTGGCCATCTCGATGTCTTTTAAATGTTAGTTTGTACCAGCCTTCACCACTTCCTCTGGCAGCTCATTCCATACATGCACCAGCTATACCTCTGCAAATCATTGGATGAAGAATTGAGCTGACTTTACCAGATTCAGTTAATGTAGTACGGTGTGGCCTCGGCACCTGTAGAAAAGCAAGACAAAGAGGTGCTACTGTTTTCAAAACAATCAAGTGAGATGTGGATGCTGGAAATCAGAAAGAAAAATAGAAATTGCTGGAAAAACTCAGCAGGTCTGGCAGTATCTGTGGAGAGAAACCAGAGGTAGCGTTTTGGATCCAGTTCTGAAAAAGGGTCACTGGACCTGAAACATTAACTGTGCTTTCTCTACGTAGCTACTGTTTTCAATCCTGATAGCTATCCAATGACCTCATTTCCATGTGCAGTGCATTATGGAGTTTCATTAAAGGGGAAGCAGCTCAAATCTGGTGTATCATTGTTGGAACAGTTGCCCACTCTCAATGTTCAAACTTGCAAATGAAGGAAAGTATTTGGGGCAATTTTTTATAGTGTCTGTTTATCTCGACTCCACTGCAAGTTGTCAGTTGCAAGGGAGGATGGGAAAAAAAAGAGAAAATGACAGGTAAAGTAGAAGAAAAAAGAATTAATTTCACTGAGATTAAGGCCCAGATTTCCATGGAGTCAGGAAGACCCCACAGCCCTTCACAAATTACATGCAGGGCCCAGCACCAAAATTCCTACCTACTTTCTGAAATACTTTTGCTGGGAAGGTATATGATTTTCCTACGTGATAAACTTGAACTCAGCAGGGTCATTGCAACTTATTACTGAGTTCAAACAGGCCCCTTTTGACTATTACTTAACCTTTTGGGATAGAGTAAATTTAAAATACTCTTAAAAGAGTAAAAACATCAGTTTGAGCTATTTCATCCCCACCTCTTTAAATTTGCAAAATAATCCAGGCACACAATGTCAGAGAGAATTTTGAAAATTGTCTGTCGGATTGTTTTAATTGACAGATCACCTCATGTAAGTTAGAAAAAAAATGAGCACCTATTCCATACTTTCAAATGAGTTTGTTATTATGGGTTGTTATTATGAATACATGACGAAGTTTCAAAATCTAAAGTTTATCTCAGCAGGTGGTTCTGATTTCACAGCTTTATGAACAATTTAACGAAGCTATTTAAAGAATAACTTTTCTTCAATGTAACTACCGAATAGAAATATTCATTTTTATAACAGGTTAACCTCTTGGGGAGATTTAATGATTTTATTAGTTTCATAAATAAGAGCAAGTTCTTCTCATATTCAGTGTGTATAAGTGAGATATATTGGATTGCTAGAAGTTTATTCTGATGTTTTCAAGGCTCTGCCATTGTTGATCATGGCTAATTTGGTACAGAGGTATCAACCCAAGGGTCCAGGTATCTCACTAAGAAGAGCTTATGGGGGGTGAATGGGTATGTTGGGTTGTAAGGGGGAGGGCTGCAGGACTTCATAGCTTCCAAAAGGAAGTAATCTATGATCTGCTTCTGACCGAGTAGGTTTTACTTCATCCCACTCTGTATCTCTGGAATAAAGTTGGGTCCTATGGTGCTTTTTAAACAAGGATGGGATTCCTGAGTCAGAAAGTTTCTGTGGTGAAAATGTGGCCTTAATTTTCATGGAATAAATATATTCCAAATAAGTTGGTTGTTTTTGAATTAATCATTATGGTAATGTGATGTAGTATGTTCTGAAAGTAAATTTGATTAATGCATAGTAGTTTTCTCTATTGACCTTGTTGCTGTGGCACTTGTCCTGGTGAACTTACAGCATTTTAAGTTCTAGAGTATTATGTACTGTCAATGAATCTGAATTGTAGCCACCACTTCAGCCACATATTATGTTTGCACTGGGAGTACTGCAAAATAAACAAAAAATGCAAGAAACTGGCAGTGAAAAATGTGTACCATTAGAGATAATTATTTTAAATCCATAATCAACATGTGCTATAGCTATCAAGCCTGGAGAATTATTGAATAGAGATTTGTAAAGAAATATGCTTCTTTTGAGTCATACTGTAAATTAACAAAATCATTGTTCAAATGATTTGGAGATGCCGGTGTTGGACTGGGGTGTACAAAGTTAAAAATCACACAGCACCAGGTTATAGTCCAACAGGTTTAATTGGAATCACATTAACTTTCGGAGCAACGCTCCTTCATCAGGTGATAGTGAGGAGCGACGCTCCGAAAGCTAGTGTGCTTCTAATTAAACCTGTTGGACTATAGCCTGGTGTTGTGTGATTTTTAACATTGTTCAAATGAGTTGCATGGATTTGCTCTTCATACTTTGTTCAAATTATATTTTGAGATTTTACAAGTGTTTTGACAGTAACACTTTTCTCAGTAATAAACAAATTAATAATGAATAAGAACAACCTTTAGTCTTTGGATTCACTGGGGAGCAATTCCATACAATTTTACAATATTGCTGCTATTCTGGATTCACCTTGATCATAATGTTGGTGAGGTTCCGAGTATAAATGGAGACATATTTGCATACATAAGAATGCAGATGTGCTATAGTGCAAAAGTTGAGTTTGAGTGACTGCAGATTTCTGACCATGGACTTTCACAACCCTTTGAGAGAAGTAATTCCTCCTCAACTTCTGTTTTAAATCTACCCCTTATCATAAAACTATGAGCTCGCTTTCTAGATTTCCCCAAATAGGGGAACATCTTTTCTAAATCTAGTTTGCCAATCCCCTTTAGCATCATATTTACCTCTATCAGATTTTCTCTCATTCTTCTCAACTTGAGAGAGTATGGGTCTAAACTAGTCAATCTCTCTTCATACAACAAATCCCTCATCTCTAAAAGCAATCTAGTGAACTTGCTCTGAACTGCCTCCAATACAATTACATCCCTCCTTTACCAATAAATGTCAAAATTTCATTTGCCTTCCCTTTTACTGCTGTACCTTCAATTCTAGTTATCTGTGATTCATGCATGAGAACATCTGGACCTCTTTGCACTGAAACACTGAAGTTTCTCTCCGTTTAGACAATAAATTGTTTTTCTATTCGTTTGAACAAAATGGATAACCTCATACTCATCCATGTTAAGCTTCAGTTGCAAATCTTCCTCCCTTCACCTAACCTATCCATATCCACTTGTCCATTTTTTATTTTTTCATTGCAACTTTCCTTCATATGTTAGTGTCATTTGCAAATTTGGTGGAGTACTTTCTATCCCATATCTGAGTCATTAATACAATGGCACCAAATGAGGACATTTGATCCATTAAATTTATGCAGACTTTCTGTCAAGATATCCTGTCAGCCCCGTTCTCCATCTCCATCCTGCTATGACCAGGTGAAACGGAGTAACTTAGTGCCCCTTTTTTTGACCTACTCTCTGCCAGCATGATCATCATTCCAAGTTGGCTAACTGGCAGACATGTCTTTCATCTCCAAATATGAAATGATCATATAAACATGAATTACAAAAGATGTAAATTGCTTCATACAACTCAGTTGTCTGATTTCTTTTCTTAAAACAAAATGGTAATTTCAATGTGGATGGCTTTGTTTATTCCAATAGTCCTGTAGTCATGCCTCAATCTGTGATCAGGGATCCATGGCAACCATTTTCGGTCCGAACATTTCCATCTTAAAACCTAATTTTAAACCATGAAAGGTCAAAGGTATGACAATTAGATGACAGAAGTTGAAAATTAACAGTTGATATGTACCATGGTCATAACAAAATCCAAAGCTCTCAAGTGTTCACTCAATTCACTTTTGATATCATTGGTCATCTCTGTTCCACCCTTCTGTGATGTATCAGTTACAAACTGACCGTTGGTCACAATCTGTTGAGCACTTCACTACTAAGCAATTATACATGGCAGATGTAGTGACAGGCAAGCTAACTATCCAGTCAGCTAACAGCTGGAGGCCAGGTCCCTGCTGAGCCTGAAGCTTAAATACTTTTTAAAAAACAAACAAAACACTTACATACTCACAAAATGGGTTTGACCGATTACTATGTGATGAACTCATCTATTTCTGTGACCCTCATAAAGTTGTCCAGCTTTTCTTAATCACATCTGTATAATTTACTTCAATCACTTGATGTAGTATCAAATGTCACATTCTCTTCACTCTTTGGGCAAAGACATTCTTTCTGAATTTCCTAGCAGTTCTCTTAGTGACTAATTTATTGGGCTTAGTTGGCCTCAAGAGGAAACATTCAGCCTGTGTTCCTTCGAGCAAAACATTTCAAAATTTTAAATACTTTTATTAGGTCATAAGAACACAATAAATAGGAGAATGGTTGGATCAAATGAGTTATTGTACTTGGTCATTGCTGACCTTGGACTTTTAATCCGCTGTCCTTCCTGCTTCCCATATCCCTTGATTCCCCGAGAGACCAAAAATGTGCCTATCCCAGCTTTTACTCAATAGTTGAGCATTCACAACCCTCTGGGGTAGAGAATTCCAATGATTCAAAACACTTTGAGTAAATAAATTTCCACCCATCTGTCTCAAATGATTGGCCTCTTTTTCTAAGACTTGCCCCTGTGTTTTAGATTCCCCACCGAGGCAGAAATAATCTTTCAGCATCTACAGTATGAAGCTTCCTCAGAACCTTGTATATTTCATTGAGATCACTTCTCATTTTTCTAAACTTCAGGGATTATAGATTCAATTTATTCAGAACAGACTCTCATCCCATGCATTAATTTACTTAACCCTTGCTGTATCATTTCTAATGCAAATATGTATTTTATTAAATGTGAAAACTAAAACTTCATACATTGTTCCAGATTTAGGGTTACTAATACCCTGTACAATTGTAGCTAGACTGTTTATTTCTGTGTTCAATCCTTTTGTAATAAAGGCTGACATGCCATTTGTGTTCCTAATTTTTTGATGTACCTTCAAATTAACATTTTGTGTTCCTTGCATGAGTATACCCAAGTCTCTCTGTATATCAACACATAAGTTTCACACATTTTAAAAAAAACATACTGCTTTTCCATTCTTACATGGAAAGTAAATAAAGTTACAGTTCTTCTCATCATACTTCATCTTCAACATCATACTACATTGACTTCAGGAAACAAGGTGGAAGGGCATGATTGCATCAATGGAGCAGAGGTGGAGATGGTTGACAGAGTCAAGATTCTGGCAGTGATGATCACCAACAATCTGTCCTGGTCCACCCATGTTGATGCTTTGATCAAGAAAGCACAGCAATGCCTGTACTTCCTCAGGAGGCTGAGGAAAATCAGCATGTCTATAAAGACTCTAACCAATTTTAATAAAAGCGCCATAGAAGGCATTCTATCCCAATGCATCACAGCTTGGTATGGCAACTGCTCAGCCCGGGACCGTAAGAAACTCCAGAGAGTTGTGAACACAGCCAACCTTCCATCCATTGACTCCATCTTTACTTCTCACTGCCTCGGCAAGGCAGCCAACTTCATCAAAGTCCTCTCCCACCCCAGTTAAAATCTCTTCCAACCTCTTCCATTGGGCAGAAAATACAAGAACTTGGACATAAATACCAACAGCTTCAAGAACAGCTTTTTCCCTGCAGTTATTTGACTTCTGAAGGGACCTGTCAAACATTTGATTTAATGTTGATCTCACTCTTTAGGGCACCTCCTCTGCAGCTATAACATTGTATTCTTCATTCTGTTTTATTACCCTAATGCACTTTGTATGATATGGTCTGCCTGAGCTGCATGCAAAAACAAAACTTTTCATGTGATAATAATCAATCAAATCAAATCAAAAATCACCTTCTATCATGTTACCCAGTCACTTCACCGACCTATATCTTTTTGCAACCTCTCTGCCTCCTCCGTACAGCTTATCTTTCTATTTAGCTATTCTATCATCAACAAACTTAGATGCATTGTGTTCTGTTGAAGAGTCACTAGACTTTAAATGTTAACTGTGCTTTCTTCTCACAGATGCTGCCAAACCTTCTGAGCTTCATCAGCAATTTCTGTTTTTTTGCTTCAGATCTCCAGTATCTGCAGTTCTTTGTTTTGTTTTAGACACACTATTTGCAGTCTCTTTGTCTAAATCCATAATATAGATTGTAAATAGCTGAGATCTCAGCAATGATCGCATGACACTCCACTATTCACAGGTCAACTTGAATGTGCCCTATTTATGATCACTCATGTCCATGGCCCAATCCCCTGTTCATTAGCCTGACTCTGTGAGAGTCTATCTTGCTGAATAACCTAATATGTCACATCTCATAGAATGTCTTTTGGAAATCCATGCATGCTTCATTACTCAGCCTTTTCCTTCAGGAGAAAAATAAATTGAGTTGGTCAATTGTTTGCTGAATATATTGGTAAATATTGGGAAGAGGTACAGATGTTCAAAGATGTACGCATCAGATTGTTGAGGATCCTACCCCATCACTGGGAAGAAGTGTGGGACTACTTACAGAAGTCTTTGGAGCCATATCTTACCAGAGAGTTTTCAAGTCCGGATGCCTCCACCACAGTTCTCTTGAGGAAAAAAAGACAGAAAACTGAAGAGAAACAGAAATTGCTGGAAAAACTATGGCAGCAACTGTGGAGAGAAAGCAGAGTTAATGTTTCAAGACTGGAATCCCTTCTTCAGAACTGGACTGATGAACCTGTCCTGAAGAAGGGTGACTGGATTTAAACCAAGAACTCAGCTTTCTCTCCATAGATGCTGGATTAGTGGTGCTGGAAGAGCACAGCAGTTCAGGCAGGATCCAAGGAGCAGTAAAATCGATGTTTCGGGCAAAAGCCCTTCATCAGGAATACAGGTAGAGAGCCTGAAGGGTGGAGAGATAAGTGAGAGGAGGGTGGGTGTGGGGAGAAAGTAGCATAGAGTACAATAGGTGAGTGGGGGAGGGGATGAAGGTGATAGGTCGGGGACGGGGGGAAAGTGGAGTGGATAGGTAGAAATGAAGATAGGCAGGTAGGACAAGTCATGGGGACAGTGCTGAGCTGGAAGTTTGGAGCTGAGGTGAGGTGGGGGAAGGGGAAATGAGGAAACTGTTCAAGTCCACATTGATGCCCTGGGGTTGAAGTGTTCCGAGGCGGAAGATGAGGCATTCTTCCTCCAGGCGTCTGGTGGTGAGGGAGCGGCGGTGAAGGAGGCCCAGGACCTCCATGTCCTCGGCAGAGTGGGAAGAAGAGTGAAAACGTTGGGCCACAGGGCGGTGTGGTTGATTGGTGCAGGTGTCCCGGAGATGTTCCCTAAAGCGCTCTGCTAGGAGGCGCCCAGTCTCCCAAATGTAAAGGAGACCGCATTGGGAGCAACGGATACAATAAATGATATTAGTAATGTGCAGGTAAAACTTTGATGGATGTGGAAGGCTCCTTTAGCGCCTTGGATGGAGGTGAGGGAGGAGGTGTGGGCGCAGGTTTTGCAATTCCTGTGATGGCAGGGGAAGGTGCCAGGATGGGAGGGTGTGTTGAAGGGGGGCGTGGACCTAACCAGGTAGTCACAGAGGGAACGGTCTTTGCGGAAGACAGAAAGGGGTGGGGAGGGAAATATATCCCTTGTGGTGAGGTCTGTTTGGAGGTGGCGGAAATGTCGGTGGATGATTTGGTTTATGCGAAGGTTGGTAGGGTGGAAGGTGAGTACCAGGGGCATTCTGTCCTTGTTACGGTTGGTGGGGTGGGGTCTGAGAGTGGAGGTGCGGGATGTGGACGAGATGCGTTGGAGGGCATGTTTAACCACGTGGAAAGGGAAATTGCGATCTCTAAAGAAGGAGACCATCTGGTGTGTTCTGTGGTGGAACTGGTCCTCCTGGGAGCAGATACGGCGGAGGCATTGGGAATACGGGATGGCATTTTTGCAGGAGGTGGGGTTGCAAGAGGTGTAATCCAGGTAGCTGTGGGAGTTGGTGGGTTTGTAAAAAATGTCAGTATCAAGTCGGTCGTCATTAATGGAGATGGAGAGGTCTAGGAAGAGGAGGGAGGTATCAGTGATGGTCCAGGTAAATTTTAGGTTAGGGTGGAATGTGTTGGTGAAGTTGATGAATTGCTCAACCTCCTCGCGAGAGCACGAGGTGGCGCCAATGCAGTCATCAATGTAGCGGAGGAAGAGGTGGGGAGTGGTGCGGGTGTAATTACGGAAGATCGACTGTTCTACATAGCCAACAAAGAGACAGACATAGCTGAGGCCCATACAGGTGCCCATGGCTACCCCTTTGGTCTGGAGGAAGTGGGAGGATTCGAAGGAGAAATTGTTAAGGGTGAGGACCAGTTCGGCAAAATGAATGAGAGTGTCGGTGCAAGGGTACTGTTGGGGACGTCGTGAGAGGAAGAAACGGAGGGCTTGGAGGCCCTGGTCATGGCGGATGGAGGTGTAGAGGGATTGGATATCCATGGTGAAGATGAGGCATTGGGGGCCAAGGAAACGGAAGTCTTGGAGGAGGTGAAGGGCGTGGGTGGGGTCTCAAATGTATGTGGAGAGTTCCTGGACTAGGGGGGATAGGACAGTGTTGAGGTAGGTAGAAATGAGTTCAGTGGGGCAAGAGCATGCTGAGACAATGGATTGGCCAGGTTGGTCAGGCTTGTGGATCTTGGGAAGGAGGTAGAACCGGGCAGTGCGGGGTTCCCGGACTATGAGGTTGGAAGTTGTGGGTGGGAGATCTCCTGAGGTGATGAGGTTCTGTATGGTCTGGGAGATGATGGTTTGGTGATGGGGGTGGGGTCATGGTCGAGGGGGCGGTAGGAAGAGGTGTCCTCGAGTTGGCATTTGGCTTCAGCAGTGTAGAGGTCAGTGCGCCAGACTACCACTGCACCCCCTTTATCTGCTGGCTTGATGGTGAGGTCGGGATTGGAGCAGAGGGATTGGAGGGCTGTGCGTTGTGAGGGTGAGAGGTTGGAATGGGGGAGGGGGGTCGACAGGTTGAGGCGGTTAATGTCCCGGCGGCAGTTGGAAATGAAGAGGTCGAGGGTAGGTAATAGGCCAGCGCGGGGTGTCCAGGTGGATGCAGTGTGTTGGAGGTGGGCGAAGGGGTCCTCAGAAGGTGGGTGGGAGTCCTGATTGTGAAAGTAAGCTCAGAGGCGGAGGCGGCGGAAGAAGTGTTCGACATCACGGCGTGTATTAAATTTATTGATGCGTTGGACGGAGGGGGATGAAGGTGAGTCCTTTGCTGAGGACTGATCATTCGTTCTCAGTGAGGGGAAGGTCTGGAGGGATGGTGAAAACTCGGCAGGGTTGGGAGCTGGAATCTGGTGTAGGTGTGGAGCTGGGAGAGGGGGTAGAGCCAGTAACTGGAGTGGGTGTGGTGGTGGGGGGAATGGGGGTGGAGTCATGAGCAGGGGTGGTGTTCCCCTCAAGGTTCTGGGGGGCGGGGATGGTGACAGTGGGATCTGCGGGGACCGTGTCAGCTGAATGCAGGTGAGTGGTGGTGGGGGCGGAAGTGGTGGCAGACACGGCAGTGGGGGGCGCGGAAGTCACTGAGCGTGTGACATCAGCGATGATGTGAGGGGCGGAAGTGATGTCACATGTGGTGCATGAGGAATTGTGAGGGGTGGAAGTGGCTGTGGGAGTGGCCATGATGGGGGCAGAAGTGACATCATCAATCAGCATGGGGGTGACAGCTGCACCAGTCGCATGGCTAATGGCGTCCAAGCAGTTCCAGAGGCCAGGGTAATCTACTGGAATGTTTCAGGAGTGCTGGTTATGGAGGTGGGTAGATAAAAGGCTGTTGTACTTACAGTTTTTGATGTTTGAGGTGGAATTGAAATACTGTTTGTTGAGAGTATGAATTCTCCTGAGGATGTAGTACAGAGTGGGTCCTTTGCAATTCTGCCTCAGCTGAGGCAGGGCAGACTGTAGAGAGGTTAGGTGCCGGCGCATTGCTGCAAGTGTGGAGCGGAGGATCTTGAAGGAGAACCATTGCTGGTGTTTTAAAATCGGTAGTCTGTACTGTTTGTCCTGTTCAGGTCCGAACTCTGCTGATTTAAAGGTGGTCCAGAGAACACGTGGGATAAGTTGGTTACGGAGGCAGGCACTGAGGAAGCAAATGTGGCTGTGGTAGCGAGTTTGTTTCAGGACATGGTTGAAGAGCTTCAGGGCAGAGGAAATGACCTAGGAGTTGCAGTGGGAGAGGGACTCCCTGAGATTCTTGTAGAGAGAGGAGGAAAACTTCTTCAAGACAGGTATCCTTGCAAGAGGATTTGCAGTAGGGTTAAAATCAACTAGGTAAAAACAATGACTGCAGATGCTGGAAACCAGATTCTGGATTAGTGGTGCTGGAAGAGCACAGCAGTTCAGGCAGCATCCGAGGAGCAGTAAAATCGACATTTCGGGCATAAGCCTGTGAGAAGCAAAGCTCACTCACTTCAATAATGTCAGTCCAAGACAAGGTCTGAATCAGTAGTGTCATTTATTTTACACTTGCAAGTGGGTGTGATGTCTAGTGTCTATAAGGCAGAGGACATACACACACCAAATTCAATTCATACACAATATTTATATGATTTGATTTCTTTTGTTTTACATCGCTTCTCCCCTGTTTACATCTTCCACTTCCCTAAGACCGGCACCCATTACTCCTGTTTATCTCTTGCCTTATCCGGCCTTGTCTGTGACAAAATGTTTATTTCTGGCCTCACAAGGCCGTTTGACCTCATCCCGCTGTAGGTCATTGTTGGGCATATTCTTTCTTCATCATTATCTACCCCCTCCATCTGTGCCTTTCCCGAGGCTGTTCTGATCCCTATGACCCTTTTAATTAGGGTTTGTTCCTCTGTCTCTGTAAAAGTGGGAAACAGATGTTTATACCTACTATTTGTACAGGCGTATCTAGCTTAACTTCATCCCCTCACAACATCTTATCTACTTGCCCGTAATGTCTACCATTGTTTTGCAGTCACATTTCATTCTGACATACAACTTTAGCTAATACAAAAACAATTATATATTTCCTCCACATTGTTTCCATTCTTGTTGACTCAGCTCTTGGCTAAAACAATTACACACTGGTGTGACTTCATTTTACTTTGTATCAGAAATTATAACTACAGAATTGCAGAAGTAACGTTAATTTACCTATATCCCACAAGCCCTTCATCAGGAATACAGGCAGAGAGCCTGAAGTGTGGTGAGTTAAGTGAGAGGAGGGTGGGGGTGTGGAGAAAGTAGCATAGAGTACAATAGGTGAGTGGGGGAGGGGATGAAGGTGATAGGTCGGGGGCGGGGGGGGGGGGGGAGGGTGGAGTGGATAGGTGGAAAAGAAGATAGGCAGGTAGGACAAGTCATGGGGACAGTGATGCTGCCAGGCACACTGAGTTTATCCAGCAATATCTATTTTTGTTTCAGATTTCCAGCATCTCAGTTCTTTGTTTTAATTTAGCAGAAAACTGAAGATCTGAATTGCTTACCAGGCACTCAACGCAAAGACTCAGAAAGATGCTTACCCTCTACCTAGGGTTCAGGAAACATTGCAATGTTTCCTGCATCTCTGGAGAAGAGTCCGGTCAGATGTGAAATATTAATTTTGTCACTCTCTTCAGAGGCGCCGCCAGACCTGCTGAATTTCTCCAGTATTTTCTACAATTGTAATAACACTTAGTTTACATAGTGTGAGGAAGTAATGCACTCCACCAAATACCCTCATCATTTCTGCAGAATGATACCAAAAGGACACTACAATATTTTGTAACAGAGGGATAGTAATTTATGGAAGTGTTGAACAGTAGGGATCTGGGTTTTAATCACAGGAGACAGTCAAATTAAGAATCCATAGAAAAGCCATTTGGGACACACATGTACAGGCTTCCTTGTTCTTTGTTCTTTATTCTTTATTCTTTGGGTGGCACGGTGGCACAGTGGTTAGCACTGCTGCCTCACAGTGCCAGAGACCCTGGGTTCAATTCCTGCCTCAGGCGACTGACTGTGTGGAGTTTGCACATTCTCCCCGTGTCTGCGTGGGTTTCCTCTGGGTGCTCCGGTTTCCTCCCACAGTCCAAAGATGTGCAGGTCAGGTGAATTGGCCATGCTAAATTACCCGTAGTGTTAGGTAAGGGGTAGATGTAGAGGTATGGGTGGGTTGCGCTTCGGCGGGTCAGTGTGGACTTGCTGGGCCGAAGGGCATGTTTCCACACTGTAAGTAATCTAATCTTTCTCCTTCTGAGATGGATGTTACAACAGTCCACCATGAATTGGGATGGCCACTCATAATATACTGGACATCCCCTCCAGAAGATTGGAATCTTTGCATCATTAACCTTGCTGAACATCTATTCAACGATACTCTTCATAGCGAAAGTGAGTACTGCAGATGCTGTAGATTAGAATCAAGAGTGTGGTGCTGGAAAAGCACAGCAGGCCAGGCAGCATCCAAGGAGCAGGAAAATTGACGTTTCGGGCAAAAGCCCTTCATCAGGAATGATTTCCTGCTCCTCGGATGCTGCCTGACCTGCTGTGCTTTTCCAGCACCACACTCAATACTCTTCATGGTAACATGGCTTCTATTTTATGAAAGCTGGCCATGTGCAATTGGATTGGGTGGGCAAGACAATAACTCGGTGAAGAATGGATAGTAGCTTATTATCAAGCAGCCCTTCTCTGATTATCTCTACACCTGAAGGTGGGAGGTGGTGATGTGCCTGACAATAAACAATCTCTCAAAAGACAATTCACAGTTTTTTTTAAAAAAAGTTGATATACAGTTAGTTTATTGCCCAAGGAAAAGCTGATAATTTCTTGGTGACAGGAATTTTTAAAGGATCCACTAAGATTGGGAGATAGGGTAAGTATGCTTTTTGATTCAAAATAATGTGGATTGTTTTATTTGAAATGTTGATTGTTTTAGACTGTGATGCATTCGCTGTATCATTTTATTTTTAACAGCTGCCAAAATGTGAGCAGAGTTGCAGAGCAGGATGTTCAATGTGAATGGGTTTGGACCTTCCTCAGTGAAATTACAACTCGTCATTAAAAACTACTTCTTTCAAGTTTGAAATTATAGAGAATCAACCAAGCCGGGAAAGGTCTCAAGGAAGAGTTGTATAATTATAACCACATTGAATTAACACTGCATGATAGAGTTACATGCTCTTCTGGCCCCTCTCTTTGCTTGTTTAATATTGTGACTGAAAGATTGCTGGAGCAGTGGATTCGCACTGGATTTGCATCATGATTGCCACTAGTAGAGCATACTTTCACCTGCATGAAGTGATATTTTATGGAATGTTTTAATGTCTTTAGCCACGTTTACTAATCAAACTTGTTTCTCATTTGATTGACAGGCAAACTAAGATGTGGTACCAATGGTAATTACAAAAATGATACAATAATTAGGAGGGGAATAAGTATCATTGAAACAGTCTTTGCTGTGAATTGAATAAAATTCAACTCATTAATAAAGGTTTAGTTCAAAATTTGTAATTTATGAGTCAACCTGCTTCTCTTTTGAAATTTAAACTTTAAAAGACGTGTTTATAATTTATGTGATTTTATAGATCTTGTGAAATTCAATTGTCAAATGTATAATTATTTTGGGTGTGTCATGGAAGAGCTAATGAAAATCACAGAAGATAGTGAAATCACAAAGAAAGAAGATGTCCTGTGGTCCCACCTGAATGCATGGGATGTGTGGATCAGCATTTCACTATCTATTTTCATAAACTCAGAAGAAGCAATACATATCATAGAATATGATTACAAAAACAATAATGCACCACTTTGCAACAGTTCTTAAGGTCATGAATAGATATGAAGTTAGAAGAACTCTTTCATTGTTTGAAGAGTACCATGGGATCTTTTAGAGTTGCCTGATATGGATATGTAGTTTTTCATTTTAATGCCTGAAGTGCTAGTCTAGATTATGTGCTCAGATTTCTGGGATTGGACACTTTTTTTGAGATACTTTGACTATAAAACCAGGAGTGCCTTCACTGAACTTAGGCTAACACCTATAACCTGCATTAGCAGTTATTAGATAGGGAAGTACAACTTACCAAACAATTCATTAACATGGATTCAACACAGAATTTGTCTTTAAAAAATCTACAATCATCAGCTGTCAGTACATCTTAAAAAAATTATGTTTTGTGCTGTATTTGATTGTGAAACCTCTTTAAATAAATAATCAACAGCTTCACATAGAGTCATAGAGCTATAGAAATGTATAGCACCAAAACAGACCCTTTGGTCTAACTTGTCCCTGCCTACCAGATATCCTAAATTAATCTAGTCCCATTTGCCAGCACTTGGCCCATATCCCTCTAAACCCTTCCTGTTCATGTATCCATTCAGATGTCTTTTAAATATTGTAATTGTACCAACCTCCACTAATTCTTCTGCCTGTTTATTTCATACACAAACCACCCTTTGAAAAGGTTGCCCCTTAGGTCCCTTTCAACTCTATTCCCTCTCTTCCCTAACCTATATCCTAAATCTAAGCTCCCGATATTTATAGCAGGAGCCGGAGATCGTAATAGGAAATACAGACATTTCATTTAGACTTAAGACTGGGTGTTTAATTTGGTTGTTATTTTCCTTTCATCCCATGAACGGTCTGACTAGGTTTCCTAATCAGTCCTGTTTTGTAAATGCACACTCTCCGACGCACCTAAGTTACACCACTTGTCCCCTGAACCCGTAAGAAGGGGCGGGGCTTTACACGATGATGACATTCGGACTGGAGGCGGATCACATGGGGCTGCCTGACGCTACTGGGGCGGGGCTTTGCGCGATGACGATAATAGGGGGGAAGGGGGAGAATCGTCGTTGGGAAAGGTCACGTGGGGCTGTCTGACGCTAAGGGCGGGGCTTTGCGCGATGACGATTTCTGGGTTGGAGGCGGGTCACGTGGGGCCGCCTGACGCAGGAGGGGTGGCGTGACCATGTCGAGCGATTTCTACCTCCGTTATTATGTGGGGCACAAGGGCAAGTTCGGGCATGAGTTCCTGGAGTTTGAGTTCAGGCCGGACGGTAAGAGTTGACCGGGGGGTGGTTGGCGGCATGAATATGAAGATGGAGCCTGGGGGAGGTTTGCTGTTGGCGGGAGAAAGGCCGGTTGGGCCTGGTTGGGACTGTGAGCCTCCCATTGCTGCATGGCTCTCAGTCAGTGTGCAGCAGCAGCAGCAGCAACAATACACCACTAAACGACTCCGTGCACCGAGCCTCCCCTTGACCTGGCATTTCCTCACTGTTGCTTTCAGGGCCTGTGAAAGCTTCAGCATCCCTGCAGGATCTAAATATCCCCCTGCGCTCTGAATACTGACCAGGGATTCACTTTCAATGATGCTTCCTCGTTCTTCTAATCAAAGTGTTGTTTTTATTTACCTGACGGGCATCTGTAAATTTGGGTGAATGGTGAGATGTGCTGGGCAAAAGTTATTTTCGGGATCTGACCCTAATAATCTGATTCAGTTGTAAATTAGCGCAGAAAGCTTGGGTTACTTGTGAACACAGCTTTGTTGCTGGGCCTTCTTTTCTCTGATTATATTACCAGAGCTAGAACTCAATCTTACTACCATCCAGTAATTTTAAGGTATTATCTGTTTCATAGTGACATTATTCTTCCATGACTTGGACTGTAATGAGCCCACCAGCATGGGGTCTAGTTATGTTTCTGGTTATGCATTGAAGGATCTTGGAAAATTTTGCTTAGAAATGGAACTTTTCCAGTATCCTATATCTGCTGAAGACACACTTATTTTGTATCAAATACATGTGAAATTTACTGTCCAAACATGAAGATACTAAATTAGCAGTGCAATGAAATTACATTAATTTGCTAGCACTGATTCAATGAATTGTCAAATGTTGAAAATCTGAGTTTGTTAGACTTGTTATATAGTTGTTTGTTATATATTTGATCAGATTAAAATTATCTTTGCTTTTGGGAGATTTGAGGGGTGTTAATTTCTTGCTCCCTTGCATTTATTTTGTATCTATTTTAGTAATGTATGTAAATGAGCTATAAGCCATAATTACAATTACCAACATTTGTGGTATAGCAGAACAAAATAAGGGATTTTCTTACATTATCTGGTAGTCTGTTAGATTGATAATTCAAATCATCAGGACAATTGACTTGGAATAAAATTGATCCAGTTTTTGAAGGCTTTTCAAGGCTTTTTTTAATGTGGAAATAAAGTAGGTAAGCACTAGATGTTAGAATTTGTTACAGTGGAAGGTTAGTGGCTTTTTCGCTTTATGTTGAGGTGTACCATGTTATTGCTACTCAAATTTATAAGGCAGTTCCGTCATGCTTTGCAGATGAGGAATTCCTAAACTCTAAATTTTCTGCCCAGAGCTTTTAAGCTAAAGCCATAACACCATCAACAAGGTCCACTCTTTCCCCATTATCTACTTTTTAAAAATTATGTTGATATCTGAAAGGATTTATGGCAAGATTGCACGACCATCTGATTTCTTGTTTTTGGGTGAGTTGCCAGCCAGATAGCAAATTATACATGTCTTCAATATCCTTGAGTTAGGGAGGATAAAGTCAATACATTCCTATTATATCACTGCACTTACTTAGCATTCCACTAACTCTGCAGATATGTACCTTTTTCTATACATGTTTGATACAGATAGAATTAGACTTTGCAATAATGACACCATGATAAAATAGTTTACCAACCGTTGTGCAGATTTGCTTGTGAAGGATGGATGAGTAGCAACAATGAACATTATACTAAGCAGGATTGTGTGTACGTGGAGCAAGGACAGAAGAAATATAGGAAGGAGGAGATGCGGAGAGGATGGATTGGAAACTTGCTGCTTTTCTAAAATTTACACTTTTTAAAAAAAAACTTGTTTATCACTTGTGATTTTATATATCTTGTGAATTGAAGTTGTCGATTGTATAAATATTTTGGATGTGACATGGAAGAACCAATGAAAATCATAGAAGATAGTGAAATCACCAAGAAAGATGTCTTGCGGTCCCACCTGAATGCATGGGATGTGTGGATCAGCATTTTACTGTTTGTTTTCATAAACTCAGAAGAAGCAATACATAGAATATAGTTACAAAAACAACAGTGCACCACCTTGCAACAGTTCTTCTGCTCATCAATAGATATGAAGTTAGAAGTACTCTTTCATTGTTTGAAGAGCACCATGGGATTTCTTACATGTTGATATATCCACATCAGGCAACTGTTTCACTTTTCTGCTGAAGAAACTATACTTAAATTTTTACTTTTCAAAGCTAACCCATTACCAGGGCAGCACTACCTAGCAGCAGAAACTGTTTTTATCATTAGCCTAGAGGTATGCTGCTGCATTAATTACAAGAGCTGAGGGTAATCAGAAGCAGAAAGAAATTGATGACATTAATGAATTAACTGGAATTTGATATATTTTAACACCTTTAGCCAATGAGATGAATCATACTTGTTTCTCATTTAATTGACAGGTAAACTAAGATATGCAAACAACAGCAATTACAAAAATGATGTAATGATTAGGAAGGAGGTAAGTATGTTTGAACTATTGTGAATTAGAGAATATAATTTTAAATGTTGAGTTCAAAATGGCTGTCACTTTTTATTAATAAAATGCCATCTGTTATGACATTAATTTAAACCATACAAATTTTTTTTGTTTTGTAATCTATGCAGTTTTATATTATCTTGTGAAATGCAGTTGGTGATTGCATAATTTGTTCCAGGCTTATGTACATAAAAGTGTCATGGAAGAACTGAAGCGAATCATCGAAGACAGTGAAATCACAAAGGAAGATGATGCTTTGTGGCCCCCACCTGACCGTGTAGGACGACAGGTCAGTTTTTTTAACCTTTTTTTTTATTTTTCATTAACTCAGAAGAAATAGAACATGGTTGACATAAGACATGCAGTGCTTGGCAACAGTTCTTGACCTCGTCGGTAGCTTCACTTCTATTTGAATAGAAAGTCTTGATGCAGATATAAAGGTCCTCAGTTTAATGTCTGCAATGTCAGTCTAAAGGTCTCTGGTGATCTTGTTTTTAAGATCTTTGACTCGAAACCAGGAGTGCCACCACTGAAATTTTTGATAATATCTATATCCTGCGTTAGCAGTCATCAAGTAGGGTAATATACATTATTGAATGATCAAATTGTGATGGATTCAACACATTTCCAAACAAAATCTGCAATTACTCATCCTGAGATGTCAGTACAGTGTTTTAAGACATGCATATTTTGTGCTGAGTATTTGATCGTGAAACCTCCTTATATGCAAATAACCACCTTCATATTATGTTTATAACAGGAGCTGGAAATTGTAATAGGAGATGAACACATTTCATTTACAACATCTAAGATTGGGTCTCTAATTGATGTAAATCAATCCAAGTAAGTATAACTTTGGTACGTGTGGAAAATCTACAATGAAAACTAAGCTGTGGAAGTGCAGAGATGTGTGTAATGAGCGGAAGTGGGTCAGTTCATCCCTCGGGCCCTCTCTGCCATTAAATAAGATCATGGCTAATCTCATGGTGGCCTGGTGGCTAAGTGATGGCACTGCTGTCTCACAGCATGAGGGAACTGGGTTTAGTTCCAGCCTTGGGTGACTGAGCAAACTCCACACAGATCTTCTCCCTGTGCCTGTAAGCATGACTACCAGGTGCGGTTGTTTCCTTCCACAGTCCAAAGATGTGCAGATTAGGTGGATTGATCATGTTGAATTACTGAGTTCCATGGATTTGTAGGCTAGGTAGATTAGCCATGGTAAATGCAAGGTTACAGGGATAAGATGGGGACTTGATTTGGATGCTCTTTGGCTTCATGCAGACCCTCTTTCCATATTATAGGGATTCTGTGATTCCTTGATTGGTTATCTCACATGAATGCCTGCACATGAAATCCTTTCAGCCCGTTGCTTATCAAGGATCTATCTGGCCTACCTCAATTTTCAAATTCTGTTTCCACTCCCTTTTTGAGGAAGTGTTCCAAGGACTTTGACCATCTCTAAGCAAAAAGATTCTCCTCATCTCTAAGATGGGCAATCCCTTATTTTAAAACAGTGACTCCTATCCCTAAACTCCAGTAAAAGGAATTGTTTTCTCTGTCTGTCCTGTCAAGACTCCTCGAGATCTTCTGTTTGTCAAGTCACTAGATAATTATTCTAAATTCCAATTAATATAAGCCTAGCCACTCCTGTGATCTGCCCATTCCAGGTACTTGTTATGTAAGCCTTCCTTGAATTGCTTCCAATGAATTTGTTTCCTTAAATACAGAGACTGGTACTATACTGAGTACTCCAGATGGTCTCACCAACATTCACTATAACTGAAGCATAACTGTTCTACTTTTGTACTCACTTTTCCTCACACCGCAAATGATCCCTTTTGTGTCACCTATTTCCTGTTTGCTATTCAATCTTTTGTCACCTTCTCCACCACAAGCTTTTATTTTCCACAGTAACCTCCAGCACACCTTATCAAAACCTTTCTGGAATCTCAGTGCAGTAAATGTTTTTTCCTCAAACGACAATACACTAGTTAAATGCATGAGTGATTTCCCCTTTTACAAAACAAAATGTCATCCAGAACTTCATGCAATATTCAGTTGAGGTTTATGATCCCAGCTAATGTTACTATTGCTCAAGTCAATCCCAGAATGAAATCAGGCTGTATAAAACATATTTTTTCTTTCTTTTAATGTAGCAGTTTTTCACTGAAACCTAAACATGAGGCTGTAGCTTTAGTTTTATATGTAAAACTCAAGCTTTTTTAAAAGCTGTCTTGCTATAACAGATCCTATATATAACTTGCAAAGTATGGGCCCATCTACTCAACACCATCACTTTACAGTTAGGCAGAAGAACAGTTTCCTTCCCAGCGCAAACTGCTTTTACTTAGTTCCTATCTGATGCACACCAAGAAAGACTTTCCAGTTCATGTCTAAGATCCCTAGGCTGAAGTAACTTGCTCTCTTAACTACTCTAAACAAACTCATTCTAGGAGGAACTATTTTTTTTTTTGCATCATAACTGTTAGATTAAGGATTGTGATGGACAAGGATGGACCCACAATCCAAGTTTTAAACTGAGGGAAGGCTAATTTAAATAAGATATGATCTGGCCAGAGTGACCTGGGAAGCCAATACTTTTAGATAAGTTTGTGTCAGAGCAGTGGGAAAAATTCAAGAAGAAAGGAAATGGGATTAGAATAGTTATGTGGTTATTTTTGACTTGTACATATTCAAAGGGCCTTTTTCTTTGCTGTAGATCTGACTTCAGTCAGGTCTCAAGTTGAATTCAGGAGTTTTTAAACTAATTATTTCAAATACTTGCTCATTCTAGTTTCTGTTATGCTGTTGGTTTAAAGAATTTTCTTCTGTCATTAAAGTCCTGCAATATAAATAAGCTTCCATTAGTTCTTCAAGAAGCCTTTCGATATCTGCTGTCTGACAGTGGTTTATAAATCATTGGTTCTAAAATAGTGGTCTATGTAATTATTAAACTCTTCATGAAAAAATCCTAAAAGTGGCTTGAATCTAAACTCTTAAAATAAAGTGAATACACATATATCACTCCTATAATCACTGGTCAAAGAAGTGCTTTATACAAGTTTTGTACTTTGTCGCTAATTAATAAAATCAAGGATATTGTCATCATTAAGAACACAATTGTCCTGCTATCTTTAGTTATATACATAGATACACAAATCCCTCAACTCCTGCACATACTTTAGAATTAATCTCTTATTCTGCTGTACCAAAATGAAACATTTTACAGTGTATTAAATTTCATCTACCATTTGTTCATCTATTCCTGTCTGTTCTTTAAGTTCTATACTCTTCCTCCACAGTTCATAGTACTTCCAAAGGAATATAGGTGTTGATTCCACTATCTCATGCAAAGCAAACATCCCTTCACTTTGAGCTTATTCCTCATTTAGCTAATGTTTTAAATTACAATAATTTGAATTGTGCTTCTCATAATGGTAAAATATTGTTTACACATAGGGATCCAGAGGGTCTGCGAGTTTTCTACTATCTTGTCCAGGATTTGAAATGTCTAGTTTTCAGTCTTATTGGGCTACACTTCAAGATCAAGCCTATCTAAAAGTTTGGTTTCTACACAAGGATGCTGATGGACTTTTGGATGGACTGGAGTAATAGACACCTAGTGGATTAACCATGTGCTACAGCAGCTAACTTTATCATACGTGGATTTGGTGATTTTTTTTTAATGTGAATATATTAA
Organism: Chiloscyllium punctatum; assembly: GCF_047496795.1. Taxonomy (NCBI): domain Eukaryota; kingdom Metazoa; phylum Chordata; class Chondrichthyes; order Orectolobiformes; family Hemiscylliidae; genus Chiloscyllium; species Chiloscyllium punctatum. The sequence goes on from NC_092745.1 coordinate 81,038,470, forward strand.
CAACTTGTTTACAAAGTAGTTGACTTTTTATATTAAAATAAATGATGTTGGAAGGTGTGGTTTATTTCTATAAATATTTGACAAATATATGTGGGTGGTGTTACTATTTGATCTTTTTGAAATAGCTTCATTATCAATTAAATGAAAAATTATAGGTCTAAACTGAGACATGGAAGCAATTAACACATTTACTGTGATGAGCTACAAATATCTTGTTATAGCTAGAAAGCAAATTTTGAGGTTCATAAGAGTCTTAGTGTACAACACAAAGCCGATCCTTCAGTCCAACTCACCCAGGCTGACCAGATATCCTAACCTAATCTTATCCCATTTGCCAGTATTTAGCCCATATCCCTCTTAAACCGTTCCTATTCATATATCCATCCAGATGCCTTTTTAATGTTGTAGCTGTAACTGCCTCCATGACTTCCTCTGGCAACTTGTTTCATATGCACACCACCTGCTGCATGGAGAATGTTGCTCCTTTGATCCCTTTTAAATCTTACCCCTGTCACTTTAAACCTAGTTCTGCTCTAGTTTTGGACGCCCCCCCCACCCTGGGGAAAAGACCTTGTCTATTTACCCTCATGAGGTCACCCCTCCGCCCCCAGTGCTCGAGGGGAAAATAACCCGAGCCAATTCAGTGTCTCTCTATAAGCTCCGACCCTGGCACCATCCTTGTAATTTTCTGAACCCTTTCAAGTTTTCACATCATCCTTCCTATAGCAAGGAGATCAGAATTATACACAGTATTCCAATAGTGGCCTAACTAATGTCCTTTACAGCCATAACGTGACCTCCCAACTCCTGCACTCAATGCGCTGACCAATAAAGGCAAGTATGCCAAATGCCTTACTCATTATCCTATCTAACTGGGACTCCACTTTCAAGGAGCTATGAACCTGTACTCCATGGTCATTTTGTTTAGTAACATTCCTAGGACTTTGCCATTAAGTGTATAAGTCCAACCCTGATTTGACTTTCCAAAATGCTGCACCTAACATTTACCAAAATTAAACACACATCTGTTGCAGTTTTTGACCTTTTAAAGTTCCTAGATATGTATCTTTGGTTTTATAGTTAGAAGCCAGTAAGAAATTAAAACTTTGTTGCAATTTCAACATGAGACAAAAATTGGAAGGTTTATTACTTTATAAGAAGCTGGTTCCAAGTGTCAAAAATGAATAACATTCACCTTTGCAGCTGCAATACCGAAGCTGCTTTCCTGCAGTAACAAAGCAATGTCACTTCTAGTCGTAATGTGATGGCAGTGAACGCGTTCTTTGCCGCAGTAGTGACCAATGGGTTTTCTATCAATGTCTTGAATATGGTGAGAAGAATTAAAATTTATATTTTGTTCTGCACTGTTATAATATTTGGCATTCACTTTTTTTTTTCTGTCCTTTTTGACTGTAGAATGAGTGTCATGTAAGGTTGCTTTACGTAAATGAAGATAGATGAGGTGATTTTATTGGGTTCGTGGATTGGATACAATTCATGTTTTGCTACCATGGCCATAAAATGCACATCATTGGGTGAATGATAGTAGACAATGTTTAATGTAAGCAGTCATGAAGATTTCTTACATGATGATGAATTCTTAATCTGGGATACAGTTTACAGAGGTGGTGAATCACAGCCTGCTACTTCATATTATCAAATGGCTGAAAGTAATTCTTGCAGATGCTTGGATGTTGAATAGCTGTAGGAGGTCTAGGCCTGAGGAAATATGAAATTATTGATGTGCCCGTCATAAATGGAAAATATGCGCACAATGTTAAATCTGTGAAGACAAATACGACTCTTCAGGATTCAAGAAATTGTTGTTTTCTATTTAGTGAGGCAATGATTTTCACCAGCAATTTGTTTGGAACATGACAAATTTCACACAAGTTATTTTATGCCCACGTTTTACTAAACTTAGTAAAAATTATTGCTCAATTTATTTTCTGGAGATTTGATTTCATGGGAATAAAGGAAGTGCTGCAATTATGTTAAAGGATATGCAAAAAGCAGGGCTTTTAAAAACCACTCAAGGCTGGCAGCTTTCTGAATTCAGTAGTGCTAATTGAGAGAGAACAACTTGCTTCTGAACTCGTTGACATTGATTCTGTTAGCACTTAAGATGTGTTTAATTTGAAAAATTACAGTTGGATATGATGAGAGGCAGCAGTCTGAAAGTAACAAGCAACATGACCCCAAAAAATGAAACAAACTTTACTGGGAGAAATATTTAACTGGAACTTTTGAATATTCATAGTTTAAATTCAGGAAAGCTTCATTTGTGACTTTTTCCAAAATAAACCATCGTTGTCTTCCTGTACTCCTTTTAATGGGAATTTGAGTGGTTACTTACTAAAGGCATTGAAGTGTTGGTGGTACTAGAATGCCGGTAAATATGTTTTCAATACGATTATTAAATACAGTTCCTTGCAATAGCCATACTTTAAGCAGTTTGAAGGTGTGTGGCTGGCTGTAGTTAACTTTTTGTTGTCTCCTTTTAAGATCTGGCTCGTGTGTTTTGTACATTTCTCATCCTTTTCCAGTGCTTTCCCGTAGTTTCCTCCTGGAGAAAGTGAGGACTGCAGATGCTGGAGATCAGAGCTGAAAATGTGTTGCTGGAAAAGCGCAGCAGGTCAGGCAGTATCCAAGGAGCAGGAGAATCAACGTTTCGGGCATGAGCCCTTCTTCAGGAATGAGGAAAGTGTGCCAAGCAGGCTAAGATAAAAGGAAGGGAGGAGGGACTTGGGGGAGGGGCATTGGAAATGCGATAGGTGGAAGGAGGTCAAGGTGAGGGTGATAGGCTGGAGTGGGGGCGGAGAGGTCAGGAAGAAGATTGCAGGTTAGGAAGGCAGTGCTGAGTTCGAGGGATTTGACTGAGACAAGGTGGGGGGAGGGGAAATGAGGAAACTGGAGAAATCGGAGTTCACCCCTTGTGGTTGGAGGGTTCCTAGGCGGAAGATGAGGCGCTCTTCCTCCAGCCGTCGTGTTGCTATGGTCTGGCGATGGAGGAGTCCAAGGACCTGCATGTCCTTGGGGGAGTGGGAGGGGGAGTTGAAGTGTTGAGCCACGGGGTGGTTGGGTTGGTTGGTCCGGGTGTCCCAGAGGTGTTCTCTGAAACGTTCCGCAAGTAGGCGGCCTGTCTCCCCAATATAGAGGAGGCCACATCAGCTGCAGCGGATGCAGTAAATGATGTGTGTGGAGGTGCAGGTGAATTTGTGGCGGATATGGAAGGATCCCTTGGAGCCTTGGAGGGAAGTAAGGGGGGAGGTGTGGGCGCAAGTTTTGCATTTCTTGCGGTTGCAGGGGAAGGTGCCAGGAGTGGAGGTTCCTCATTCCTGAAGAAGGGCTCATGCCCGAAACGTCGATTCTCCTGCTCCTTGGATGCTGCCTGACCTGCTGTACTTTTAAAGCAACACATTTTCAGCGTAGATTCCTCCTCACTAGAATATTGCTCTGTCACTCTTGACCCAGAGCTTCAGCTGTATTAATAACGTCCACAGCATCCTTTCTCCTTTTCCTTACATTTTTTTTCAATGAGTGGTGTACACAAAGACTATATCACAACAAGGACAGGAGTAAATTGGGAGCATCAGAGGGAAATGTTGGACCAGAGGTAACTGTAGCAGAAGCAAAACTAAAATAAAAGCAAGAGTGTTTGGAATTTGAGATCCAACCATAATGCTTGAAGAAACTTGAATTATATTAACTTTGGTACCCTGTTTGAGAATGTTTTTTAAATTAATTTACGGGATGTGGGTGCCACCAGGTAGGCCAGCATTTATTGCCCATTACTGATTGTCCAGAGGGCAGTTAAGATTCAGCACATGGCTGTTGGGTCTCAAGTCACATGTAGACCAAACCAGGTAAGGATTAGATTACTTACAGTGTGGAAACAGGGCCTTCGGCCCAATAAGTCCACACCGACCCGCCGAAGCGCAACCCACCCATACCCTGACATTTACCCCTTACCTAACACTACGGGCAATTTAGCATAGCCAATTCACCTGACCAGCACATCTTTGGACTGTGGGAGGAAACCAGAGCATCCGAAGGAAACCCACGCACTGCGCTGTTTATGATACAGAAGAGGGGTTCCAAAAATGTTGTAAATAAAGTAAAAGCAAGGAACCAGAAGAATTGATTAAAAATTAATGTCAAGGCAACCAAGACATTGATGATAAGCAGAGAAATAACTCCAAAAGTAAACTTCTAAGTAAATGGATTGGTTCTAGAACAAATGAAAAGATTACATACCTTAGGCAGGTTTCTACAGCCAGGTAATATGAGATCTGAAGGAGAATTAAGATGGCCGAGACTAGCATTTTTAGAATGCTGGACATATTTACACCCAGAAACTGAAGATGAACTTTGGGAAAAGAAGTCTAGGTGTTACGCTTTGTTATCTACGTTATGTAGCTTAGAGACATGGATGACAAACAAACACTTTTGATAAGCTGAGCCCATTTGTGATCTAGACATTTTGTAAAATGTTGTTCATTTCCTATATAGAAAGATTAATGAAGTGCTGGAAATCCTGGAATGAAGAGGAAATTAGTGCTTAAAATCAAAGAGGTAAAATATACAATAGTTGCATCATTAGAACAAAGAGTAAACAGAAACAGTTATTGGAGGGAAGAATCTATAGCAAACATAGTAGAAGGAAACAAAGGAGAATACCGATGATAGACATAATGGTATAAAAAAAAATTTGAGGAAACTCAGCATCTGTGAAGAGAAATGTTAACTCTGTTTTAAGTCCTGTTGCCCTTCTTCAGAACTGCTAGTATCTAAGAAAATGTAGTATTTATGCTGATGATGGGATAGGGTGAGGAATGGGGCAGGGAATAGAGTGGAGTGAATAGGTGGAGACAGAGCTCAGAGATAGAGAAAGGAAAAAAGCTAGTCATAGAGCATAGAAACAGGCTCTTTGGCCCACTATGTCTGTGGTGACCAACAAACCGAAAGACACATCCCATTTTTTGGCACTTGATCCATAGCCTACTAGCTTACCATGCCCCAACATTTTAAATACTCATCCGAATGCTTCTTAAATGTTGTGAGAGTACCTGCTTCCATCTCCCCCCTGCCACCACACAGTCTCAGGCAGCATATTCCATATATCTACCACCCTCTTAGACACATCTGCCATGATCACATTTTGTACACCTCAAAAGATTGATACCTTAGGCAGTTTTCTACAGACGGGTAATATATGAGATCTACCCTCTCTCCGCTCCTCAGCTTTCTCTGCTCCAAGCAAACTAAATACAATCTATCCAGTCACTCCTCATAACTGAGACTTTTCATCTCAGGCAACATACCAATGAATCTCCTCTACAGTATAATTATGTCCTTTGATAGTGATCAGATGGGCCAATGGGCTGAGAGGTGGCAGATGGAGTTTAATTCAGATAAATGCGAGGGGCTGCATTTTGGGAAAGAAAATCCTTGAAAGTGGACTCGCAGGTAGACAGTATAGTAAAGAAGGCATTTGGTATCCTTTCCTTTATTGGTCAGAGTATTGAGTACAGGAGTTGGGAGGTCATGTTGCGGCTGTACAGGACATTGGTTAGGCCACTGTTGGAATATTGCGTGCAATTCTGGTCTTCCTATCGGAAAGAAGTTGTGAAACTTGAAAGGATTCAGAAAAAATTTATAAGGATGCTGCCAGGATTGGAGGATTTGAGCTATAAGGAGAAGCTGAATAGGCTGGGGCTGTTTTCCCTAGAACGTCGGAGGCTGAGGGATGACCTAAGAGGTTTACAAAATTATGAGGGGCATGGATAGGATAAAGTCTTTTACCTGGGGTGGGGGAGTACAGAACTAGAGGGCATAGATTTAGGGCGAGAGGGGAAAGTTATAAAAGAGACCTAAGGGGCGACTTTTTCAAACAGAGGGTGGTACGTGTGTGGAATGAGCTGCCAGAGGAAGTGGTGGAGGCTGGTACAGTTGCAACATTTAAAAGGCATTTGGATGGGTATATGAATAGGAAGGGTTTGGAGGGATATGGGCCAGATGCTGGAATTGGGTTGGGATATCTGGTCGGCATGGACAAGTTGAACCGAAGGGTCTGTTTCCATGCTGTACATCTCTATGATTCTATAACTAGAACTGCACACAATATTCTATCTGTGGCATTACTAATGTTTTATGAAGTTGTGACAATATTTCTTTGCTTTTATATTCAATGCCCTGCCTAATGAAGGCAAGCATCTTGTATGCCTTCTTCACCACCCTGCCTACTTGTGCTGACATCTTCAGGGATCTGAGGACTTGTACACCAAGGTCCCTGCTATTACTCAATACTTACTAGGGACTTACCATTCATTGTGTACATCCTTCCCTTTTTCGTCCTCCCAAAATGTATCGCCTTGCACTTATCTGGATTATACAGACAGAGGGATTGTCAATTGTAATCTGGGAAAGAAAAGCAAGATAAGCGATAATGAGGACCATGATTGATGAATATTGGTTAGAAACATATATAATAGTTTGGATGCAGTTGCACTATCTGGAATATGTACAGGAACGCATGGAGATGCATGGCTGCCAACCTTCTGGCAGGAGGCTAACAGCAAGATGAAAATTAATTTAAATTTTTCAGTGCGCCATTGAACTGGAATCGAATTTAGCTAACCTTGAGAATACACAGAAAGAGGCCATTTGGTCCTCTTTGTGCCATGGTCTACATTATCTTTTCTGGGAACAGTCCCAGTCCTCCATCCAAAGTAAATTGATTGATACTTTTGACATTATTTATGTTTTCCAGTGTCTATACTTTGAAATGCAGGTACAATTGGTACTTTATGTTAATTAGACAAAAAGTTGCTACTGCAACACTGCCAATACAAAGAAATATTTAAAAGCTAAGATTGTGCAATGTAATTTCATTTTTCCCACCAAATTGTTGATAATTCTTCTGTAATCCAAACGTGTTAAGTATATTGCAAACAGGAGTTAACCTGCAGGTATTGCTTTAATAAGCTTGGGCTCCTCGCCCTGTAATATTGCTGCCCGCTGCAGGGGGCGCTATGGCTGCAGAGGGGCGAAGGTCGTGATTACCTTCGTTACGACAAGCCGTAAATTGATTTGTGTGTCGAGGCCAAGATGGTGGTGAGTGACATGTCCGAGTTTTATTTTGAAAGTAGTTTTAGATCCATTGTCCGATGGGTTCCTGATCCTCATGTTTCACTCACCTGTTTACAGAAATTCGGGCTCCAGTTCAAAGCGACTTTGGAGAATATTAGCAACGTGCGGCCGGAGGGAGAGGATTTCCGCTGGTACCTGAAGGTGGAGTTCATCTTCATCAATGTGTCAGTGTGTCTGCAACAGGGAGGCTCAACACTGACTGACACAGCCCCTCACACTGCTGTACTCCCCCTCCCCCAGCCCCTCTCACTGCCGTACTCCCCCCTCCCCCAGCCCCTCTCACTGCTGTACTCCCCCTCCCCCAGCCCCTCTCACTGCTGTACTCCCCCTCCCCCAGCCCCTCACACTGCCGTACTCCCCCTCCCCCAGCCCCTCTCACTGCTGTACTCCCCCTCCCCCAGCCCCTCTCACTGCCGTACTCCCCCTCCCCCAGCCCCTCTCACTGCCGTACTCCCCCTCCCCCAGCCCCTCTCACTGCCGTACTCCCCCTCCCCCAGCCCCTCTCACTGCCGTACTCCCCCTCCCCCAGCCCCTCACACTGCCGTACTCCCCCTCCCCCAGCCCCTCTCACTGCCGTACTCCCCCTCCCCCAGCCCCTCTCACTGCTGTACGCACCCTCCCCAGCCCCTCTCACTGCTGTACGCACCCTCCCCCAGACCCTCACACTGCCGTACTCCCCCTCCCCCAGCCCCTCTCACTGCCGTACTCCCCCTCCCCCAGCCCCTCTCACTGCTGTACGCACCCTCCCCCAGCCCCTCTCACTGCTGTCCGCCCCCTCCCCCAGCCCCTCACACTGCTGTCCGCCCCCTCCCCCAGCCCCTCTCACTGCTGTCCGCACCCTCCCCCAGCCCCTCACACTGCTGTACACACCCTCCCCCAGCCCCTCACACTGCTGTACTCCCCTCCCCAGCCCCTCTCACTGCCGTACTCCCCCTCCCCCAGCCCCTCTCACTGCCGTACTCCCCCTCCCCCAGCCCTTCACACTGCCGTACTGCCCCTCACACTGCTGTACTCCCCCTCCCCCAGCCCCTCACACTGCCGTACTCCCCCTCCCCCAGCCCCTCACACTGCCGTACTCCCCCTCCCCCAGCCCCTCACACTGCTGTACTCCCCCTCCCCCAGCCCCTCACACTGCTGTCCGCACCCTCCCCCAGCCCCTCTCACTGCTGTACTCCCCCTCCCCCAGCCCCTCTCACTGCTGTACTCCCCCTCCCCCAGCCCCTCTCACTGCTGTACTCCCCCTCCCCCAGCCCCTCTCACTGCTGTACTCCCCCTCCCCCAGCCCCTCACACTGCTGTACTCCCCCTCCCCCAGCCCCTCACACTGCTGTACTCCCCCTCCCCCAGCCCCTCTCACTGCTGTCCGCACCCTCCCCCAGCCCCTCTCACTGCTGTACTCCCCCTCCCCCAGCCCCTCTCACTGCTGTACTCCCCCTCCCCAGCCCCTCTCACTGCTGTACTCCCCCTCCCCCAGCCCCTCTCACTGCTGTACACACCCTCCCCCAGCCCCCTCACTGCTGTACACACCCTCCCCCAGCCCCTCTCACTGCCGTACACACCCTCCCCCAGCCCCTCTCACTGCCGTACACACCCTCCCCCAGCCCCTCTCACTGCCGTACTCCCCCTCCCCCAGCCCCCCTCACTGCTGTCCGCACCCTCCCCCAGCCCCTCTCACTGCTGTACTCCCCCAGCCCCTCTCACTGCCGTACTCCCCCCTCCCCCAGCCCCTCACACTGCTGTACTCCCCCTCCCCCAGCCCCTCACACTGCTGTACTCCCACTCCCCCAGCCCCTTACTGCTGTCCGCACCCTCCCCCAGCCCCTCTCACTGCTGTACTCCCCCTCCCCAGCCCCTCTCACTGCTGTACTCCCCCTCCCCCAGCCCCTCTCACTGCTGTCCGCACCCTCCCCCAGCCCCTCACACTGCTGTCCGCACCCTCCCAGCCCCTCACTGCTGTACTCCTCCCAGCCCTCTCACTGCTGTACTCCCCCTCCCCAGCCCCTCTCACTGCTGTACTCCCCTCCCCAGCCCCTCTCACTGCTGTACTCCCCCTCCCCCAGCCCCTCTCACTGCTGTACTCCCCCTCCCCCAGCCCCTCTCACTGCTGTCCGCACCCTCCCCCAGCCCCTCACACTGCTGTCCGCACCCTCCCCCAGCCCCTCTCACTGCTGTACTCCCCTCCCCCAGCCCCTCTCACTGCTGTACTCCCCCTCCCCCAGCCCCTCTCACTGCTGTACTCCCCCTCCCCCAGCCCCTCTCACTGCTGTACTCCCCCTCCCCCAGCCCCTCTCACTGCTGTACTCCCCCTCCCCCAGCCCCTCTCACTGCTGTACTCCCCCTCCCCCAGCCCCTCTCACTGCTGTACTCCCCCTCCCCCAGCCCCTCTCACTGCTGTACTCCCCCTCCCCCAGCCCCTCTCACTGCTGTACTCCCCCTCCCCCAGCCCCTCACACTGCTGTACACCCCCTCCCCCAGCCCCTCACACTGCTGTACACACCCTCCCCAGCCCCCCTCACTGCTGTCCGCACCCTCCCCCAGCCCCTCTCACTGCCGTACACACCCTCCCCCAGCCCCTCTCACTGCCGTACACACCCTCCCCCAGCCCCTCTCACTGCTGTCCGCACCCTCCCCCAGCCCCTCTCACTGCTGTACACACCCTCCCCCAGCCCCTCTCACTGCTGTACTCCCCCTCCCCCAGCCCCTCACACTGCTGTACACACCCTCCCCCAGCCCCTCTCACTGCTGTACACACCCTCCCCAGCCCCTCTCACTGCTGTACACACCCTCCCCCAGCCCCTCACACTGCTGTACTCCCCCCTCCCCCAGCCCCTCACTGCTGTACACACCCTCCCCCAGCCCCTCTCACTGCTGTACACACCCTCCCCCAGCCCCTCTCACTGCTGTACTCCCCCTCCCCCAGCCCCTCACACTGCTGTACTCCCCCTCCCCCAGACCCTCTCACTGCCGTCCGCACCCTCCCCCAGCCCCTCTCACTGCCGTCCGCACCCTCCCCCAGCCCCTCTCACTGCCGTCCGCACCCTCCCCCAGCCCCTCTCACTGCCGTCCGCACCCTCCCCCAGCCCCTCTCACTGCTGTCCGCACCCTCCCCCAGCCCCTCTCACTGCTGTCCGCACCCTCCCCCAGCCCCTCTCACTGCTGTCCGCACCCTCCCCAGCCCCTCTCACTGCCGTCCGCACCCTCCCCCAGCCCCTCTCACTGCCGTCCGCACCCTCCCCCAGCCCTTCTCACTGCCGTACTCCCCCTCCCCCAGCCCCTCACACTGCCGTACTCCCCCTCCCCCAGCCCCTCACACTGCCGTACTCCCCCTCCCCCAGCCCCTCACACTGCCGTACTCCCCCTCCCCCAGCCCCTCTCACTGCCGTACTCCCCCTCCCCCAGCCCCTCACACTGCCGTACTCCCCCTCCCCCAGCCCCTCTCACTGCCGTCCGCACCCTCCCCCAGCCCCTCTCACTGCCGTACTCCCCCTCCCCCAGCCCCTCTCACTGCCGTACTCCCCCTCCCCCAGCCCCTCTCGCCGCCGTACTCCCCTCCCCCAGCCCCTCTCGCCGCCGTACGCCCCCTCCCCCAGCCCCTCTCGCCGCCGTACGCCCCCTCCCCCAGCCCCTCGCGCCGCCGTACGCCCCCTCCCCCAGCCCCTCGCGCCGCCGTACGCCCCCTCCCCCAGCCCCTCGCGCCGCCGTACGCCCCCTCCCCCAGCCCCTCGCGCCGCCGTACGCCCCCTCCCCCAGCCCCTCGCGCTTCCCTACGCCCCTCCCCAGCCCCTCGCGCTTCCCTACGCCCCCTCGCGCTGCCGTACGCGCACCCTCCCACACCTCATACTGCTCCATGCACCCCTCCACAGCCCCTCTCGCTGCTCCCCGCAGTCTCCCACAGCCCCTCTCATTGCCCATCGCACTGCTCTCAGCAACCTCCCACAGCCCTAAATAACCTCCCACTGTCCTATACAAACCCATACTGCTGTACTCTTGCTCCCACAGCTCATTACACTGCTATACACATCAGTCCATTCAACAGCTTAACATGCTGCTCTGCTGAAACGTTCACAATCCATCATATTGCTCTTCTCAATATCCCACAGCTCAAGCTGCTGTACTCATGTTCCACAGCCCATTATACTGCTCTGACAAAACCCGCACAGATTAGTTGCTCTACTCGAGCCTCACAACTCAACAAATCACTCTTCACAAACCCAATATTCTACAGACTAACTTGTCTACTCAAATCCTTGTAGATTATCACATATCTACTGAATCCCTCAGATACTGGATTAGTGGTGTTTGTTGGATGCTGCCTGAACTGCTGTGCTCTTCCAGCACCACTAATCCAGTATTTGGTTTTCAGCATCTACAGTCATTGTTTTTACCTTGAATCCCCCAGAGCCCACCGCACTGCTCAACTTAAAGCTCAGTTGTACATCGTACTGTTCTACTTGTAGTTTATCATACTCTACTGAATTCCTCTCATCTCATCATTGTGATTTAGTCTACCGCAAAGCATATCAAACTTGATGTATTAGATCTGAAATATTATAACTTTATTCTTTCAATATTTACCACCAGACCTACTGGGTATTTGCAATGTTTTCTGTTTATATTTTTGTGTTTTTTGAACCTGTTCAGTGTTGTATGAAATGTAAATCTGAACAATCACTTAAAATAATTTCTCAACACTGTTTGTCTCATTACCACTGCAATTCTTGTAGCAAAGTTGTTCCTACAATGGTTTTATTTAAGGGCACAAACTTTCTAAGCATGTCTTAATCCTAAACTACTGAGTGGTTCTAGTTGTGGCTATAGCATAAACAGTGTCTGACTCACAAACATTTAATTAATTTCTGTATGCTTTTATGTTAGTTGAAGTGTCAGAATTGTGGAGAGGTGTCTGATAAATGGCAGTATATCACATTAATGGTGAGTCCTATTTTGTTGTTTTTTCTTTTAACTCAATAAAACAATAAATCATGTAGCGCTCTATGTATTTGGTCATTGGACCATGTTTGGTCAGCATGCTGTTTGAAAAGTTAAATCCTGACATGAGTCCCCCAACCTGCTACATTTAATATTTTTAAAGGTGCCACATAAATGCAAGTTGTTGTTTTGTGCAGAACAGTGCCCCACTCAAAGGTGGGAGAGGAAGTGCCAGTATGATACAGAAGTGCAAGCTGTGTTCAAGAGAGAATTCCATTGGTAGGTGATTTACAGAGGAATCTTAATCTGTTTCAATGATTAATGTTTTATTACATTGCATTTTTGTAATTTCTTTTCACATTGTTTAAATCATCCTTTTTGGGAAGAGATTAATTTTAGCAATAGCAACAACTGTACAAGCAGTTAGAAAGTTATGAAGTCATAGAGATGTACAGCACGGAAATAGACCTTTCAGTCCAACTTGTCAATTCCGACCAGATTTCCCAACCCAATCTAGTCCCACCTGCCAACGCCTGGCCCATCCCTCCAAACCCTTCCTATTCATAAATCTGTCCAGATGCCTTTTAAGTATTGCAATTGTACCGCCGCAACGTGACCTCCCAACTCCTGTACTCAAAACTCTGCCCACTCAAGGAAAAGATACAAACGCCGCCTTCACTATACTGCCTACCTGCAACTCCACTTTCAAGGAGCTATGAACAAGGTCTCTTTGTTCAGCAACACTCTCTAGGACCTTACCATTAAGTGTATAAGCACTGCTGAAATTTGCTTTCCCAAAATGCAGCACGTCGCATTTATCTGGATTAGATTAGATTACTTAGTGTGGAAACAGGCCCTTCGGCCAAACAAGTCCACACTGACCCTCTGAAGAGCAACCCACCCAGATCCATTCCCCTACATTTACCCCTTCATCTAACACTACAGGCAATTTAGCATGGCCAATTCACCTAACCTGCACATCTTCTGCCACTTCTCAGCCCATTGGCCCATCTGATCAAGATCCCGTTGTAATCTGAGATAACCTTTGCTGTCCACTACACTTCCAATTTTGATGTCATCTGCAAACTTACTAAATCATTAGTAAGCCAGGTGGGTTTTTTCTAAACAATGGTTTCATGGTCATCAGTAGATTCTTACTTCCAGATTTTAGATTATTCAATTCAAATTCCACAATCTGCCCTAGTTGGATTTGAAACTGGGTTCCCAGATCTTTAGCTGAGTTTTTGGATTAATAGTCGAGCAGTAATACCACCAGACCATCAGCTCCCCGATCAGAAGCAGTTCTACATGTGATGACAGTAATAATGTTTTGAAATCATTTGTTTTGTAATGTGAAGTCAGAGTACATGGACAAGCACTGAAACAATTAGCAGCGTATAAGATTGTGAAGCTAGATTATTTAAAGTTGCAACCATAATATTTAAATATTTGGTAGCAGCTTGCAGCTAGGGCAGGATTTGATGCATTAAACCATTTGATGCATAACAGTGGGTTTAGCCTACCTGTGTTCTGAGTAGTGATCAATAATGTCCCATACTTAACCTCTGAGGGTGGTATGAAGTTCTATCTCTCAAAACCAATGAATTATTTGTATTGCTACAAGAAATGAAGTGTCTTATCAATGGTTTAAAAATGATTTGAGAACAAAATACTAATTTTGATATGATCTTCATAGAAATGTAATAACTATCAGTTACATATAATCTTTTGCAATGTCTGCTGCTAGGGAACAAATAACCAACTATTTTTAGAGTATACTCAGTGTTGCTCTACTTAGAGTCATAGAGCTGTGCAGCATGGAAACAGACCTTTCGGTCCAACTTGTCCATGCTGACAACATATCCTAAATTAATCGAGTCCCATTAGCCAGTATTTGGCCCATAACCTTCAAAACCCTTCCTACTTCTACACCTATCCAGATGCCTTTTAAATGTTGTTATTCTACCAGCCTCCACCACTTCTTCCGGCAGCTCATTCCATACATGCACCACCCTCTGCATGTAAACATTGCTCCTTAGGTTCCTTTTAAATCTTTCCCCTCTCACCTTAAACCTATGCCTCTAGTTTTGGACTCTACCACCCCAGGGAAAAGACCTTGTCTATTTACCATATCCATACCCCTCATTATTTTATAAACCTTTATAAAGTCACCCCTCAGCCTCTGATGCTCAAGGGAAAATAGCCCCAGCCAATTCAGCCTCCCTCTATAGCTGAAACCTTCCAACCCTGGCAGCATCCTTGTAAATCTTTATTGAACCCTTTCAAGTTTCACAACATCCTTCTTATAACAAGGAGACCAGAACTGCATGCAGTATTCCAAAAATGACCTAATCAACCACAACATGACTTCCTAACTCCTAAACTGAATGCACTGACCAATAAAGGCAAGCATATCAATGTCCACGTGGGACTCCACTTTCAGGGAATTATGAACCTGCACTCCAAGGTCTTTGTTCAGCAACACACCCCAGATCTTACCATTAAGTGTATAAGTTCTGCCCTGATTTGTCTTTCCAAACTGTAGCACCTCACATTTATCTAAACCTCTTGAGGAAACAGCAAATGTTGTATCAGGATGTCACTGACATCAGTTTTGGAAGCATGATGATCTGTCCTCAGCATCTATTTCAATCGTTGATACTACTTGCTGTTAAAAGAGATTTCCTTCATATACACAGTCAGTACTAGCTAAGTGTTTAACATAACTCTAGTCCTTTTCAATATGCTAAAATATCCTGAGACAGAATCAGATTGTTCATAACCACTGTACTATTTCACCCTGATCCAATATATCATGTCCATCATAAAGACTGTTATTTCTACCCTGCATTATCTTCTTTGTCTCAGTGCACTTTGTGTTCAACCTGTCATCTATGCTTTTCCACTGGCATTTCTCTGTGACATCTAAATTGTATTTATTTGCGAGTTCTCATGAGCGTCCTGGCAGTGATGAGCAATAGTGCAGAGCAGAATGATGTTGTGGCCTCACAACTACTATTACTCTGGCAGTCACAATAGCTGCAATCTGACCATCAAGTATGCAGTTTGGTAATTGTTTATTTAAAGTCTACTGCTGCAGACTCTAGTATTCATCCTTTAGTTGAAGTAAAATATTAATTATCCTGAACAAAAAGCAAAAGCTCCACTAATTATGGATATTGCCCATTATTTTGTTCAAATATTTGAAGCTACCGAATTATCTAGCAGTTCAGTGCAGACTGATATTTAAAACCAATGTTATAGCTGTTACGGCATGTAGTTGACTTTTTAGCAGTGGTTGATTTGACAGTTTCAATGGTAGTGATTAAAATATTAATTTTATTTGAATGTTAAATCCTTGATATGTGGTTCTGCATTTTTTTAGATATTCTGAAGGACACAATGAAGCCTTACAATGTAAGTTGCCTTATGAAGTGTTACCTCCTCTGTGCTGTTGTAAGCTTGTTTCATTCAGCAGGTACTTGGTCCATTCATTCATCTGCAGTGTTCCTGAAAAGAAATCTTATATACCAGTAGAAACAAGCAAATGTATTTATTTACAAAATGATGCTGCAAATGTTGTGTTAATCAGGCTCTATTTCTTTTGTACTAAGGCTGATGACAGTGAAAAGTTTAAAACTATAGTACACTTTGAGTGTCGAGGATTAGAACCAGTGGACTTTCAACCACAAGTAAGTAAGTTACTGACTTGCTAGTCTAGATTATGACATTGTCCTGACATATTCAATTGGGGACATTCCCATATTACAAATTAATTTAGCTTCTCTTCCCTGCAGTGATTCCACTGCTGCTGTGTTTGCACCAAACTTCTTATCTTGTATAAACCCTCCTTCCATATTCATGGACCCTCACCCACAATCCTTTCATTTCCCATAGCAGGCCCCACTTTCATGAGCTCAGTTACTAACAAGCTCATCTGTAATAACTTCCATGCTTTGCTTACCACCCACATTCTTCCATGACCTCATAATCTGCAGTTTTTAAATTCTAACTTTGCTGTCACATTTGCCACAATATTTCTGCAGCCATTGGGTTTTTTTTTTCATCCACTCCTCACTTCTATCTTTGATACATTTTCCCAGCAAAACTTTACCCTCACTTATTGTGGTCTTTCCCCCTGCAGTGACCCACTCCAAAATGTGAAGATATTTAAAGAGATGAGATTGTAAATTACAGAAGCACTGGTAATGATCTTTACATTTCCCCTGGACTCGGGGGGGTCTTGCTCGACTATAGGAGAATTGCAAATCTAATACAGATATTCAAAACGTGTTGTAAAGAAAAGGCCAGTAATTACAGACTAGTCAGTTTGACTTCAGTGGTGTGGACACTATTGAAACAAATTATTCAGAATAGTTTAATTAGACACATGGAAAATATGGGTAAGTTAGGAAGAATCAGGCAGATTTCTTCAGGGAAAATAATATTTAGCTAACTTGAGTATTTTTTAAAGAACTAGCAAAGACGGTTGAGGAGAGTAATGCCGTTGATTTGGTGTACAGGAACTTGGAAAAAGCATTGATACTGTGTTGTGTTAGGTAATCAACTTGTGAGAAATCGTATTACTTAGGAATAAATGCAACAATTGCAATATGGATGCAAATTAGCTGAGGAACAGGAAACAAAGAGCAATGGTTAAAGATGTTTCTCGGGCTGAAGTAATGCAGTTCCCCAGGGATCTAGTTTGAACCCCTGCTTTACGTGATTATATATACATGTATTAGATCTTTACATATAGGGGCAATTTCCACACTTCAATCATCCAAAACTTGGAAGCATGATAAATTGTGAAGAGAACAGTGTAGAACTATAAAAGGACATTGACAAATTGGTAGAGTGGGCAGGTCGATGGCAAATGATGTTCAGTACAGAGAAGTAGGAGGTAAGACATTCTGATAGAAGGAACGGGAGGTAAGATTAAAAGTAAAGGGCATTACCTTAGTGTGCAAGAGTAGACAAATCTGGTTATATACGTGCACAAAGCACTGAAGGTTGAAGAATAGATAGAGCAAGCAGTTAATAAATACACGCTAGCAAAGTCAGCAGGTCCAGCAGCATCTGGAGAAAGGGAAACAGAGTTAATGTTTCAGGTTCAGTATGACTCCTCTTTGAAACTAAGGAGTTAGACTGAACTCCTCCTCTCTCCACAGATTCTGCCAGACCTGCTGGGAGTATATTTGTATTTCAGATTTCCAACACCTGAAGTATTTTGAGTTCAGTACATGCAGTGTCCTAGGCTTTATTTACAGTGGTATAAAATGCAGGAGCAAGGAGACTGTGCTGAACTCAAATAACATTAGTACAGACCTCAGTTCAAGTATTGTGTACAGTTCTAAGTACTACACTTCAGGAAGTTGTGAATACAATTGGAAGTGTGCAGAATAGGTATACAAGAATGATCCAAGGGGTGAAGATAGATTGAAGTTCTGACTGTTCTCCTTAGAGATGAGAAGTTTGAGAAGATTTAGAGTCAAAGAGATGTACAGCACGGAAACAGACCTTTCAGTCCAACTCATCTATGCTGACAGATATCCTAACCTAATCTAGTCCCATTTGCCAGCGCTTGGCCCATATCCCTCTAAACCCTTCCTATTCACATACCCATGCAGATGCCTTTTAAGTGCTGTATTTGTACCAGCCTCCTCCACTTCCTCTGGCAACTCATTCCATATGCGCAACACCCTCTGTGTGAAAAAGTTAAGTCCCTTTTATATTTTCCCCCTCTCCCTAACCTATGCCCTCGAGTTCTGGACTCCCCCACCCCAGGGATAAGACCTTGTCTATTTATCCTATCCATGCCCTTCATGATCTTTTTCTATTGAAGTTTTGAAAGTCATGAAGGGGCTGCGCAGAGTATGTATGGAGAAACTTTTTTTTTAATGAGAGGATGCTGATTTGCAAAAGGTGCAAATGTGATGTGAGAAAAAGCTTTTTCACAGTGAGTATTTAGCATCTGGAACCCATTGCCAGGAAGTATGGTGAAAGCAGGTTCAATTGAGGCATTCAGGAGTATATTATATGATAATTTAACTAGAAACAATATTGAGGATTATGAAGGAATAAATCAGGAAAATAGCTCTAAGCCATAATGCTAATTCAGAGATCTGGTGCAGACACAGTGGGTCAGGCAGCCTCATTCTGCACCGTAATAATTCTGTGATCTTCACTTCTTTAAGTCTAAGGACCAAAGACTTTGAACACACCTGTCATGTTTAACCATCTGTTACTGGATCAATTTGGGCCTTTTTAATTTCAATGCTAAATCTGTATTGAACTTGATTAGATCACACTACATACGGATCTGGTTGCAATATTATGAAAAAGTTTGAGGCACTGGAGAGGATGCAGATTAGATTCACATTCCTGATAATAAAAATACCTGAGTAGACGTAAAAATTGAGAGACTGGGTCTCTCTTCTCTCAAAATACCTGAGGGGTGAACTTGAAAACTTTTTAAAATATGTAATATTTTGTTGCAAGGCATATTGAGAGAATATTTCCAATCAAGGAAGAACATAATCTAAGACAGTCAGGCTGAGAAAGTCATCAAGAAATCCAATAGACAATTCAAAAATAGCTCTGTATCCAGGGTGTTGTGAGAATGTGGAACTCTCCATCACAGGAATGGTATAAACAAGCAGAATAATTTAAGGGGAGTTAAATTAGCAAATTAGTGTGAAGAGAACAAAGGGTTACATTGATATTGGATGAGGAGGGAAGAGGCTTGAGTGGAGTGTAAATAGGTGAATGATCTGTTACATTATATCCTATGTAAGATTTTGATTAGAAATTTTAAAACAACACTTTTGTTTTAGTGACATGTTTTAAAAATCCAATCATTCTCATCCCTTTTCTTTTTGCCTTGTGTCCGATTTGCCATTATATTAATATTGTAACTTGCAATGCCTGGTTCAAATTCTATGCTCCTGATTCATGATTCTTTAAATCTGGTTGGTTAATTCTCTCTCTCTCTCTTGCCCTATTCTCTCTCACCCTGGATAGAATGCTGCACCAAAATATCTCTCTAGTCATGGAAATTTCCAATGCAAAATTTGTAAGAAAGTTCAGTCAAGTGCAAATGTAATAATTGGCTGGTGCAATGAAAATGAAAGCTGCATCATTGACATTGATCATTTGCCCCAGTAAAATAAAAGCTGAAAGTTCAGTTAGTGCAATGAAGTGTTGTTCAGCTGCTTACTAAGGTTCATCCTATGCTTTTAGGCTGGATTTGCTGCAGAAGGGGCAGAGTCTGGAACAAAATTTTGTGAGATTAATCTGCTGGAAAAGGTGAGCTAGCTACACACTCTTCTTTTGAAACTGGATCTGATAAAAAGTAGAAAAGGTATAAATTGGACTTGCTGAACAATTATCTGAAATAACTTGTTTTATCTTGGTTAGGATTGGAATGATTATGATGAGAAAATTCAGGAATCTGTGGGAATCTATGAAGTCACTCATCAGTTTGTTAAAATCTGAACTGGACTCTGACAGACATTTAACAGCTAAGGATTCTCTCACACTCAAATGAACTGAAGCAGAGAAGTAAAAACACCACAATTTCATCTGGCATATACTTACCAGTGAACCAGTTCATCCTCATCTATCAAGTCAAAGTTTAATTATGTTTAATAAAAATTAACACTGGCCAGCTGAATTAGCATTGATGTAGGTTTCATCAGTCCTGTTCATCTATGGAAGATAACTTTTGGTTCACATGTCTGAACATGCTTCTAGCTCCTTAGCAGTGAGCTTACCAGCAGCATGCCTGCATATCAAGTTACAAAGCATTTTTCAAGGACCTAACACTTGATGCTGAAAGATTTATTTGTTAAGATAAATTAGATAATGTACTTTATTTCTTTTTTTGTTCATCCATGAGCCAATCATGTAGACAGACAAGATCTGGCAAGTATCATTCATGCCACACAAATGCTGAACAATGACCATCTCCAATTAGAGCAATCTAACCACTGCTCCTTGACATTCACTGATGTTACCATCATTGAAACCTACACTGTCAACCTCCTTGGGGTGACCATTGACCATAATCTGCCACATAAACACAGCGGCTACAAGAGGCTGGGAATACTGTGAGAGTAGAATACTCCTGACTCCCCAAAGCCGGTCTACAAGAGACAAGTCAGAAGTGTGATGAAATACTTTCCACTTGCCTGAATGGGTACAGCTCCAACAATATTCAAGAAGCTTGACACCATTCAGGACAAAGCAACCTGTTTGACTGGCATCACATTCACTCCCTCCACCACTGACTCTCAGTAGTAGATGTAAATCTGCAAGATGCACTGCAGGGATTCACCGAAGATCCTTAAACAGCACCTTCCAAACTCACCACTTCCATTTAGAAGGACAAGGGTAGAGGATTGCTGGGAATATAGTCTGCAAGATCCCCTCAAAGCTACCCACCATCCTGAATTAGAAATATATCCATGTTCCTTCAGTGCTATTGTGTCAAAATTCTGCATTTTCCTCCCTAAAACCATTGTGGATCAACCTACAACACATGAATTACAGCAGTTTAAGAAAGCAGCTAGCCCCCTACCCTCTCAAAGGCAACAAATACTAGCCTCCCAGTGACACCTACATTCCAGAAATGTAGGAAAAGATGCACATTAGCCAATCAAGCTGAGGACAGTAAGGGAACAGTTGATGTCTCCCACTGGACCATAGACACGTTCTCAGAGATGACTGCTGATGATTTAACCCGAGGGTCACCAGGCCTCCAGTGAGGGAAGTGGTTAAGATGGAAAGTCCTTCTGGAAGCCTCAGTTGGTGCTGGAACTGAAAACCCACACTGTTGGCATTACTCTACATTGCAAACCAACTGTCCAGTCAACTGAGCTAACCCAAAATTATATGAAGTTAAGATAGGTTGGCCAATCACAGATGGCGTGGTCTGTTAATTTTTATCATTTCTTCACAGGATATGTACATCATTGTTCAGAGCTGGTTTAATGGCACCTGTGTTAGTGCTGTCGATTGTTGTAAAACCCCATCTGATTCACTAATGCCCTTTAAGAAAGGAAATCTGCCATCCTTACCTGTAGTCTCCATATGACTCCAGATGCAAAACATATGGTTGATTCTTAACTGCCCAGTGGGTAATAAACACTAGCAGAGCAAATGAATACATTACTATGAATGAATAAAGTATAGATGGTCACCTCCAAGAATTTCTTGAGACTGAGCTGTGCATTCTCATTAACATGGCTATTTCCCCCACATTCTACAGATGAGATTCTTGATCTTAATTTCACAAAGGTGGCACACTAACAAGTGCATTGCAGAGATCCCATTTTACAGGCAGATAGCCCTCAATGTTGAACTTTTTGTGGGAGATTGGGGTTCGGTGGGAGAAGGTGGTGGTAATGATCATGACAGAGTGGGCACTTTAAGGCCATTCAGCCACACAGTTGGTTACAATTCTGCTGCTACTGGTCCATTAACACAAAACTGCATGTCTGCAATGTTTCTATTTCCAAATCTATCCCAGTTGGCACAGTGGCAGTGTCACTTAATATGGAGGATATCCACAATACGATGGAACTTGTTCCCACAAGGTCTATGTGGTAGTCACTTCTACCAATACTATTATGGGGAGATGCACCTGCAACAGGTAGCTTGATGAGGATGAAGTCATCATGTAATTAACATAGATCAAGAAAGTGATTTTAACACCAATCCCTAGGGATTGCCCCAAGTGCTTTTCGTTCAGACCAAAAATAACAAGCATTCACCAATAAATACTACCTTCCTTTCACGAAGCCAACTTTGTATCCTCACTGCCAGTGTTCCTGCTTTTTTAATTTTGATTGGGGTTGACCAGTTTATGACATTTTATCAAATGTCTTTTGGAAGCCTACATCAGCTCCATTAACCTCATCAACCCAGTCTGTTATTTCTTTAAAAATTCAATTAAGTTACTTAAACATGCTAACTTGGATTTACTTGAATGAACAGGATTTCCAGTAAAACCTTATGTACCAAGTCTTGAATTAGCCCTGAAATTCCTGGTAAATATTTTTCCAATAGTTTATGACACGAGTCTTATCAAAACAAAATGCAGAAAATAACTTCAGATTGAGAGAGGCCAACAATTCCAATATAAATGTTAACCAACTAAAGTTTATTTTTGGTTTCATTTGAAAATGCATTATCCTTTTTAGGTCCATTACATTAATGCAATATAATTAGTCCAGATGGCCAAAGTTAGTCAAATGTTATTCAACATAACTTTGAAACATGGCAGTTATTTAGCACCGAGTATTACAAAGTTCAGTTATGTTACTACTGCTGATCCAAATATAAAATGAACACAGTGCAAAGTACTCAAATTGCATTGAGAGAGCATAATTAAACACATCACATCTGAATGATTGGTAACTGTTTGATTGTCCCCAAATTTAATGCATTGAAATATTAAAAACAAATGATGTTTCATGGGAAGTATTACATCCCAACATTAGAACCATAGAACGCTTAAAATGTAATTTAAGCTCCAAAAAGAAATGTTTAGAAAAGACTTGGCCAAAATTCCTGAACACATCTACTGTAAGATTTTGTTGACAAAAAAAAACAGGATATAGGGGTGGTGGTGGTGAAAAACTATTAAAGTTAAAATTTATATTTAATATGAACTAGCAATAACATACTTTGGTATTCTTTTAAGACTTGCGACCAAGATTTTAAAAATGCCCAACAATTTTCTTCTTCTCCAAGAAAGCATCACTATTGTATCACTAATGGAAGTATTTTTATTTTAAACCTCTGGAACAGGATGGTTTTGAACCAGGGCCTCCTGGCCCAGAGGTAGGGATATACCACTATATCAAATAGCCCATACATCAGTGTTACATTTCCAGTCATTATATGGTCTTTTGATAAACAACACCACATTATCATTAAGCACTTAAGTATTTTGGACCCACACTCATTTTGTAGGCAGCGATGTAAGGACACTTGCACTTAAGAGTCCTGTGTGACCCAGATTCATAGAATCCCGACAGCGTGAAAGCAGGCCATTCAGCCCATCGAGTCCACACCAAATCTCTAAATAGTATCCTAGATCCAACCCTATCCCTGTAACCCTGCACTTCTCATGGCTAGCCCACCTAGCCTGCACATTCCTGGACACTTTGGTCAATTTAACGTGGTCAATCTACTTAACCTGCAAACCATTGGACTATGGGAGAAAACCAGAGGAAACCCATGCAGGGACAGGGCAAATGTGCAAATTCTCCACAGCCAGTTTCCCAAGGGTGGAACTGAACCTGGGTCACTGGTGCTGTGAGCCAGCTAACCATGAGCCATCCTGAGTGGAATAGAGATTTGCAAATACACAACATTGTCTCACCCTCAATTACTGACTGTTGATTCAATTATCATTTTCTTCTCGAATATACTGATCAACAATATGCTTTATAAATGCACACATTCTACAATTGCAGAGTACAGTCATTATATTCGGATTCATTTCTAGCCACTTAGTTCATGTACCTCAGATGCTGACAGGTTGTCCTTCTAACACACCAAAAATGTCATTCAGGCTTTTGTTTAAACATTTTAAGAATTCTTTAGGATCTCGAGCCGGATAACTGGATAGGTTGCATCCTATCCAATGATCATGAACACCATAACCAACACCAAAACCATCAGGAACGACTGGTGCAAAACCCCCTAATTGGACTGCAGGACTGCTGAGTGTGCTAGTAGAAAGAATATTATGGTTGATTTGAATATATGATGGGTCTTGGAATAGTTCTGGTAAAGATATTCCTTTAGATTTTGCTAGGTATCGCAGAGCAAACAAATGCCGGTCAAATCCCTGACCTGAAGAAAGAAATAATAAATCGTTACTGATATCTGATAAATACATTTGAAAACTGAAATCCTTAGAATCTAGAGTACAAAATTAAACACTGCATTTTGTTCTTATGCAAGGCTTAGGAGCATGGTATCCAATTGATTCACAGAAAGCAGGTAATTGTTAAGCCTTTGAGATAATTAGGTGGTGATGTCCACAAGATAGATTCTCAGTTTAAAACACTAAATAGGGTTCACACATTATTGTTGATGCAGAGGATAGCATGGATGTTAACTTGTACACTGGATATGTTATATATCTCCACAAACTCTAAAAGAGACCTTTATGCAGGGATTACCTTCTACAGAATTAAATTCTGCAAAGAACAGAGCTCAGATTTCTAGGGCCTCTTGCATTAATACTGGTGAGGCCTGTCATAAGATTAGGGACATTTTGGAAAATAAAAGTGAACATGTTATTATATGCTAGTCAAAGAACATTATTTGTTCACAACAATCTGAGATTGCAGCTTTAACAGCACTGGACAAATAGGAAGTTAGCAGAAACAGCACCCAACTGTAAAACATTGCTAAAAATCCCAAAAAATGATGGTTAACACCAAGGTGGCAAAAGATATTGTGTGATGACTCCACATAACATGGGAAATGCTGAAAGAAGAATCTCAAGTTGCTATTTAAATTTTCTTTCCTGACAGTGACAAAAATTAATATACTATACTAGCATTTTTCCCTCTTAAATCCAAATTAGGAAAAGGTGAGAAATGTACCTCTTGATCAGAAAATTACTTCACTACTATAGTTATGAAAATTACACAAGTCCAAAAATAGAACTGAACTAACAAAATTAGATTTTTGCTGCTACAATCCTGTGAATCCTATTGTAAAAGAGAATCAATAATTAAAGAGGAAAGGAACTAATGGTTAGCTATTTCAAAGAACCAGAGCAGTAGCAACAGGCCAAAGGTCCTTCCACCCTTAACTGCAGGGAAATTCTAGGGAAGGTGCATGTCAGAAAATAATTGGAGAAAATTTGTCGAGTGTGATGCTAAACCATTATTGAATAGCCCAGACATTTGAATGCCGGCAGTGATCGAGGGAAACAGCAAAACCCTGCAAAGAGTTAACACCTTCAAAGTTGGGAAGAATACTAGGCAAAACTATTAACCAATCCAATTAAAGCAAGTGATAGGACCCATTGAATGCCTAGACTTACCCATGGCAGCCTCTTTAGTCAGCTGTCCATGATACTTGGAACACTCGTTGATCATCGCCCGCAAGTCTGAGATGCTGTGTTTTGATGGCTCCTTCACAAATGCTTCACTGCATTTCTTTGTATAAATGGTGGCAGGGCGAATTGTTTCTGTCCGGCCATGTTTAAACGCTGCGGTGCTACAAGACTCATAGGTGGCAACCGTTTTTCCATACTGTCTCAAAAAAGCCATCTGAAAAGAGAGTTGTGCAACTGCATCAGGGCTGACATTGTGTTTTTTCAGGAATACCTTCCCACCTTTTTTGAACTCCAGTGCATCAAAAGTTAAGGTGCTCACTGTGTTATCAAATTTTTCCTTGGCACTCGAAATACCTGATTTCAGAAAATCATCAAATTTAAACTCAAGCTTCTGCACAGACTGAGAGGAGTCAACTGTTGCAGGTAAGGTAGTGGCTGAAACTGCAGGTGTCTCAGTTGTGTCCTTGAAAATTTCATTCATTAAACGCAGTACGGCCACACCATCACCCCATGAATGTTCAAAATTCACAGCTGCATGACCATCTTTGGTTAATATAATGCTGAAGGATTTGTCATACCAGCGGTTGAGGCCATTTCCATAAAGCATGTTATGAGAGAGCTGCAGGTGGTCCTTCACAGTGATATCATCAAGGCAAATACAGAAGACGGCTGTATCTATTTTCTTCAGTGTCTCTGTATTCCCAGCCTCCAACAGCCTCACTCTCATTGAAGTCCAAGTATCTCTATTTTCACTTGTCAGATATCCAAGACAAAATTCAGGAGGGGGCCTCGGATCAGACAAAATATATTTGAAATGCGCTTGGATTTCAGAAGCTTTTGTGATTCTTCCATCTCGATCAATAACGTCAAATGTGTAGAAATGTCCATTTCTCATCACCAGCAAGTGCTTGGCACTCTCATCTGTAAACAGCTCATCTCTACCTGGTCTGGGAATACGAGTAGAATTGAACAGTCTGTAGTACTGAGACATATCAAGTGGGTAGGCATTAACCATGTAGGCTCCATACCATGAAAGGGAGGCAGGAACAAATCGAATGATGTTCTTAAAATAAGAGGTATCACTTTTAGCAGGATTAAGATGAAAGATTTCAGGTTCCAACAAGCCAGCTCGAAAAGTCTTCATGAAACGCAGTGCAGACACAGTCATGTTGGTCGCTCTAATAACCTGATCATTGTTTGCAGAATTTGGATCAGAATTGAAAGACATAAAGGGATTATGATTCAAGACAACTGGTTCACGTGCAGTGAGGTACATATCAAACCATGGTCCTAAAGAAACGGAAGGAGAGAAAAGATTCTCAAAACACTGACAATATCTTGCATTACAAATATATAGATTAACATATTCCATCATTAATTTATTATTGGTTATCCAGTTTTTATCATCCTTTTCCTGTAGATACTAACTATTATCACTATACTGTTCCACAAGCATTGCAGGTCCTTCAGTGACTCACCAAAACAGTTACTCTCATGCACAATCCTGGCACGAGACTAAATCAGCAGATATCATACTTGAATTTGATCTTGCCCTCATTCATTGCCCATATAAACTGTTTCCATTGAGAAATACTGAATGCTCAGATGTAATGAATCATGGCAAACCTCCCTCTATTCTATGCCAGGGATGCTGAAGCCAATTGTGGTGCCTCCATTCAGAAGGGCAACAGACCAAAGATCAAACTTAGATCTTTTATTAATATGACTCAGTGCCACAATTTTCTCATTGCTAAATTCCAAAATATTATTGGGTCATTTGTACAATAGCTGTAATGATTCGTGTAATTTAGCACAGAAATAAATGTAGTTATTAAAAGGATGATCTGCATTGCTTTACAAAACCAAATATTTACACATGGCAACTTCTCTCTGAACAAACAACTAGAACGCCTCTATGTGCAAATAGTGGAGCTGGGTGGACTTCAGGCTTTTTTTAAACCTCGGTCTTGCAGATCAAATCCGGAAGTTAATCTCACCTGAAATGAAGCTGGTGTGTTTATTTCTTTTGTCTTGGGCCACAAGTTCTTCATGCAACTGTTTACCAATTCCCTTTTCAAAATCCTCAGCCAACTGTTTAGTTCTCCTACATTATGTAAAAAAAAAAGACCACAGAATGTGAAGTTGTGACAAGCAGTAAATACAGTTTAAAGGGAGATTAAGTGTTTAATTTGTCCAGGCTAGTTAATTGCCATGTTTTGCAAGTCATAACATCAGACAGAAGTTTGGATTCAGAGGTTTATATGGCTAAAAAATAAACAGGTTTGAATCCTTTCGTGAACTTTCAAAAGTAAATTGCTGGTGTCTATTTACATCTACTAGAACACAAGACTGCACGATTCAAACAGAAAAGTTGGGAAAATTAGTTAATTAAAAAGTGAGAAATGACTGTGTTCCTTCACATTTACACCCTCATTTTTCTGTTTATGTCTAATTGCCATTTTGGGGCAACATGCTGACCTCAGTGCTGCTCTTTTTTTAAGAATTAGAATCCCTACAGTGTGGAAACAGGCCCTTCGGCGCAACAAATCCACACCGATCCTCTCAGCCAAAATTACCAAAAAGGGATTATTGACTGTTATCAAATTGCTCAGAAAGTGTCTGCTTAGCACATATTGGCTCCCTAATTTCCTACAATAGTGACCTAGTTTCACTGACTATAAAGTGTTTTGAGACAACTGGAAGTCATAAACAACTATATAAATCCAAGTTCTTTTTTCCCTTGTCATATTCTAAAGACACACTGCAGATGTGACAGTGAAGGTGCTGGGAATTTCAATGATCAGAGTTTCTCACCTCCTGCAGGAAGAAATCTCATTTCTGTTCAGCATGACCTGACTGTAACAGTTTGAGAAATGTAACCTCCATTTCACAACACAGTGTATTCCACAACACTGATTGAATTGACAATGCTGGAACACACACTTATAATTGCAAAGTACAATAGTGTCAAATTCAAAAGGTACTATGCACTTATATAGCTAATTACAGATGAACAATATTTGCTATTATATTTCAATTGTTAGATTTTAAATGATAAATAATCTCTGCTCCAAGTCAATCATCCTTCTGGGCTGGATAGGATACATTGAATTAAACACTAAGTCATAACAAAGACATAATGATTCAACTACATAGCTAAGTAACAGGGGAAGAAAAAACAAATATTGGCACAACACACCACACTAAGCTCTCCGTTTACTTACTTATACTGGTCATTATCTAAAAGTGGCTTCTGTGCAGTCAGGTAACGTTGCATTGTGTCCTGCAATTTTGGAATCGGCAATCTTAGGATTTCAAGAAAAAACAAAAAGTTAGAAGACAGACTAGCAGTAAGAGTCTAAATTCACAATGTGAAAAAAACTGACAAGTACAACAAATATTTCTAAGAATTTCATGTATATAGCTTTACATTTTAACAACACTGATCACAGTAGTGACAGACTGAAGTTATATCAGCAACTTCGCAAGAAAAGCACCAATAATTATCCCCACCCGTAAATACACTGTCGAACGCAACTCTTTACCGATGTTATAAACAAAGAGCTGCGGAACCAAAACCAGAAGTTGCTGGAAAAGTCCAGCAGGTCTGGCAGCATCTGTGAAAAGAAATCGGAGTTAACGTTTCGGGTCCAGTAACCCTTCCTGAGAAGTCGGATACCAGTGATCTGAAACAAACAAAACAAAAACAGCAAGTGCTGGAGGAACTCAGCAGGTCTGCGGGGAGAAAGACAGTGTTATCGTTTCGAGTCCAGTGACCCTTCCTCAGATAAACACCGGGAATGGTTCACGAGGCAAACAATCCGCCCAAACAAACAAAGACCCGGCGGCTGCTGGAAACCAGAAACAGACAAAAGCTGGATCATGGGACCCGAAACGTTAACTCTGCTTTCTCTCTGCCGCAGATGCTCAGACCTGCTGAGTTTCTCCCGATCCTTCTGTTGTTGCCCCATTCAAATGAGAGCCGCCTCGCTGCCAGAGTCGCTGGCTGCGGCTGCCCTCTCACCCAGTGAGCGGGGAGGCTCATTAACCAGCAGGAGGCTGCAGCCTCACACTCACCGCGGCAGGCTCCTCTGGAAGTGGTCGGTGGGCACGATGCTCTTGTGCAGATAGTCCATCTCGGAGCTGGAGGCGCTCCGGCTCCGGGTCAGGGGCACGGGCAGGGGCAGGGGCAGGGAGAGCCCCCCGGAGCGGACCTGCCTGCTGACTCTGGAAGGCAGCCTCAGTACAGCCATAGCGACCGGAGATCCACGAACACCCCTTCCCTTGCAACCCCCACCCTCACCGGAAACCGCTTCCACTTCCGCCCACTGCACATCCCATCATCCCCACCAAAGGAAGTGAGGACACAATGACTGAATTGGCGGCAAGGTTGAGAAGGAAGTTGCATATTGAATATGTTAAAATCTAGGAGTCATTGTGGCTGAATCCCCCTCCCTGTTCTCATTCATTCACCTTCCCTCTATTCACATTCATTCATTCCCTTTACCCATTCATGCTGCACTTTTATTCATTCACCCTCCCTTTTCTCATTTATTGACTCTGTTGCCATTCATTTGTCTTTCTTCTAAACTCACATTCATTCCTCTCTTCACTCTTAATTCATCACTATCCCCACTTTTAATCATTCACCGTCTCTCTATTCTCACTCATTTGCTCTCCTCCTGCTTATTCATTTTCTCTCCCACCTCATTCACTCACTGTCCTCACTTTCATTCATTCGGTCACTCTCATTCATTTAATCATCTTTATTCCATTATCATTCATTCTCTCTCCACTCATTCACATGCTCTCCACTCTCAATGTGAGAGATGTTCAATCTCTCCCCATTCTCATTCTAAGGATGGCAACAGCCTAGTGGTATTATTGCTAGATTCAAAAAGTGTGGTGCTGGAAAAGCACAGCAGGTCAGGCAGCATCCGAGGAGCAGGAGAATTAACGTTTCGGGTATAAGCGAGTCAGATTCTAGTCAGCATTGGGACTTTGGTCTGTGATATTTTCTGTTAATTCCGAGTTCTGATTGATGGTTATTTTTAATACATTAGCACACATAGGTTCCCCTCTAAACCATCAGGGGTGTAAAGAAGGTCATGGGAGAAATTCCAGGAGAGTGAGGAGGAGAAAAAGTAAATGAATGAGAGTAGAGAGAATGATTTTATTTATGGGGTGAAGACTTTGTGTCCTTCCAATTGCCCTGAGGGTAGTTAAGAGTCTACCACATTGCTATGGGTCTAGAGTCACATGTAATCCAGATCAGTCAAGGAAGACAGTTTCCCTACCTAAAGAACATTAGTGAACCAAATGGGTTTTTCTGACAATTGACAGGGTGTTCATGGTCATCATTAGACTCTTAAGTCCAGATTTTAAACATTGAATTCAAATTCGGCAGTGGCGGGAATCAAACTGGACTCATGAAACATTGACTAGGTCTCTGGATTAATCACCTAGCAACAAGGAGGACGTTTTTTGTTGGGAGGGTGAAGTTCAAAGTCGGAGGTGTGGAAAGTGGAGGAGATGCATTGGAGGGCATTGTTGACCATGTGGAAGGGGAAATTGTGGTCCTTGAAGTAGGAAGTAATCTGGGATGTTCTGGAGTGGAATTGCTCCTCCCAGAACCAGATGCAGTGGCGGCAGCTGATTTGGGAATAAGGGATAGGGTATTTACAGGAGGCAGCGTGGGAGAAAGTGTAGTCCAGGTAGCTGTGGGAGTCAGCGGTTTGAAGTAGATGTCCATGTTAAGTCGGTTGCTGGAAATGGAAACAGAGTCCTGGTTGTCCAGGACGACCACCTTCCACCATGTCCTCAAGTTCACCTGGACCATTTCGGATACCTCCCTCCCCTTCCTGGACCTCTCTGTCTCCATTTCCCACGACCAACTCAACACAGACACCTACTTCAAACCCACCGTCAATACAGTATACTTTTTAAATAACCTGTCTACCTTCAAGGATCTGTGGACATGTATATCATGGTCCCTCTGATCTTATGTATTTCCTAAGGACCTAGGATCCATTCAATGTGTACCCCCTTGCCTTGTTAGTCCTCCAAAAATGCATCACTTCACATTTTTCAGAATTAGGTTAATTTACCATTGTTTAGCCCATCTGACCAGCCCGTCTACATTATCTTGTCATCTTAAGCTTTCCTCCTTGCTATTTAGACCACCACCAATTTTCAGGAGACCCGCAAACTTACTGATCAAGCATCCTACATTCACATCTATATCATTAGTGTACACTACAAACAGCAAGGGTCCCAGTACCATACCTATAATATGCACCTAAACACAGGCTTCCAGTCACAAAAAAAATTCTTCGACCATCACCTTCTGCTTCCTGCCAGGAAGCCAATTATGGATCCAATTTGCCAAATTATTATGGATTCCATGGGCTCTTAGCTTCTTAACCAGCTAGCCATGTGAAACCTTGTCAAAAACTGTGCAAATGTCCATATAAACTACAGTAACTGCGCTACCTCCATTTACACACTTATTCACCTCCCTGAAAAATCAAATTTTTTTAGACATGATTTCCCCTTTACAAAGCCGTGTATCCTACTCTCGATTAATCCATGCCCCACCAAGTGGAGATGAACTCTTTCCAATAATTTCCCATCACTGATGTTGTCATTGGCCTGTAGTTTCCTGGTTTATTCCTACTACCCTTCTTGAATAATGATACATAATGTCCACCTGTAACCAGGGAAGATTTGAAAGTTAAAGTCAGAGCCCCTGCAATCCTCCCTTGCCTCCTCACAGCAGGCTGGGATGCATCTCATCTGGGCTTGGGAATTTATTCACTTCCAAGCCTGTTGAAATTTCAAGTACCTCTTCTCCCTCAGTGATAGTTTGTTCAAATGTATCATAATCTTCTTCCTGGTAATCAACCTATATCATCCTTCTCTCCAGTGAATAAAAATACAAATTACTAAATTAATATTTACTTAGGTCTTCCAGGTCCACATACAGAATTTGACTTTGGTTTTTCCTCAATGTTACCCATCAGTGTTTTCTCATGTCCCCTCCAATCTCTTTTTGAAATAGCTGCCTTTCTATATTTATAACGTTGATACATTTCTATCCATACTCTTCTAGGCATTTGTTATTTCTGAGATTGAGGTTCTTAGGAAGCCTTGGCATGGTTTCAGGACAATAAGGTTGTTCTCAGCAATCTGCTTGAATTTATTAAGGTGCTATCTAAGTCGGTGGATGTGGGTTGTCTAATCCTTGCTGTGTACTTTCCTGTTCAAAGGATGCTGTGAAACTTGAAATAGTTCAGAAAAGGCTTACAATAATGTTGTCAGGCTTGGAGGGTTTGAGCTACAGGGAGAGGCTGAATAGGCTGGGGCTGTTTTCCCTGGAGAGTCGGAGGCTGAGGAGTAACCTTATAGAGGTTTATAAAATCATGAGGGACATGGATAGAGTAAATAGACAAGATATTTTTCTTGGGGTGATGGAGTCCAGAACTAGAGGGCATAGGTTTAGGGGTGAGCAGCCAGAGGAAGTGGTGAAGGCTGATACAATTACATTTAAAAGGCATCTGGCTGCGTACGTGAATAGGAAGGGATTAGAAGGATATGGGCCAAGTGCTGGCAAATGGGACTAGACTGGTTTAGGATATCTGGTCAGCATGGACCAGATTGTTGGAATGTTGTGAGGGCCCAACCACAACATTGTTGGAATGTTGTGAGGGCCCAAAGCCTTTTTATATACAGCTGCTTCTTTATATCATGTGGGTTGAATCGATTTGGCTGAAGATTGGCATCTGTGATCTTGGGGATTACATTAGAAGACTCAGATGCTTCATCCAGACACCACCTCTGGATAAACATATATGTAAATACTCCAGCTTTGTCTTATGCATTGATGAGGTGGGGCTGGTCCATTTTTGGACCAAAGGGACTGTTCTTGTGCTGTATATCTCGATGACTCTAACGGCTAAAAACACGTTATTCAATGAGATTGATGTTTCTAGGGCCGTTGGGCAGAATTTGGACTAAATAAGGAATCAGTTGCAATGTGGACAGAGGTCAGTTTTGAAGAGTGCAATCTTTATGGGGGCAGGTGGGAGAGCGGGCAGTCATTCCACTCTAGAAGGAGTCTATTTATTACATCTTACCTGCACCAATCCCAGTTTTTCTTTAAAGCTATCTGCAATAATCCCCTTTCCTCAACTGTGTCCGGTATTCGCGAATGTTTTGGTTGTTGAAAACAGTTCTCGCTTAAATATAATAACAGAAACATAAGGCAATAGATTCCATGCTGCATGTACAACATTGATGTAAGCTCCCATGTAGGCTTTTAGAACTAATCCTGAATGCAATAAGTGCCTCACTGTTACTGATCCCTCCATTTGTAGAATCATTCATTTATAAATCCATTCAAAAATTTCCATTTGACAAGCTCTTGGATTTCGCTACCTAAAACTGCGTCTTTCACAAATTCGTCAGCACTATCATATATATATATATATATATATATTCAATCCTCTTTTACATAAGAACAGAATTCGTCGTGCCTTTTTCCACTATTCCTCATTTTGCCTCCCTGTCCCCAAGTTTCTACTACACTTGTTGGGTAAACCCCACCCCTCTTCCTTCTCATTTCACTATTTCAAAGTTAAAATGAACATTTTTGGTTTGCGATATCTTGCTGTGGACTGATCCGCAGGCAAAACTACCGCAGGAGACACTTATTAAAAATAAATAAATATTGTCGGGTGTTTTTAGTTTATATTTTTACATTTTCTCCGGAATCGTTTCCAATGCTTTACTCCGATATGCGGAGTGCTGGCAGAACCGAAGCCTTAGTATTCAGCAATCGTATTTGATACTTAATGAACTCTCTGATAATAGGATCAGAAACATCCGTGTGGGATAACACTGGCAGCTGGTTCATGCTTTCTATTTGACGAAGTTTAGCTTGGAGATCAGGGGTGCTGTGTTCTGTGTATGGTAAGATCAAGTGAGCTGAGCTCCTGTCAGCGAGCATTCACAGCTCCATCGCCATCCACATGGACTAGCGGTTTCCCTCTGAGCCAGCAAACCGGACACAATGGCCGGAGCGTTTGCAGCAGTCTCCATTCAGATCAAGGGCGTCTTTAAAAGGAATGGTCTGCTCATTCTTTCGGTGCTGTCGGTTATTATCGGGTGCTCCCTGGGATTTTTTCTTAGGACGAGGCACCTCTCCGAACAGGTGGGCAATTCTATCAGGATTTGACCAGAACTCGGTGGCAGGAATCTCAGTGATCACGTGTACTAGCGAGTTTTGAGAAGATTTGTGCGGCTGATAATTAGAAATGGAGCTGTTTTTGTTTTAACCAATAATTTACACTTCCATCATGATTTGCTTTGATTACTTAGTGGCTAAAGATGTCACATAGCATTAAGATGAAAAAAAAGCTAATTACTGTATTTGAAAACTTTTTAGCTACTTTTATCATTTTCCAAAAGGAATTGCAAAAGCTATTAAAAACGGTACTGAACATGTCATGACATTTCTATATGCTACCCAGATTTGCTGATATTTCATTTCAAAATGTATTTCTGTGATAAGATTGCTTTGTCTTCAGTCCATCTTGTAAATGTATTACCAGTTTTTAATGGATCCAGTTCCTCGTTATATATATTTGACATTTTAGGAAATCAAGTATTTCCAGTTCCCTGGTGAGCTGTTGATGAGGATGCTAAAAATGTTAATTCTTCCACTGGTAGTATCCAGGTGAGTGAAAACATGTCACATAATTCACTATTCAATCAAATGCATATTAGAAAAAATGTCTATTTCCGTTACTTTTTTTTCTAATCGTCTTTCATTGTCTGTGTCAATTTAACTGAGTGGATTAGTCCCAAGCTGCTGCTCTGCCTTTTGATAAAGTCATTTCAAACTGACTCTGTCCAGCTGATGGGAACGGCAAAGCGCCAGGACTGTCCCGTGTCAATTTTATCACAGTATTGTCCAAGCTAAAAGTGTTCTATTCTTTTCAATCTGAATAATGTCACAGCATTGGGCATTAGAGTTCATGTAAGTGAGAATGGTGATTTTGCACAGTGTTAATGGTTCAGGTCAGTCATCTTTGGTCAGAACCTGGAACCCGTGGATCTGGGTTCTGATGTAAGGTCACCAGCCTGAAGCCTTGGCACATTCTGTCTCCACAGGAGCCGCCAGATCGGAAGTGTTTCTAGCATTTTCTGTTATTATTTCAGATTCCCTAACACTGTAGCATTCTGCTGCATATTTGTTGTGAAGATAACTATATATATTGTGGGTGGTATTGGTGGGGACAAATGCATGTTTGGCACTGGGTAGCCACAATAAAAACTTGTTTCAACTGGGGTATTTATATTTATCCCAAAAAAGCAATTTCCATTCTTGTTCAAATCTCAGCTTTCTGTGGGGAAACAAAATGTTTGTTGTGCTCTCCTATAATCTTCTTAGAGTATGCAATTTATGCTATTATAACAGTCTGCCATGATTAGCAAGATATAATCCAATAAGTAATATTGTAGATAAAATTGCTTGATTTTTGTCATATCTCTTCACTTTATGTATCTAGGAGAAAGTGATGACTGTGGATGCTGGTGATAGAGTCGGAGAGTGTGGTGCTGGAAAAGCACAGCCAGTCAGGCAGCGTCCGAGGAGCAGGAGAATCAACATTTCAGGCATCAGAGTCAACAATTCCTGATGAAGAGTTTATGCTCGAAACATTGACTCTCCTGCTCCTTGGATGCTGCCTGACCGGCTGTGCTTTTCCAGCACCACACACTTCGACTTTATGTATCTATCTTATAAGAATGTTGCCTATTGCATTTGACAAATTATCATGGTCTGTTGAGCCCCCTGGGATGCTGAATCTTAGCTATATGGAAACTTGCCCAACAAATGTCCTACTTACACCTAGCCCTTCTGGAACCTGCTCTTGCTGTGATATTGTGTACTACATTGTAAAGCCTGCAGCAGGTGTAATCTATCTGGCATCAAACTACCTCACAATGATAGTTGTGCCACACTCTGAATGAACTTTGACTTCATTAGTTCATTCAGTGCTAAGCTGAAACAGTGCATTAAGCAAAACATATGCTACTTTAGCCATTGGCTTCTTCACCTTAACTTTTCACAAAGGGACCATATAGGGTTTACCTCCCTCCTGCATTCAATTGTGAACACTGCTTAAGCTTATTTTACTTACTACTATTTCAATGACTTACTACTTAACTATTTTACATCACCTAGTTCCAATTGAACTTAAGCTTACTGTACCAAATCTCCTACTGAGAATGAACCCTTTCTTTACAAAATAATCAAGAAAATGTAAAACAGCAAGTCATGTCATGTCTATTTAGTTATGGGTATCAAAATTTTAAAAATATACATAAATGTAAGAACATCAGCAATTTTAACAATTATTAGCAGAAGTAAATAGACAGGATCATGTAGCACAATGTTTCTCAAGCATTTTCATTTGAAGAACCCCATTTGAATTGGATTATTAATCATGAATTCCCATCTAAGTCATGCTATATAATCATAGTAAGGAAGTGGTACATATCAATAGTAGTATTTTAATAATCATTTTAAGAAGATGGATATTTCTTTGAGTTTAAGTAAATGATGCAATTTAAAAACAATCCTTCCCACTCCAACAAGTCTGAACTCAGTTGGAATCCACTACCAGCTTGGGTAACTGTAGATTTACCTGGTAATCTTACCGCCACTCCTTCAAGTGAGTTCCACTCCAAGTTGAGACCACTCTGTGCTGAATGTGTCTCTCAGCTGACTTCTAGCCAGCCAATATAAGCACTTTCAGATTATTCTGAAAGGAACCCAGTTTGAGAACAGCTCACCTAAAAGTGTGAGCAATAGATGGAGTAACTCAAGAAAATGGCTAATTTTGGTGGTAAATGTAACTCAATGTATCATATTTAATACAGCATTAAATGCATTTTAGTTATTTAATTACAATTGAGATAAATGTCTGTTTGTACTGTAAATTGGTGACAGTAGTTAGGACATTCCTTAGATAGCTGACAAGTTAATAACATTGAATAACCAGTCTTTTCTGTAGATTCAGGTCTATGTGATAGTGGCTAGCAATGGTTTCAAATATTGTATGACCTGTTCATATGAGTAACATGATTGAGGCGATTAAATCCTTCCTGGAATGATGACATCAGCTTCTGGAATTGAATTCCGAAGCCTGTCTTTGGTACTGGAGGTACCTATGCTCTAAGTTTCTAAAGGTCAAAGCCTTCACATTGTAGCTGTATTCTAGGTTGCCTAGCTTAATTCTTACCTTCCCTGATCCCTGACAGCTTGTACCACAAAGTAACACATTCACTTCTGTCTGTAACTGCCTGGTTTAATTACACAATTTGACACCCTGAATGTGGTTGCCTTTGACCAGGAAACAATACGGTCAGAAAAATACTAATTTCTTTAAACTGTCCATGGAACTTGTAACTGTTTTTGAGACTCCTTCCATCTTCCAGTGTCCTTTAAAACAAAGTGCTTTTCACTCAATCTTCCAAGCATACTTGAATATGCTTTACTCAACCAAAATGTCCTTTGATAATGCACTGGATTCTAACTCTCCACAATGCTTATTTTCTTGAACTGAGAATCCAACCTCAGCAACACTTCAATTGATGATTGACCCCAAAATAATCCTTTTCCTTTATCTGTAGCAGCACGTGTAATGTGTCTCCTTTCCCAAACTCTCATTTTGAATGCCCTTGAGAATCTGAATATTTGGACATGAAGAAGGCAACTGCCTCATCCTCTGTGTCCTGGTATTACACATGACTTTAAATAGGTTTCATTCTAGGCCCATACCCCTGTGGTAACTGGGTCACATGAATTTGACTCTGGATGCAATACACATATGAGATCCTGTTCCCCTTTCCACTGCTCCATTTAATTTTGAATTAATAGAGAAAGTTAAAAATCATAACCTCTTATAAGTTCCAGAGGTCATACAGGATTCAGAATTGACTAAATACCTGTGAACACGATTTTGCTGTTGTTAAATGATTGAGGTCTATTTGGAGGTTGGTTATGAGTAGTGACTGACAGGGGTGGATGCTAAGAACCTTTACTACTTACTATCTGTCATTAGTGACCTAGATAGAGGGATTGGGAGAATGTTCCCCAGATTTGAGAATGACACAAAGCCATGTGCAAGTGTTAGAGCTATAGAGCAAGGCAAACTCTGCAAGCAGATTTTGGTATGGATTTATGTTGGGAAAATTATGTTTGATCAAGGAAAGTGTGGAGGTAACCATATGGGCAATTGTAATGTTTGATATGCATGTACCCTACAGGGAACAGGTTTGAAGCCTGGAGTGAAAGAAAAGTCGAAGAGTGTGGTGCTGGAAAAGTACAGCTGGTCAGACAGCATCTGAGGAGCAGGAGAATCGACATTTCAGGCATAAGCCCTTCATCAGGAATGAGACTTGCGGGCCAAGGGGGCTGAGAGATAAATGGGAGGTGGGTGGGACTGGAGGGAAGGTAGCTGGGTGTGTGATAGGTAGATGAAGGTGAGTGTGAAAATGATAGGTCGGAGAGGAGCGTGGAGTAGATAGGTGGGAAGGAAGATGGACAGGTAGGACCATTCAAGAGGGCAGTGCCAAGTTGGAAGGTTGGGCCTGGGATAAGGTGGGGGGAGGGGAAATGGGGAAACTGGTCAAATCCAGTTTGATCCCATGTGGTTGGAGGGTCCCAAAGCAAAAGATGAGGTGTTCTTCCTCCAGGCATTGGTGTGGTTCAAGTTTGGTGATGGAGGAGGCCCAAAACCTGCATTTTTTTGGTGGAGTGGGAGGGGTAGTTAAAGTGTTCGGCCACAGGGCGTTGGGGTTGTTTAGTGTGGGTGTTCCAGATATTTACTCTGAAATGATCCACAAATTGGCATCCTGTCTCCACAATGTAGCGGAGACCACATCTGGTGCAATGGATACAATAGATGACATGTGTGGAAGTACAGGTAAATTTCCGTTGGATGTGGAAGGATCCTTTGAAGCCTTGGATGGAGGTGAGGAAGGAGATTTGAGCACAGGCTTTGCACTTCTTGCGGTGGGATTGAAAGGTGCCAGGAGGGGAGGGTTGGTTTGTGGGGGGGTAGTGGGTTGGACCTGATAAGGGAGTCGCAGAGGGAATGGTCTCTCTAGAATGCAGATGCAGTGGAGGGGAGGGGATTGTCAACCATGTGAGAGGGGAAATTGACGTCCTTGAAGAAGGAGGCCAAATGGGATGTTCTGTAGTGGAATTGGTCCTCCTGGGAGCAGAGGCAGAGGAATTGGGAATGAGGGATAGCGCTTTTAGAGGAAGCAGAGTGGGAGGAGGTGTAGTCCAGGTAGCTGTGGGAGTCAGTGGGTTTGTAGCAGATGTCCATGTTGAGTTGGTTGCAAGAAGTGGAGATGGAGAGGTCCAGGAAGGGAAAGGAGGCGGATGGGATGGTCCAGGTGAATTGAGGTTGGGGTGGAAGGTATTTGTGAAGTTGAAGACATCAAGAAATATGGGAATAAACAAAAAAATGGTTCTGAGGTGGTGGATCAGCCATGATCTAGTTAAATGGTAGTGCAAGCTTGCTTGGTCAATTGCTGTCTCCATTTCCAAGTTCTGATGTTCCTATATTACCCAGTCGGATTTGTTTCAGTATTTGATTCTTCAATATGATTCAGTCCTTTATAATCAGAACCATTCTTTTCCATCTATCCAGAATTTAAAGTATCACCAACTGTAGTATTATATCTAACTTTCCTTAATCCCATTTTAAGCTTATGGGGAAAAAGTTGTAATATCATGCTCTACCATTTCATAATCTTCACTGTCCATTGGATCCATCTGTGAAAATGCTGAGAGTATCATTTATCCACTTCTAGTGGACTGCTACAAACTTATTTTTCCGTTCTGTGAATTGTATATCTCACTAAAACCAAAATAGGAGTTGGAAACCAACATTTGATTATCCAACAATTACTTGTCAAGAAATCCGAGGTGAATTATTAAGAAAACAGTTACAGCAATGGTGTTCCCAGATGAAATGTTAGTCTCTAGAAGTAATTTTTGTGCATTCAGATGTTCTGAGTGTGATTGAATTTTGAACTTGTTTGAAAACCCCATGCTCATATTCTTCTGCATTCAAGGGTTACATATGGCCACCAGAGGGCAACCTGTACTCATGGATTCATAACCCCTCACACAATCTTCAAGAAAATAAGGGAAATGGGGAGTAATTGTGACTGCTTCTTGACATGCTAACAGCATGCTGTCCATTGGACTAATTTATACGTCTGCTATGACAGTGCTACTGCAATGGGAAGTCATAGGGGATATTGGATATGCCCTCAATTAACTGAGTACGAAAACAATCTAAGCAAGAGACATCTTGCCCATGACAGCCTTTCCTGATGAATTAAATACTCCCTTTCCCTTGAATAACTTATTTTGAGTTCTCTTTTGAATGTTACTATTGAATCTACTTCTATCACCAGCTCACTGCTCGTTATGAAAAAGCTAATGATAAAAACAGTAAAAATTGGAAATTATGGGATTGGTCCAAACTGAAGTTACAGTTTCAGAAATAAAAGACAAGTTTGAAACACAGAAACACAGAAGATAGGAGCAGGAGAAAGCCATTCGGCCCTTCAAGCTTGGTCTGCTATTCCAAACGATCATGATCATCCAACTCAATAGCCTATTCCTGCTCTCTCCCCATAGCCCCTTTGATCCCATTCACCCCAAGTGCTTTATCTAGCCACCTCTTGAATACAGTCAATGTTTCGGCATCAACTACTTCCTGTGGTAATGAATTCCACAGGCTCACAACTCTTTGGGTGAAGAAATGTCTCCTCATCTTCATTCTAAATGGTCTGCCCCAAATCCTCAGACTGTGACCTCTGGTTCTGGACACCCCCACAATTGGGAACACCTTCCCTGCAACTACCCTGTCTAGTCTTGTCAGACATTTATTAATCTCCATGAGATTCCAACCCCCCCCCCCACCCCCTCAATTCATCCGAATTCCAGTGAAAACAACCCTAACCTAGTCAATCTCTCCTTATATGTCAGTCCCGCCATCCCTGGAATCAGCCTGGTAAACCTTCCCTGGTCTCCCTCGACAGCAAGAGCATCATTACCCAGATAAGGAGACCAAAACTTTGCACAGTATTCTAGATGTGGCCTCACCAAGGTCCTGTATAACTGCAGCACATCCCTGCTCCTGTACTCAAAACCTCTCACAATGAAGGCCAACATACCATTTGCATTCTTTAGCAGTTTTGGACAAGTTCTATCATATCCAATAAAAGCAAACTACTGCAAAAGTTGGGCATCTGAAATAAAAAGAAAACAGCAAACACTGGAGAAACTGATCTGGTCTGGCAACATTTGTGGAGAGAGAGTAACGTAGTTAACATATTGAGACCTCAGGATAGGAGAGGTCACCCTGTTGGGAGTTTTCTCTTGGCCTCCAAATTATTCCAGGGATATAAAGGAAAAGTTAGCAAAGATGATTCTCGATAGGAGCAAGAGTAACAGGGTAGTTGTTGTGGGGGATTTTAACTTCCCCAACATTGACTGGGAATACTATAGTTCAAGAAGTTTAAATGGATCCGTTTTTGTTCAATATGTGCAGGAGGATTTTTTGACACACTATGTAGACAGGCCAACAAGAGAGCGAGGCCACATTAGATTTGGTACTGGGGAATGAACCCGGCCAGGTGTTGGATTTGGAGGTAGGTGAGCACTTTAGCAATAATGACCACAATTCGGTTAGGTTTACAATAGCATTGGGCAGCGATAGGTATATAACCACAGGGAAAGAGGTATAGCTGGGGGAAAGGCTATTATGATGTCATTAGGCAAGATTTAGGATGCATAAGATGGGGAAGGAAATTGTAGGGATGGACACACTTGAAATGTGGAGCTTATTCAAGGAACAGCTATTGTAGGTCCTTGATAAGTATATACCCATCAGGCAGGGAGGTAGTTGTCGAGAGAGGGAGCCATGGTTAACTAAAGAAGTTGAAGCTCTTGTCAAGAGGAAGAAGAAGACTTATGTGAGGATGAGGTGTGAAGGCTCAGTTAGGGGGCTTGAGGGTTATTAGTTCACCAGAAAAGATCTAAAGAGAGGGCTAAGAAGAACCAGGAGAGGACATGAGAAATTGTTGGTGGATAGGATCAACAAAAGCCTAAGGCCTTCTATAGGTATATCAGGAATAAAAGAATGACTGGAGTAAGATTAGTGCCAATCAAAGATAGTAGTGGAAAGTTTTGTGTGGAATTTGAGGACATAGGGGAAGCGCTTAATGAATACGTTTTGTCAGTATTTGCATTGGAAAAGGGCAATGATAGTGAGAATATGGTGATACAGACTACTAGATTAGATGTGATTGCGGTTGACAACGAGGAGGTTTTAGCAATTTTAGAAGATCTGAAAATAGATAAGACCACTGGGCCAGATGGGATTTATCCTTGGATTCTCTGGGAAGCCAGGGAGGAGATTGTAGAGCCTTTGGCTTTGATCTTTATGTCATCACTATCGACAGGAGTAGTGCCAGAAGACTGGAGGTTCGCAAATGTTGTTCCCTTGTTTTAGGATGGGAGTCAGGACAACTCTGTTAATTACAGGCCAGTGAGCCTTACTTTGGTTGTGGGTAAGATGTTGGAAAAGGTTACAAGAGATAGGATTTATAATCATCTGGAAAGAAGTAATTTGATTAGAGATAGTCAACACAGTTTTGTGAAGGGTAGATCATGCCTAACTAACCTTATTGAGTTCTTCAAGGAGGTGACAAAACAGGTGGGTGAAAGTAAGGCAGTTGATGTGGTGTATATGGACTTCAGTAAGATGTTTGATAAGATTCCATACAGTAAGTTATTGCACAAAATACGGAGTTTCAGGATTGAAAGTGATTTAATGAATTGGATCAGAAATTGGCCAGCTGAAAGAAGATAGAGGGTGGTGGTTGATGGGAAATGTTCATCCTGGAGCTCAGTTACCAGTGGTGTGCAGCAAGGATCTGTTTTGGGGCCACTGCTGTTTGTCATTTTTATAAATGATCTGGATGTGGGCGTAGAAGGATAGTTTAGTAAATTTGCTGATGACACTAAAGTAGGCAGAGTTGTGGATAGTACCGAAGGATGTTGTGGGATACAGAGGGACATAGATAAGATGCAGAGCTGGGTTGACAAGTGGCAAATGGAGTTTAATGCAGAAGAGTGTAAGGTTGTTCACTTCGGAAGAAATAACAGGAATGCGGAATACTGGGCTAATGTTAAAATTCTTGGCAGTGTCGATGAGCAGAGAGATTTCAGTGCATAAAACCTAGATTGATAGGATTGTTAAGAAGGCATATGGTGTGTTGGTGTTTATTTGTAGGGGGATTGAGTTTCTGAGCCACAAGGTCATGCTTCAACTGTACAAGATGCTGGTAAGGCTGCACCTGAAGTATTGCGTACAGTTCTGGTCACTGCTTTATACAAAGGATGTGAAAGCTTTGGAAAGGGTCCAGAGGAGATTTACTAGGATGTTGCCTGGTTTGGAAGGAGGAAAGGTTGAGGGAACTGAGGCTGTTTTCATTGGAGAGAGAAGGTCGAGAGGTGACCTAATCGAGACATATAAGATAATCAGAGGGTTAGATAGGGTGGACAGTGAGAGTCTTTTTCCTTGGATGCTGAAGGCTAACATGAGGGGACATAGCTTTAAATTGAGTGGTGATAGATTTGGGACAGATATGAGAGTCAATTTCTTTACTCAGAGAGTAGTAGGGTCGTGGAATGGCCTTCCCTCAACAGTAGTAGACTCGGTAATGTTAAGGGCATTTAAATGAGTATTGGACATACATGTGGATAATAATGGAATGGTGTAGGTTAGATGGGCATCAGATTACTTTCACAGGTCGGTGTAACGTCGAGGGCCAAAGGGCCTGTACTGCACTGCAACATTCTATGTTCTTTGTAAGACTCAGCATTGAAGAAAGTGATGCTGTTTGTGCTTTTGGCAAAGGGGGAGGAGGAGCAAGTGGAACAAGTGATGAGGGTGCCCAGAGCAAAAGACAAGGGGAATGCTGATGGTGATAAAGAAGAGATTAAGTTGTAAAATAGATATTAATGGTAAGTTTGAATTGGTGAAAATAGGTTGAGTCTGCTGACATCAAAGCCACCAAGAAACAGACAATGTTTGAGAGGTGGAATAATCAAGTGGAGGGCCATGCTCATGTGTTGAAGTTGTTGAACTCAATATGAACTTCTGAAGGCTATGAAGTGCCGAAGCAGAAGATGAATTTCTTTCAGTTTAGTTTGAGTTCCTCATTCCCACCTCGATCAGTAACCTTTCGCCCCCTTATTACCAATAAGCTATCTACTGCTGCTTTAAAAAATATTCTGATTTTGCCGTCTTTTGAGGAAATAGGTTCAAAGACACTGTGTGAGAAAAAAAGACTCCTTATTCCTAGGTGCTCTCTTATTTTTAAATGATAACCCTTAGTTCTAAGTACTTCCACAACAAGAAATATCCTCTCCACATCCACCCTGTCAAGACC
Organism: Chiloscyllium punctatum; assembly: GCF_047496795.1. Classification (NCBI taxonomy): domain Eukaryota; kingdom Metazoa; phylum Chordata; class Chondrichthyes; order Orectolobiformes; family Hemiscylliidae; genus Chiloscyllium; species Chiloscyllium punctatum. The sequence goes on from NC_092745.1 coordinate 81,083,194, forward strand.
CCTCAGGATGTTATGTGTTTCAAACAAGTCACTTCTTATCTTCTAAATGCTAATAAATAGAAACTTAGCCTGTACAATGCTTCCTCACAAGACAGCCAACCCATTCTAGGTAGTAGTCTAATAAATCTTCTGTGAATTACTTCCAATGCAATGACATCCTTTCTTAAATAAGGAGTCCAGTGCTGCACACAGTACTCCAGATGTGGTCCTACCAAAGCCCTGTGTAACTGAAGTACAAACCCCTTCTGTATTCAATACCCCTCATTCTATTCCCTTTCCTAATTACTTGATGTTGCTTCATACATCATCGCTCAGCACCACAGAACTCTGTTATCTCCCACCATGTGGACAATATGCTTCTTTTTCTATTCTTCCTACCAAAATGAACAATTTCACATTCCCACATTATTCTCCATTTGCCAGATCCTTTCCCACTCACTTAACCTTACCTTCTTGTGTCCTTTTCACAACTTCCTATTTATCTTTGTGTTGTCAGTGAATTTAGTGACAATATCTTCATACCCTTTACCCCAGTCATTTATATAAATTGTTAGTAAGTAAGGCCCCAGCACTTATTCCTGTGGTACACTGCCCATCACATTTTGCTGGTGCAAAACTGGCTCATATATTCATAATCTCTGTTTCCTACCAGCTAACCAATGTTCTTCTTCTGCCAATATAATGCTCCAATGCTAGGAGATTTCATTTTCTGCAATAACCTTTGATGTGACACCTTATCAATGCTTTCTAGAAATCTAAGTGTAATAGATCTTTTACCTGCAGCTCAAATAACTCCACTAAATTGATTAAATGTGATTTTCCTTTCATGAAGCAATGTCTGATTACCTAGGAATTTTCTATCTTCCTTTGTTTAACATCCTTAATAATAGTGATGAGGTGGAAGTGCCGGTGTTGGACAGCATGGACAAGTTAAAAATCACACAACACCAGGTTATAGCCCAACAGGTCAATTTGGAAGTACAAGATTTCGGAGAGCTGCTCCTTCATCAGGTAGCTAGTAGGGCAGGATCAGAGGACACAGAATTTATAGTATAAGATCAAAGTGCCACACAATTGATACAATGTATTGAACTAACTACCTGATGAAGGAGCAGTGCTCCGAAAGCTTGTACTTCCAAACAAACCTGTTGGACTCCAACCTGGTGTTATGTGATTTTTAACTTTAACTTTAATAATAGTGACTAACGTCTTTTCTGTGACAGTTATGAAACTAACTGGGCTTTATTTTACTGCTTTCTGCCAGCCATTTTGAATAAAAGAATTGCATTCCATATTTTCCAATCTAATGGAAACTTCTCTGAATCGAAGAAATTTTGGAAAGCTAAAACCAACCTTGTCTCACTAGCCACTTCTTTTATGACATAGGATGAAATCCATCAGGAATGAGGAATTGACTGTCCGCAGCTGGATAGTTTGGTTCATGGGAGTTAGTCACCTCAATAAAATGATTTGTATCTTTAAAGCAATGAGGATACTTCTATACTTTGAGGCTTCAATTTATGCCTCATTAAAGAACAAATGATCGTGCATATAGTTGTACTGGCTTGGAAATAAAATCATAGAAATGTATTTGTGTGTGTTCCTGTTATTACATTTAGTCTAAACTGATGATTTTGTCAGCACTCACTGTAAACAGCAGCATTAATAGGAATGAACCTTGCATTTGGCAGAACGAAAGCAGAGAAAAATGGAGAGTGCAAATTACTTGCAATTAATTTTCAAAAGTGGCAGACCTGAAACGCAATCTCAGCAAGTTACTTTATGCCAAGTAGTTAGAATTTTCATTTTGGAAAAGGAACATAGAGAACTTACTTTTAATAAATTAACAAAAACATCTTATTTATTGTTTCCAAATTAAATGATTTAATAATATGGATACAATTGGTATGTGTGTTATCTATTCAAAGAAACATACCTTACAAAAGAATTCAACACAAATTCAAAACGTGACTGCATTACTAAATAAAGAATGTAATGAAACTGAAAAATGAGCCCGTGAAAGCCAAAAAGTAGTCTTTGAGAAAGTCTCAGGAAAAGACCTTACAAATGAATAATATTTTGATCCCTGATATCAATATGGCACCACTTCACGGATGGTGATGATGACAGGATGTTGGATAAATGGTGTAATTCTGTAAGTATGAATGTCAGGTTTGAGTAGTGTGTGTCTTTTGGTAACTGAATAGAATTTCACTATTTTGGTAAGTCCAATGTCAATTTTTTTCTTGTAACTTGTGACATCACAGATGGAGAACTGGCTGATGATATTGCAAAACTGGAGCACCTTGATGTGTTAGCTGGTCACACAATATCTCTATCCTTTTGCTATAACCTGTTGTTGTGTGATTTTTAACTTTGTCCACCCCAGACCAACATCGGCACCTTCACATCTTTCTGTGTAGACATCAAAAGAAATCGGCAGGATGACCTCACTCACCTAAGTTCCACTGTTACCTCATTTCCTCACACCATGCAAGTCCATATGGCGAGGAAACATGTTTTATAATTCTAATGGAATTAGGATTTTGCTACAAAAGGTCAAACCCCGGTTCAGTTTAAATCTTGCAATAATCTTTGCCAACCTACATGTGTTGCAGCAAAGTACTCTTCTCAATAGATTAGGGTAATTGAATCAAAATAATGCTTATAAAATGGTGATGCTCCTGATCCAGTCATTTTGTGATGGGTTATAAAGGACTCTATTGGCTACTCCTGTTTAACTTGGATGGAATGACAGGATGAACATCTCATAATGCTTTTAGCTATTTGGCATTGATGTTCATGCATTATTTGTTGGACGTTACTGTTTGGTCTTTTAGTCTTGTGCTTGGCAGGAATTTCATCAACAGTATTCAGGAATGAGCAGGGAAAAGAACACAACCAACTTGACTGATCTCTGCTTCTACTTCACCACAAATGTTATTCTTTTTGGGAATGTGGGTTATTAATTCCATCATTCAAAATGTAATGGATTACCAATAAATGAAATCATTTCCTAAACAAGGAAATGCCATTTTCATAAATAAGCATTAGCATGATTCAACTGGTGGAACGCCTGCTTCCGAGATTGATAGTTCCCAGATGAAGTGTTGCATGAAGAGTCATGAGATGTTGGCCATGTTGTCAGCTGGAATGATCCTGAGGTGTAGAATTGGGATCTGGTGTGACCATACTGGCTACTGGTAAGACTGCCCCCCCCCCGTCCTGCACTGCAGTTGCAGCTTTGGGAATACAGCACAATCCTAGGTCCATCTCCTGGGTAAAACAAAGGTCATGCAGACACTGAACTGGTTGAAGTGGGGATGGGTGAATGGCTCCCTGAAGACCCTAACAGCATAAAATCTTCTCAGTGCCCTGTGAAAAACTCTCCGCTATCTCGGGCAACAGGCTGTGCAATGTTCCAAATGCTCATTCGTGTGTAACATCTATTTATGTGTACACCTTTTAATTTGGTATACTTTATTTCCTGTATTTAGGGAGACCGAATAGAAATTATGGGACCACTTTGCAGAATACCTACGTCGAGTCCACTGGGATGACCCTGAGTTTCCGGTGACCTGTCATTTTAATTTTCCATGTTGCTCTTACGCTAACTTCTCTGTCCTTGACCTACTGTACTGTTTTTAGATTAGATTAGATTAGATTAGATTACTTACAGTGTGGAAACAGGCCCTTCGGCCCAACAAGTCCACACCGCCCCGCCGAAGCGTAACCCACCCATACCCCTACATCTACATTTACCCCTTACCTAACACTATGGGCAATTTAGCATGGCCAATTCACCTGGCCTGCACATCTTTGGACTGTGGGAGGAAACCGGAGCACCCGGAGGAAACCCACGCAGACACGGGGAGAACGTGCAAACTCCACACAGTCAGTCGCCTGAGGCGGGAATTGAACCCAGGTCTCAGGCGCTGTGAGGCAGCAGTGCTAACCACTGTGCCACCGTGCCGCCCACAGATTATTTACAGTGTGGAAACAGGCCCTCCGGCCCAACAAGTCCACACCGCCCCGCCGAAGCGTAACCCACCCATACCCCTACATCTACATCTACCCCTTACCTAACACTACGGGCAATTTAGCCAGTGAAACTCAATATATGTTTTAGAAATAGCATCCCATCTTTCAATGAGGCATTTTACAGCTATCCAGACTCAGCACTGAATTCAACACTTTCAGACTGTAAGTTCTGATTTTCATTTTGTCTCTTTTCCACTGCAGTTTCAGTTTTTCTCTTATTTTTGCTTTCAGACAGCAGCACACTTGCTCTAGGAACATCCTATATTTCTTTGTTTCTTTTTGCCCCATCATCATTCCTTTTGGCCTCTTAAGACTGACTCTTCCAACATCCAATTGCTCCTTCTGCTTTTCACATTTGTCTTAAGGCCACCCGCAAACTGGAGGAAGAATACCTCATCTTCCATCTCAGGAACCTACAACCACACGGCCTCAACATTGAATTCATCAGTTTCCAAAGCTCCCCTCCCCCTACCCTAACCCAGATCCCAGCCCTCCAACTCAGCCCCACCCTCTTGACCTGACCTCCCTGTCCATCTTCCTTCCCACCTATCCGCTCCACCCTTCTCACCAACCTATCAAAATCACCTTCGCCCACCTATTGCCAAATCCCCTTCCCCCTGTTTATTTCTCAGGCCCCTTCCCCCTCCACAGTCCTGATGAAGGGTCAAGCCTGAAACATCGGCTCTCTTGCTCCTCAGATGCTGCCTGACCTGCTGTGTTTTTTCCAACACCACACTTTATTGACTCTGACTTCTCCAGCGTCTGCAGTCCTCACTATTTCCTATTTGCTCTACCCACTCCTTTGCTCAAAACTTATTACATCACTAGTTTTTTCCCAGTTTTGTTACAAAGTCATTGACCTGAAAGCTTAACTCTAATTCTATTCATTTAGATGTGCCTGACCTGCTGAGAATTTCCTACATTTTCTGTTAGCCTTTTGGCCTTCCAGCACTGTCTAGCTTCACCCATAATAAAATGACAACTTTGGATAAGTTGGTGAAAGGGAATGAACACTCATGGAAATGTATCATGTACATTTTGAAGAGGAGTGGAGAGCATTGAGAGGGAAAAGTAAATGACTCCCATGTGTTTTGAAACAGATGAATTATAGATGAGCACTTTGGCTTAAATCAGTCAACTCATGTATTGACATTTAATTTGCTTGAATCCAAATACTTGCTGATGGCAGAAGTTGGAGCAAACAATCAAACCAGGATTAAGTCTTTAGATGTAGCAAGAGGTTTGTCATATTTAATAAGCAGTTCATGGCCTTTTGAAGCTTTGGAGGGGAAAAAAGGCAGAGCTAAATTCCAACCAAAGCAGAAAGGTTTGGATTTGGCTTAGTTTGATCAACTCTTTTCCAGTTGGATGGATTTGAATTTTGAGTTTGGCTGGATTCATTCGTCATGCATTACACATATGCCTTGTTGTTACATGGAGCCACAATGGAAACAGAATAAATCTAAATAAAATGTATTTTTTCAGTGAAAGTGTGAACTGTTGGTTGGGGTTTCGTAGTCATTCTGTCAAATTCATTCATAATTATAGCATCATTCACTATTGTGGATTGGCTAATTGTACTACTATGTACCAGAGGCTAGAAATTACTGCTGGCATTAATAATGGATTAATGACTACTATGTTCATGTGGTATTCATTTGTCTGCATTATTAAGAGAAGCAGTAGCACATTTTTATTTTAATCAGCTTAAACATTATTAAAATAACACAAAGACCACAATCCAGCCTTCACTCTTTCTCCACATGTTTGCATTGGCAATCCGTTAACCTCACTACATATTCATGCCCACCCTGAGATCAACTCACACACCATTTCAACTATTCAATGCTTTATTTTGGAGTTCAGAGACACAGGTGACGTGCAGACTTCTGTCAGGTCACTTTGCACACAGGGACACAGATGCCCCTATGCAGGATGCTTTTTCTTGTCTCTTAGCCTACTTTCTTAGTACACACTGACTTAGTGCTTGTCTGAAGATTGCCAGTCTCTGTCAACTTCACATTGCTTTCTTGGTGCACTGGGTCTTTACATTTAGTTACAGGTTGCTCAGCATGAAGGCTCACATTGTTCCTTTTCAGTTTGGAGACAGAGAAAACCAACTTTTCCTGGTGGAGAGCACTGTACAGTCAAGGGGATAGACGTGGACTTGTACTAATAATATGTGCAGAAATTACCCGACATTGACTTTAAGCATGTGACCATATGCCATTGTGGAGCTGTCCTTGTTGGGATGAAGAAGGAGTGTGGTTAGTCAGAATGGGAAGCGCACAGTTAGTAAGTGGATCAGTCACATTCAGGGGCTCATCTGATTCTATTACCATGAACTGGGCCAATTTTCCTTCTTGCAATGAAACAGAAAATGGGATTGGGTACAATAGAAGTGGATGGAACAGCAGTTCATGGTGATGCATGAGCAGAAGAGGGTGAGGTGTCACCAGTGAGTGATTAGAAAGTGCAGAGGACAGGGAAGGTTAATAGTTTGTCAGGATGTGATGGGTGATGGTCATTGACATGGTGCATGCCATAGTGAGAGCTGTGGTCCAAAAGCCTTGGTGACATACGTGTGCAGTGGCAGAATTAGAGCTCATGGCAGCTCTGTGAATGTCAGAGAGCAGAGAGAAGTTGCAAGTGCAGAAGATCACTGTCCTTCTTCCTGAACTACTGGGCATCCCACTTTACCCAGGACGCTGCACCCAGGCTGCAATGTGTGCCCAGGCTCAACCTGTCTCACGATGTGGCAATCAGCTGGGAAAAGGATTGCCTCATCTCCACCAGCCCACTCAGGAAAATCTCCATGTTCCTGTCTATGAAGTAAGAAGCAAGCTTTCCTTTCCTGTTGGCCATGACCTGAGTATAGAGGCTCCAGCAGCACAGTTCCTGGCTCACACTGTCTGACATTGCAAGATGATGCAGGTGACCTGAATACTCTTCTGCTACACGATTCCCTGAGAAAGACACCCAAGAGTCTGGTTGCATAATTAATGAGGTGATGAGCAGAAGATTGTGTGTTGCCATGGCAGAGCAGGTGGCATGAATCTTACTTGTCAAAACACTTTAACTGCAAATAGAAAGGTTCCTCCCAATGTTCTTATATTTTCCCTACATCCTTTGTCATTTTACTGAAGCAACAAATGTAATATCAGTGATGCCCCCTGTCATTCTGGTCTTTCCAGTTCACTAATCAGAGAATGAGTTGTTTATGAAAATGCTCTCTCCTAAATGATCAGAGCAGTATTTTTGCCTGCTCATTCTCAAGCTCTTTATTCAGGAAGACACAATTTGTTTTATTTTTTTGAAACTGATTCCAGATCTCGTAAAGGAGTCAACTTCAAAGTGACTCAATACATACAGTTAAAATGATAAAATAAATTAATAAACTTCAGCTAAATGAATTGTTTAAACCATAAAATGTTCAAACATTAGGCAATATGAAATTAGCAGTAAATAACCAATTCCGGGGATAATAATGTAAACTGCCAGGTAAAAAAACATTTAATGCAAAACAAAGTTGCATTAGTTAGTTAAAAACCTAGTTAAAGAGCAGGAGAACACCATTCAGCCTCTTAAGCCATGTGATCTGATCACAGCCAACCTGACTCAGTATAAGCTCTACTTTCCTGCTTACCTTGATATCCTTTTACTTCCTTGTCAATCAATAATCTAAGTCATCATGTAAAAAATATTCAATGAACTTGACACTATCAGTCTCTTGGAGAGGCCGGTTCAAAGGCTAGCAACCATCTGAGAGAAAAACAAAACCTCTTATTTCCATCTTTAGTTGGAGACCACTTTTAAAATAATACTGGGCCCCTTGTCCTTCAATGATGGGGTGAATCATCTTTCTGTTTTTAACTGTTCCAAGCAGCTATTATCAGAATTTTCCTATCCATTTCTATGCATTCCGATTTGCAGTGGTTTTCCTGTATTTAGTCGCGTACTGGCAGCAAAGCACAAGAATGCCTATGTAGCCTGTGAAACTCTTTTCCAGATCCTGTAGTTGGCTTGGAACTATTTCCATTGCTGTGAGGTTTTGTAAACTGACCAACCTGGCTATAAAATCATCCAAAAGACACCATCAAATGTATAGAAAAGGGAAAAGTGGTTGAGGAATGGATATTATTATTATGTATGACTTCTGTCATTAATATAGGTGCAGTAGTGTGGCAACTTATAAAGCTTTTCACTATGTAAAAATATATGCGATAATAAATTTCTATTCTATCCTATTCTGTTGGAAATCTGATTAACTAAGCCTGACAATTGTAAGAATAATGGAATACTGAAGAAGATTAGGAATTACCTTGTTTAGAGATTCAGAGAAAGAATGAATTAGAGTAAGAGACAGTGTAATGCTCAACACTGAAGATATACCAAAGGGAACTGACATGATTAATCATCACTTGTGAATGAATAGCTTCAGAAGTCTCTAACTTGCTGATTGATGCATGGCCACAATTTTTCTTTGTTGCAAGGAACCAACAACATAAAGTTCATAAGATCTCTCTCCTTGTTATGGTTATTTATAGCTCAATCTTGTAATACAAAAGATGTACAAAAACAAAATTAACAGACACTAATTATGAAATAAAAAGCTGAAGTATTCTTGTTTAACCATCTCTGCATAGAGCATAATTTAATGGGAGTGGCTTTCAGGAATTTGGGTTTGTTCCTGGTGCAGGATTTTCTATTGATTTGAAACTAAGATTTAGCATGTGCTGCATTGTAATGTTCCACAAGGACCTTCGCTAGAAGCAGCAACCCACAACAATATTAAGTATGGAGATCAAAACCTTGTTCAGGGGGGAGTTTAAAGGAGGAAAGCTGTGGAAAAGGTAAATGTAAAAAGCAAAAAAGAAGTATTCAGACTAAGTGTTTGGGGATACAGCCACTAATGATAGGACAAAACAGTATTGGGTATGGGAATTGGGGGTCAGTAAAAAAATGGAAGCAAGCTAAGGCTCTCATATTGAGCTGGGAACATGGGAGAGATATTGAAAGAGTATGGTGCAGACAAATACCACAGGTCACAGCTGGACAGGAAGGAGAATTTATCATATTCAGATAGGGGATGTTAGCACTATTTTACTTCTGTGGCAGTCAATAGGTGGAGGATGGTAAGGGTGTGCATGTGGGCTGGGACCCAATTGAAGAGATTCAACGTGAAGTTGTTGAAAAGATTGAAATGAATTTTAGAAGGCAACAACATTACAAAGAAATTTGAAGTGGAGAAGACGGGGTTATATTTTGCTCAGACTGAAGGACCATGTATAGGCCATGTGTCAGATTTTGTTTAGGAGGGAGGATGACAGGGAGGTAGCAAATACCTGAGAAGAGAGAACCACTTGCAAAGTCACATGAACATTTAGTCTGAGTTAGTCAAAGACAGAAAGGGAGGAAAATATGAATTGGATTATTATCTTCAAATTCCCAAATCTGAGAGGTGGTGCAGTTACTGCATAACACAAAAGGACAACTAGTGAATGGTTGGGTAGCTTATGGTTAGGTAACTTATGAGGGATATTCTTGCAAAGAAACACATGGAATGAAAACCAAAACATGCAAAGGCCTTTGATTGCTCAGAGGATCTGTCTTCGGAGTGGATTGTAAACTGAAATATAGAAAGAATTACTGTACTAAGTGTTCTTAATAACATGGCTTTAGCAAAAACATTTTGCTGTAAGACTCCCATTTTGAGTCAATTTTTGGGGCAAATTACCACAGATAGTGAAGAGAACAATGAATTGAATTGAATTGAATTTATTGTCATGTGTACCCAGGCACAGTGAAAGCTTTGTCTTGCGAGCAACACAGGCAGAGCACAGAGTTAAGTAGCATAGATAAGTAAAAATAAATAAACAGCGGCAAAAATAAAAACACAGGTACAGACGAATGTTAAGAGTTAGTGAGTCCATTCAGTATTCTAACAACAGTAGCAAAGAAGCTGTTTCAAAACCAGCTGGTGCATGTGTTTTCTCCCCGATGGTAGAGGTTGGAGAAAAACATTGCCAGGGTAGGATGGATGTTTGAGAATGCTGGCGGCCTTTCCTTGACATTGAATCTGGTATATGGATTCTATAGATGGGAGGTTGGCCTTTGTGATTTCCTGAGCCAAGTTCATCACTCTGTGTAACCATCTCTGACTATGAATGGTACAGTTGCCATACCAGGTAATGATACATCCATATAAAATGCTCTTGATGGCGCACCTATAGAAGTTAACAAGGGTATTCGCCATCATGCCAAATTTTCTTAGCTGCCTGAGGAAGAAGAGACGTTGTTGGGCCTCATCCCTGTGCCTAAGAGGACTCATGCAGCATGTCTTAGTCACTACCACCTAGTAACATCCTGTTGGCGACGCAGTGATGGGTATGCATTGAGTACAGTAGGGGTCTGAGTACGCACCCTTGGGGGGCTCAAATGTTGAGTGTTAGTGAGGATGAAATATTGTCCCCATAATCTTCACTGATTGTGGCCTGTGGGTCAGGAAACTGAGGATCCAGTTACAGAGAGTGGGGCTTAGTCTGAGATCACTAAGTTTAGTAATCAGTCTCGAGGGGATAATAGTGCTGAAGGCTGAACTGTAGTCGATGAGTAGGATTCTGATGTAGATGTTCTTGGTGTTAAGATGTTCTCGGGAAGAGTGAAGGGCAAGTGATATGGCATTTGATGTGGATCTATTAGTCCAATAGGCAAATTGGAGAGGGTCAAGAGTAGTGGGGAGGCTGGAGTTGATTAATACTATGACCAGCCTTTCAAAGCACTTCATGACCACCGAAGTTGGGTCACTGAGTGGTATGTTCAGTCATGCTGCACGAGCCTTCTTAGGCACAGAGATGATGTTGGCTCTCTTGAAACAGCCAGGGACAGTGACCTGCTGAAGGGAGAGGTTGAAGATGTCCAAGAAGACATGTGCCAGTTGATCTGCGCGTGCTCTGAGTGCGTGGCCTGGTACTCCGTCTGGTCCCATCACTTTCCTTGGAGTCACATGAAGGAAAACTGATCTGATCTCTGATGCAGTGACTGTTGGGATAGGTTGTCAGGACTTGTCGGAATAGGTGTTACCTATCTACCGAAATTCTGCTCAAAGTGAGCATAGAAGGCGTTGAGATGATCTAGGAGGGATGTGTCATTGTCTGCTATCTTGCACTGTCTTTTTTTAGAACTGTGATGTCATTCAGTTCTTGCTATAGTCACCAGGTGTCTATCTGGGTCTCTAGTTTGGATCAGTATTGGTCCTTAGCTGTCTTAATGGCTCTGCGAAGGTCATACTTGGATTCCTTATATTTGAGTGGGTCTCCTGATCTGAAGGTCTCACACGTGGCTTTTAGCAGGTTCTGTATGTCCTGATTCATCCAGGATTTCCTATTGGGGAACACCCAGATTGACTACCTCGGTATGCAGTCCTCCACACATTTGCTGACAAAGTCTGTGACGGTGGTGGCGTACTCGTCCAAGGTACCTGCGGACTGTTTGAACATGGCCCAATCAGCCGATTCTAGACAGCACCAGAGTTGGTCATCTGCCTCCTCTGACCAGCACTGGACCTGTATCCGTGAGGGAATCTCATGTTTGAGCCTTTGCCTGTAAGCCAGGAGAAGAAACACGGCATTGTGGTCGGAGTTCCCGAAATGAGGGCTAGGGATGGAGCATCTTTCACAGTGGTGGAGCAGTGGTCTAAAATGTTCGGGCCCCTAGTGGGGCAGGTAATGTTCTGGTGCTACTTAGAGTCATAAAGTCATAGATTCATAGAGATGTACAGCATGGAAACAGACCCTTTGGACTAATGTGTCCATGCCGACCAGACATCCCAACCCAATCTAGTCCCACCTACCAGCACCCGACCCATATCCATCCAAACCCTTCCTATTCATATACCCATCCAAATGCCTTTTAAACGTTGCAATTGTACTAGTGTCTACCACTTCCTCTGGCAGCTCATTCCATACACATACCACCCTCTGCATGAAAAAGTTGCTCCTTTGCTCTCTTTTATATCTTTCCCCTCTCACCCTAAATCTATGCCCTCTAGTTTTGGATTCCCCTACCCCAGGGAAGAGACTTAATCTGTTTATCTTATCCACGCCCTTTATGATTTTATAGACCTCTATAAGGTCACCCCTCAGCCTCCGCTTCAGGGAAAACTGCCCCAGCCTATTCAATCTCTCCCTATAACTCAAATCCTCCAACCCTGGCAACATTCTTGTCAATCTTTTCTGAACCCTTTCAAGTTTCACAACATCTTCCCGATAGGAAGGGGATCAGAATTGCAAGCAATATTCCAAAAGTGGCCTAACCAATGTCCTGTACAGCCACAACATGACCTCCCAACTCCTGTACTCAATACTCTGACCAATAAAGGAAAGAATACCAAATTGGGCAACACCTTCCTTAGATTGGCTTGATTGAAATCGCCAGTCACAATAAGCAGGGCCTCGGGGTGCTCCGTCTCCAGGGTGTTAGTGGTGGAGTACAGCACATGCAGACCTTCCTCAACCTTTGCTTGTGGCGGTATGTACGAAGTGGTAAATTCCCATGGTAGATAGAAGGGGCAGCATTTGATGGTGAGGAGTTCAAGGTTTGGGGAGCAATGGCTGCCTAGGGCTGGAATGTCCGTGTACCACAAGTTGTTGATTAAAAAGCAAACCCCTCCACCCTTTGTCTTACTTGAGGACGTTGTACGGTCCATGTAATGGATAGAAAAACCATCAACCTGAAGTGCTCAGTTGGGAACAGATGTGTTGAGTCAGGTTTCTGTGAAGTAGAGTGCACAGCAGTCGCACAGAATTCACTAACTGCAGAGGGAATTACCCTTTCTTCCTCATCATAGAAATCATTGAACATATATTTATTTATTATTAACTGTGCCAAGATGAATTCCATATTGTTTCTAACAGTTAAGAGATGGATTCTAAATAGCTAGGCTGAATTTTCTTGGGATAGCAGTGGCCCCAGTGTTAGGATAGAAAACTGGACAAATCTGTCGCAGCCATTTCTGGAGTCTCAACAAGATTCTGTGACAAGACAAAAACATCTCAAGAGCAGCTCTTGAGAATTTCATCCCATTTCCAAGAGCTGCAGACCAATTGGAGTTTGGGCAGCCCTTCAGTCCCTGCTTTGCCACTGGTGGCCATTATCTAAGACAACACCTGGCCCAGAGATCTGACATCAATGGCACCATGGAAACAAATAGGATTGGAATCACTGGAGCCAGTCAGGCAAACCTGGGCAATGACTGGGGAGGACTGAGTGAGAACGTGGGAACTGATGAGTGTGATTGGCAGGCTGTGGGAAAGGTTGTTTTCAATGGGCAGCTCTTGTTGCCAGGTGACCAACCATGAAACTCAGAATGTCTGATTCTGTTGGATCCTCTCACAAAGAGGATTAATTGACCACTTAATCATCTGAGAGGTTGTCCTCCACCTTTCTCACCATTGATACAATTCCACAGCATCAAGAAGGCAAGGAGCACTTCATCCATACCTTCCTGCCAGATTCTCTGGTCATGCCTCCAACCTCCCATCCTGTTCTTGATGACCATGTTAATTTCCTTCAAAGGCATTATGATGATGAGGGTGAGCAGGTTGCACAGTGGGACAAAGGCAATGGTTGCTGGGTTAAAATCCTGGAACTTACCTCCTAACAGCATTGTGGATATACCAACAGCCCAAGTATTATAATAGTTCAATAAGGCAGCTTACCGCATTCTTCAAGGCAGTTAGAGTTGGGCGATAAATTCCAGATTTGCCTGTGACATGTACATCTTGTGAATAAAGAAACAAAATTGAATATTCCAATGCTACTAGCTGTTCTCAGCTCTCCTGCTGTCAGCTGTTCTCCTGCTTAGGGACAATCGTTACAATCTGTTATTGCCAGCACAGGGTCTGGCAGAAGGATTATGAGTGTATTTTAATAGTTTATTGGCACTTATATAGAAGAATGCAATTGTTTCAGATTTTATGATTTTGTGTATAGTTTAACACAAGCCCCCTATTTAGAACAAAACAACAAAATTGAAAACAAAGAACGTCAGTACTTTTGAAGCTATAAAACTGAAATCATTAGAAATAAAATGGGAAGCTTTGCTTTAAAGTTTTTTGCAATAGTTAATTTGAGGTATGTATCTGATCAACCAATTGATTTATTAGTGCAAAATCTACATTGATAAATGTGAATGTTAGAACATGTATAGATTTAGTTTTAATATGTGGCCATTAATATTTGACCATCAATATAGGAAGGAGGTACAAGTATGATCTTCTACTTGCCTGCTGTGGGTTAAGTTGCTTTCGGGGAATTGTTTTACCTGTTTTTTTTCAGGACTCCCTTTGCCCGGGAACAAGGACATATGAAGAAGATGAAGAACGTAATCTAGATATTCCTCTCCAAGGGTTAAGTGCTAAAATAGCATCAAAACCCAACCGCTACTTGCCCTGGTGACCCTGTTCTCTTGAGAAATAGCAGCCTAACAATGTATCTGGAATATGGATGCTTTTTGGTCTGATAACAAGTATGCTTGTAAGTCTGTGGGTACAGATGGATTAATGCCAGTCTGCAGTGTCTTAGCAATCTGAAATGCTTTCATTCTTCCTTCACGTTCTCAACCTCAGAAAGGAGCACTGCTTCAAGGGGTGCAATAGCTGCAGACTCCAAAGATTACAGAAGCAAAGATGGCATCCCTGACCAAAATCCTGTCATCAGCAAAGTTTAGCAATCCTTACAACAACCAAAAACTTCACGGTAATCCAAAATAGGTATCTAGCAACACTTCTGATCTATTAGTGTCTCTAGCAACATAGAATACAACAAGTGTACGCCATTAGCTTTTGGGAGCAACAATTCAGCAGTGAAGGACAGAATCTTAGTGTTACATATTGTATAATTATTGTACAAAGACTTTAATAGCAGAGGTAGAGTTTCATTGGGCATCATGACGAATTAATACGAAAATGCTCAAATGCCTTAGGGATCTGTGAACTTTCAGCACCAAGCTTCTCTGCAAATTTGCCAACTTTTACTTCTAACTTGCATTTTTGAATCATTCCAAAACTAAAGAAAGTCTAGCTTGTATGATTTTCATTCAATGACAAGAGTAGAATAATAGAATAACAGAAATTATCTCTTTGATTAAAGAATAAAATGTGGCAAACATTAAATTTGCCAGCGCTTTTGGCTCAGATATTGATACAACTTCTCAGTATCTGCAAACCCTCAATCCAAGCATTTATTTGCTAAAGTCATTTCCATTGAATTTCCAAGTTACCCTTATGCTGTGCTAAATGGAAGTTAAAGCAATATGAGAAGCCTTTTGATTTACTTGAAGTGAAATCATAACAGCCATTATTGAGACTATGTATACAATCACACTATAAATAACAGAGGCAATTGGTTCCTGAATTTGTGCAGTGAGTCAATGGTCTTACTAGGAATGGTTGAAGGGTTATAGAGAACAGGCAGGAAAGTGGAGGTGAGGCTAAGATGAGGTCTGTCATGATCATATCAAATGGCAGAGCAGGCTCGAGGAGATGAGTTGCCTAATCGTGCTCTTAGTTCTTATGTTCTAAAAGAAGGTTTGACATTTGTTATGATGGCTTATTTGCATCCTAATGTGTACCTTTTTGTTTGCCAGCCTGTGTGATGACTACCCAGGGACATAGCATAACACTGTCCCAAAAGCATGAAAGAACTTTTACTCCAGATTAGACACACTCCCCTTGAGATTAATATTTGTATGCCCACATTTGTTATCCTGTGACTTGTAGATTATTTTAAAACTCTAGATTAAAAACTAACCATATTATCATTAATTGGTCTTTGCCAGCCCAAGGAGGAATTTAAATCAATAAAAATATCGACAAGCAAATAAAATTAATCTGATGACAGTTTTAATCCATTAATGCTCTGCATGAGCTTTTTCCTACCTATACCTTTCTCTCTTGTGTGCTTATCTAACTGCCCTTGAATGCATCTATAGTATTCATATCCATGTTCTGATTAATTGCAGAATAAAAAGTCACTGTGTTTCTAATAAGACTGGCTGAGTTTTGTTGTAAAGAGCATCTCTAAGTCTTAAATGAATTTTAGTAATAGAAGTGACATGCCACATCTTTCTAAAGAATTTCTCCTTCCTTCCTATTGTTCTCCTTTCCTCTTGACATGTATGCTTGCTAAATCCTATATTTTCACAGGACAGGATGACTTCCAGCACTTAATCCAAATGGTGATTATCATCCCATGGTGACCATTGATGAACCATTCAAGTAGTTGAGTCTAGCTAGTCGACCTCCTCACCTCACCTCTTTAGATGAGAACTTCAAACAAGGGTAGTGCAACTGAGAGCTGTAATTTTAGCTAACATACTTGCCTAACTCCAGAAAAGCATCTATGTCCAACTATAGCTCCCTAAGCAGTACCTTTACATGGTCAACCTATTTAGATGTATCAGAAGTCTGAATATTGTATCATTTTACCTTTTTAGCTCCGTCCTGAGTTATGTTACTCCATTATCCCTGATGAAAATCAAATAATGAACTATTCTGTATATGAATACAAAAGTTAGTTTCTTAGTTCAGCTCCTTTATAGTGCTACATTCAGTATTGGCAGGTAGGTAATTGTGAATTTCTCAATCCCTGATGCTAATGTATATGGATCAGAGCGCAGTAAATTCTATAAAATGCCACTTTAGTTTAGAACTGGCCCTATTCCATGAATGGTCTCATGGTTGGTGTTCAATGTTGGAAGCATTTCAAAGTGGTCAGAGTGGAGCAGAATGCTGCATACAAATAACACTTACAGAGCTAACAATGAAAGGGATTCTGACCACTCAAAAGTAATCCAGAATCCAGAAACTCAAAAGTAAGTGACTACTTAGACTGGAGCAACTGTGGTGCAGCTATTTCAGGAACAAAACATGTCAAGATTTTTTTCTCCAGTCTATGTTGGGGCATGAAACTAGAAGAGTAATAGACTAAATTGATAGACTTAAACGCGTAGTGATAGGGAGGCAAAAGCAAAGTGAAAGCAAAATACTGCAGATGCTGGAAATCAGAAACAAACACAGAGAATAGTGGAGAAACTCAGGAGGGCGGCAGCATCTGTGGAGAGGTAATATTTCAAGTCCAGAATGACTATTCTTCA
The DNA here is from genome assembly GCF_047496795.1 of Chiloscyllium punctatum. Taxonomy (NCBI): domain Eukaryota; kingdom Metazoa; phylum Chordata; class Chondrichthyes; order Orectolobiformes; family Hemiscylliidae; genus Chiloscyllium; species Chiloscyllium punctatum. The sequence goes on from NC_092745.1 coordinate 81,100,391, forward strand.
TAACTTCAGAGCTGCTTAATTTTTCCAGTATTCTCTGTGTTTGTTTCTTGATACTCGATGCAAAGGACAAGCCACCATGCAATCAAGCAGTTGGAGGAGTACATTGGAGCCATTCCCTTTGTGACCCACTTCAGAACAGGAGGAGAAAAGCAATGCAGTGAGTAATGTACAGACAGACATGTTCAGGACACCCTTGCACTATTTAAGTTTGTTTTACAGCTTGATGTCTGGACTGGCGGCCTTGGATGCAAAAGCTTCAAGTCGATTGGGTCTCATCACAATTGCTTACTACCTCTGGACAACCTTTGTGGCTGTTGTTATAGGAATAATTATGGTCTCCATTATACATCCTGGTGGTGCAGCCCAGAAGGAGAGTATCGATGACAGTGGAAAGCCAATCATGAGCTCTGCTGATGCATTGTTAGATCTGATACGGTATGTGTGAGTATGGTCCTTTATTCAATGCTAAAATTATAGTAACTCCAGGGAAATCAGGCTCTCTGACAAGGCTATTTTAAATGCATTTTACATCACACATTGCAATGTTCAACAATATGGGTAAACTCCAATATCAACATCTCCCTGTATGTGTTCTCCATTTCAGTCTAAGCAGCACGCTGACTATCGCTGCTTCTTCAGCTCTGCAAGTTTCTGCAGCTGATGACACTCCATAGATTTAGAGATTTACATACAGAAAGAGGCTATATAAGCCATTGTGTCTGCACCAGTCAAAAAGGCCTGACTGCATTAATCCCGTTTTTCAGCTCTTAAACCATAGCCCCTGAGGCTATGACAATGTAAATGACAACTCAAACACTGCTTTAATGTTATGAGTTTCTGACACCCACATTAAAATGCGAGGGCCCCATTTTTGTTTGAGGCCCATCCACGTTCCACAGACCAGATTCAGGAAGCATTGTCCCAGGAGGTTGTATTTTTATCCTAGACTTGCCAAATTCCTTCTAAGAATGCAGGACAACCCAGAACAAGCAAATGCCTGTTGCCATGTACACATAAAATAACATTATGGGCTGAATCTTACAGTTTTATGACTAATCAAAGTTGCACTCAAGACCTGGCAAGTATTCTTACTATATCTTACTAAACTTGTCTCATTAACTACCTATCCGATCCCCATGGTGTTTGTTGCATCCAATTCTCTCCCCACCTTGTCATGCATCATTCCCAGAACAGCATGCCACTCAATGGCTATCCCAGAACCTCTTGGGTCTGCACGATCTTAAAAGCTGTTGTGCACCCAGACTGTAAGTCTGGACCTGCTCTGTACAGTTCCTGACATTTACCCGAAACATGGCAGACGGCAGGGTATGGTTGCCCTGCTTTACAGACAAGGTCCTGGAGGCACTGGTGGATAGGGTGGTGCACAAATGGGACATTCTGTTTCCCCAAGACTGGCAGTGGAGGTCACACCAACAGCTGGTTCCAAACTTACCATTAGAGTTGGTGCATTCTCAGCCCTTAGCAGTGATGTGGGAAGAAGGTCAATAACCTTTACCACTTCACTCGTATATGTTCAATTATATTCTCTTCAATACCTCACACTCAATCTCTCTGCTGCTGAACACGCCACCCACCAAGTCTCATGCTCTACCATTCTCACTAATATGTGCAACATCTTCATTCAGTGGCTTTCACTCACATTAATTGCTCAGTAGGCCCTCTGCGTTTCTGACTCACTTGCTTGGGACACCTCCACACCCTCATCAAAAGTAACAACTGAGCCTTAATGCCTACTTCTTATTCCAACAGAAAAACATAATAAGGCAGAAAGAGTCAAAACAGGACGTGGGCTGCCTGACATTTAACTCTTCATGCTCTAGGTGGTACGGATCATGACTCTGAGTGGCCCAAGCAGGCTCAGCCCTGATAGTGGATGCTGTCCTTAATTTGTTGTGCTGGAACTACCTGACTGAAGGTTATCTCTCTTGAATTTACTGAGACATGTTGACAAATATGACAAGCTTTCTTCCTTCCAAAGACAAGGCAAGGCAATGCCAGTCCAGATTGGTTCAGAGTGAGTGAGTGCTGTGTTAGCAAGTAACAAGCCCAGGCATGCAGCCTGGCCCAATCCATGAAGTAGGTGGATATCCCTGAGCACACAGTGCCCTTGCGACTGCATTATAAAGATAATTGCCAGTGCAGCCCAAGGCCCAATGTTGAAGTATAGAAGTGACTTGTAGATGGATTGGAGATGTGCCATGAGGGTTTTTAGAGCCTGGCACATATTAAATGTCAATGTCTGTGGACATAGAGTATGTATGGCCAGTGCCATGAAATGTGTCCAACATGGAGGTTGTTCAAGGCAAATGGTAAGCTGAATCCACCAGATGCCTGTTCTGATTTCCTGTTGAGTCTCTTGACATCTAGCTGAATATCAATGAGGCATGTTGGGCCATGCAAAGGCATTTAACAAGGGATCCACTTTAACTAGCAACTCACTGCTGCCTAGAAAGAACTTGCCACGTACTTTTCAAAAACATAAAAGATGGAACAAGGCATTCCCAATATCGAGATGGGCCTCACTGGAATTTACGCCCAACTCTACCACAAATCTCACCTATTGTGCACATTGCTCAGAACCCTATATAGTTTAACCCTGTAAGTCTACTGATTAAATGTGATTATTTTAAAAGAAACTTCTAACTGATTTAAAGAAATCAACATTCACCACATTCAAATACCTTCAACTAATCTCGTATGAAAGCCAATATTCTAAATTCTTTAGCAGTTTTGACAGTTCTTTGACATCTCTAATGGTTATATGCACCTTTTAGGGAAATGCATGTGTGCTTTTAACAATCTTATAGCATACAATCCCCTATAAGGGTACCTGACCACCATCTGCAAGGGTACCTAAGATTACCTGACCTGCCCCAAAATGTCCCAGTTCAATATCTAAAAGGCTCTTTTATTTTACCAAAGGGCTACTCTGGCTATCCAAACTAACTTACAAGGTCAGAAGTGCTTTAAAAACAAAGAACAAAGAAAATTTACAGCCCAGGAACAAGACCTTCAGCCCTCTAAGCCTGAGCCGATCCAAATCCACTGTCTAAACCTCTCGCCCAATTCCTAAGCATCTGTATCCCTCTGCTCCCCACCTACTCATGTATCTGTCCAGACATATATTAAATGAATCTACCGTGCCTGCCTCTACTACCTCTGCTGGCAACGCGTTCCAGGCACCTACCACCCTCTTTGTAAAGTACTTGCTGCATGTATCCCCCTTAAACTTTCCACCTCTCACCTTGAAAGTGTGACCTCTTGTTATTGAATCCTTCACCCTGGGAAAAAGCTTGTCTCTATCCACCTTGTCTATATTCTTCATGATTTTGTAAACCTCAATCAAGTCCCCCCTCAATCTCCTTTTTTCTAATGAAAACAAACCGAACCTACTCAACCTGTCTTCATAGCTAGCACCTTCCATACCAGGCAACATCCTTGTAAACCTTCTCTGTATTCTCTCCAAAGCATCCACATCCTTTTGGTAATGTGGTGACCAGAACTGTACACAGTATTCTAAATGCAGTCAAACCAATGTCGTGTACAATTTTAACATGACCTGCCAGATCTTCTACTAAATATCCCGTCTGATGAAGGCAAGCATACCATATGCCTTCTTGACTACTCTATCCACTGTGCAGCAACCTTCAGGATACAATGGATCTGAACTCCCAGATCTCTCTGCTCATCAACTTTTCACACGGCTCTTCCATTTACTGTATAATTCACTCTCGAATTATATTTCTCAAAATGCACCATTTCACATTTGCCTGGATTGAACGCCATCTGCCACTTTTCCACCTAACTCTCCAGTCTATCTATATTCTCCTGTATTCTTTGACAGTCCTCAATGCTTTCTGCTAATCCACCAATCTTCATGTCATCTGCAAACTTGCTGATCACACCAACAATGCCCTCTTTCAGATCATTTATGTATATCACAAACAACAGTGACACCAGCATTGATCCCTGTGGAACACCACTGGTCACCTTTCTCCATTTCGAGAAACTCCCTTCAACTACTACTCTCTGTCTCTTGTCACTCAACCAGTTCTTTATCCACCTAGCTAGAACACCCTGCACATCATGTGACTTCATTTTCTCTATTGGTTTACCATGGAGAACCTTATTAAACGCCCTACTAAAGTCCATGTATATGACATCCACAGCCCTTCCTTCATCTATCAACTTGGTCACTTAGTCAAAGAACTCTATTAAGTTGGTAAGGCATGCTCTTCCCAGCACAAAACTATGTTGCTGATCACTGATAAGCCCATTCTTTTCTAAATATAAATAGATTTTATCCCTCAGTACCTTCACCAGCAACTTTCCCACCATTAATGTCAACTTTAAGATGATCTAATGTACATGATCCAGGTTTGATGCTACAGGGGTGCTAACGTCCTGCTACAGTGAAGGCAGCTATGATCTAAATAGTCAAGTGCATTCATACAATATGTATATGCAAAACCTGGCTTGCTCCATTCTGGCCACCACAAAATGTGAATAACCAAGTTCAGAGCCAATATGTCTGAATTGCAGACACTTGCTCTATTTTTGCCATGATAAAGAAGTTCCCTATCATGGCAAAGTACATGACCTCAGGCCTATGTGTTGTTTCCATTACATATCTAAATTAATCTTTAATATTTTTTGCAAATAGATAACAGAAATGGGAACATGGTGGTCATGTTAATTGATTAGCAATCATGGAGCTAGTTTAAAAAAAAACAGAGATAGGAGTTTAAGTCAATATCTGTTAGTGAATTGAATTCAGTTAATTAAATAAATCTTGAATGAAAAGAAAATCTCAGTGTTGGTGAGCATGCAACTACTGTTTTGTCAGAAAAACTTAAACTTTAAGGAAAGAAATCTGCTGATCTGAAAAAGTATATGACAGTCTTCTGAAATACCCTCACAAACCCATTAATTGTTGTAAAGGTGATTCGTCACCACGTTCTCAAGGGCAATTAGGGATGAGCAATAAATTTTGGTATTGCCGCAATGTTTCTGTCCCCTGCATTGATAATAAAAAATACTGGTTGTTGCAATCAGCTCACATTTACTCTTTTACCTCTGTGTTCAAGGTTCAAATCTGATCTGACTTGAGGGAATGGATGTTTGCTGAAATGGCTATAACAGTTCTTTGCAAAATCAGTGTGGTAGTCTTAGTTGGCTGTTATGGCCATCAGTCCAACACAAATCAAGATGCGGTCAAAAATGAAAGTCTCATTCAGAAGAGGCTATGCAATATCTTGTTTGTTTGCAATTTTTGTGCACTATTTCCCGCCTCAGGCGACTGACTGTGTGGAGTTTGCACGTTCTCCCTGTGTCTGCGTGGGTTTCCTCCGGGTGCTCCGGTTTCCTCCCACAGTCCAAAGATGTGCAGATCAGGTGAATTGGCCATGCTAAATTGACCATAGTGTTAGGTAAGGGGTAAATGTAGGGGTATGGGTGGGTTGTGCTTCAGCGGGTCGGTATGGACTTGTTGGGCCTAAGGGCCTGTTTCCACACTGTAAGTAATCTAAAAAAAATCTAAGTAATCTAAAAAAATCTATATCTAATCTACTTTAAGGTCAGGTCATGAGACACTTTATTCTATCTCTGATCCTGGTCAATCTGTCTTTTTTGATGTCCTTACCAAAATTATATAGTATTCCTTTCCTACCATCATTTGAATCGGTAAAAGAAATCTAGCAACTGGTTCATAGAACAAACATGAACTTACTTGTAATGACTCAGTAACAATTAACATACAAAACTAGTATTTGAATAAATAAATATCTCTGAACAGAGGCATCATAACCATTCTGAGCTGAAGGAAGGTAATATAAGATGATCAGTTAATCAAACAGATAGGTATATTTTAATAACTGTTCCCCTTTGGTTTTCTGACATTTCTTTCTGCCACGCAGTTCTTTAAAATGTATTTAATGGCCCAATTATACTCATAAATTCACATCTGTTGCTCATTCATAGTAAATTTGTTTGTGCAGACTATACAGATGAATTTATTTAAACTTTTGTTTGGACTATGAGCTCATGCTGTTAAATAACTGTCCCAGTTACAAAACAAAAAAAGGATTTAAATGCCATTTCAGGTCAAATTGAGAGATGTAACATTATTTAATGGATAGCTGACCAGAACCTTGCAAAATATTTGTCCACTCTCTGTTGTGACTTTTATATGTTTTGTTTTCCTGGTTTGTCTATGCATTCAGTCCTGGTATAAAGGTGAGAAGGAACCAAAACATAACAAAATGGATAGTGATCCACCTCTATGACCTCAATATCAAGATTTTCCTTAATTGGTGTAATATATTTGGTATTTACTATTCAGTGTGTATTCAGAATGAATTGCCCTTGCAAATACACAATAACAGGAAAAACAATGGGGAATCATAAAGTAGATTCTCACATCTGGAAAAATGGAAGTTTCCTTTTCATGCATGTTTTAAAGAAACATATATGCATGATCTGTTTCTTAACCAATCCCTCTCTGAATTCCAAAAATTAATGTTATGAAAAAGTTGTACCTCTAATAAACATTAATGTTTTTTTCTTAGCTTTTAGCTGAAGTATCTTTTTGTAACATTAGCAATCTCATAAAATCCCTCTACCGTGGCATCTTCTATCATAGAATCCCTACAGTGTGGAAACAGGCCCTTAGGCCCAATAAGTCCACATTGACCCTCCCAAGAGTAACCCACCCAGACCCACTCCCCTACCCTATATTTACACCTGACTAATGCACCTAGCTAACACATACCTGAACACTATGGGCAATTTAGCATGGCCAATTCACCTAACCTGGACTGCTTTGGATTACGAGAGGAAACCCACGCAGACACAGGGAGTATGTGCAAACTCCACACAGACAGTCATCCAAGATTGGAATCGAACCCAGGTCCCTGGCAATGTGAGGCAGCAGTGCTAATCACTGAGCCATTGTGCTGTCTATTTCTTGGTTTTCCATACCAAAAAGTGTTTCTGAAGAAGTTAAATATTGGTCACTTGTTAATAGGTCAATAATCTAAGAGTGTCTAAGTTTAGAGAACTAAATTAATTCATTGAATCTTTTATTTCATTATTATGATTCATATTTGTCCTTGGTTTTTTGTTTAAATTTCAATCAAATGCATTTTGCTATTGATTACTATAATAATGCTGAGAAACATATTTCTGTTTTCTTTCTTGTCTCTTAAAGGAATATGTTCCCATCTAATCTAGTTCAAGCTACCTTTCAGCAGGTGAGTTGATATTTTATTTTTATACCTGTTCATACCTGTTTATACAACTCTGTCAAGGTCAGCATGTATTGAGCATTCATAGTTGCCCTTGTGAAACCTCTGTAATTCAATGTGCTTTTTAACATTTTCCTTCTTTTATAAAATCCAGGTGAACCACTCAGGTTCATAATGCAGAAAACGACTAAAAATGAAAAAAAATAGGAATGAAGACAAGATAAATTCTAGTAAATTGGGTGATAACAATCCTGTAAATTGTGGAAGGAGAGGAAGATTGGGATATTGGCAAAGAATACGTTAGATGAGAAATAATGGGAAATGGCTGTAAAGATAGAAAAGTAGTGTGGAGAAAATGTAGGTTGGTAAAATGGAAAGACATGTACCAAATATAATTTAATGCAGTCAAATGTGGAGTGATGTACTTTGGGAAAAGCATGATGAAGAAGCAATGTAAGCTAAAGATTAATTTTTTATGGGAATTCAAGAATCCCGCCAGGTGTATATAAAGGCTTCAAATTTGAAAACAAAGCAGTCCCACTATACTATTTGAAAATATCTGATTGGACCTCCACTGGAGCATTGCAAACAGTCCAGGTCAACACATGTTAGGAAGAATGTCGAAGTCCGAGAAACAGTGCAGAGTAAGTTTACTATTATGACCCCTGAGCTGAGGACCTTCAGTTGGGAGATTGGAGAACCTAGAAAAGCAGAGATGTTGACAGAAAACCTCAATAAAACATCCAAAATGCCAAGGGATTTTGATAATGAATCAAGAAAGATATTGGGTAGAATCTTTCCATTTTCAGGTAGAGTTTTGTTCTGTGAAATTCATGGCATCTGGTCTGCCAGGGCTCATACTGAGTTTTGTCACACAATCTTACACTCTTTCACCTTATTTATTTGAGCATTTGGGCTGTTAGGTGCCTTCCTAGGGAAATTACGGGGCCAACGAGATGGAAGTGCTTTCCATAAGACCAAGAGACATAGGAGTGGAAGCAAGGCCGTTCGGCCCATCGAGTCTACTCCACCATTTAATCACAGCTGATGGGCGTTTCAATTCTACTTACCTGCATTCTCTCTATAGCCCTTCATTTCTTGCAGGATCAAGAATTTATCAATCTCTGCCTTGAAGACACCCAATGCTCCCGCCTCAACTGCGCTCCATGGCAATGAATTCCACAGGCCCACCCCACACTCTGGCAGAAGGAACGTCTCCTTATTTCCGTTCTAAATTGAACCCCTCTAATTCTAAGGCTGTGCCCACAGGTCCTAGTCTCCCCGCCTAATGGAAACAACTTCCCAGTGTCCACCTTTTCTAAACTATGCATCATCTTGTAAGTTTCTATTAGATCTTCCCTCAACCTGCTAAACTTTAATGAATACAATCCCAGGATCTTCAGCCGATCATCATATTTAGGCTGACCATTCCAGAGATCATCCATGTGAATCTCTGCTGGATACGCTCCAGTGCTAATATGTCCTTCCTGAAATGTGGGGCCCAAAATTTGACACTGTATTTTAAATGGGGCCTAACTAGAGCTTTATAAAGTCTCAGAAGCACGTTGCTGCTTTTATATTCCAACCCTCTTAAGAAAAATGACAACATTACACTTGTTTTCTTAATCACGGACTCAACCTACAAATCAATCTTTAGAGAATCCTGGACTAGCACTCCCAGATCCCTTTGTAGTTTGGCTTTATGAATTTCTCACCATTTAAAAAATAATCCAAAGTTCAAGATTTTGCACTTGCTCATGCTGAATTGCATCAGCCATATCCTGGACCACTCTCCTAAACTGTCTAAATCTTTCTGCAGCCTCCCTACCTCCTCAGTGCTGCCTGCCTGTCCACCTAACTTCGTATCATCGGTGAACTTTGCCAGAATGCCCCTAGTCCGTTCATCCAGATCATTAATATATAAAGTGAACAGCTGCGGCCCCACCACTGAATCCAGCAGGATCCCACTTGTCACCAGCTACCATTCCGAGAAAGAACCTTTTATCCCAACTCTCTGCCTTCTGTCAGACAGTCAATTCCCAATCCATGCCAGTATCTCACCTCGGACACCTCGGGCCCTCAACTTACTCAGCATCCTCCCATGGGGCACCTTATCAAAGGCCTTTTGAAAGTTTTCAACTGCTGGGAACCTCTTGCTTGCTTGCCTCTGGCCCAATGGTTAAAGCCTAAAGCCCAGCTGCAAACCTCTTCAGCAGCTGTAAGCCAGAAACTGACCCTCATAATGCGGTGCTCATCCTCTACATTCAGGACATGGCCCAGAGGAAAGGAAAGCTTTCCTCGCCCCAGATAGGGACCAGGAGATTGGTTGTTGGATAGGTGGAAATGAGGGCAATCCTTTTACTAGCTGACCATCAAAGACATCCACATCACCATCCCATTTAGGGAAGGATGCCCAGCAGAGCAGGATGAAGGTCTATGGTCGTCTTTGCTCTGTAAGGCTAAGGATCACCAACTTCTATCTGCTCCCTCACATTCACAGGGTCATCACTCACTCTGAATCTGTCACATTGTACATACATCACACCAAGGCTCATGCGCTACAACTTTCACCATTGCATTCATCATGTCCATTCAAAGGCTATCATCCACTTTAACCTCCAAAATGATTTCTGTCCTCTGTGCTTCCTTCTCAACCACTGGAGGTACCCCACCATCTTGCCTGTTCATGCATGATCGCTAACTGCTCTTACATCTACTTAATGATACACAATCCTTCTCTTTGTCTTATGCAGGAAAAACAGATCCACTACCTGTCTGGAATGAAATTGCCACTGTAATCTGACTGACCTACTTATAATCTCTGGACTAATGGCACTTAATCTCTGGGTGTGACCATGGCCAAACTCCTGGACTAAAACTGGATGAGCCCCTTGACTGATTGCAGATTACCCTTGCCCCACTGAGGACCATTCCCATTTAACTTCCTCACATGGCCATTTGCTTGAAGCACATGCAGTATATTTTTCACATAAAGTGCTGGCACATGCTGCAGATGTAATATTAACATTGCAAGCTGCCAGACAGTGATATGTCCACCCTTTTGACTGTCCAGTGTTTCCCAACATTTCAAGCTGCCTGCATCTCCCTTTGCAATAAAAAAAACAATGCAAGACACAGAGGCTAGCAACCTGAAATGAAGCATTAAAGATCCATGGGCTAATAAACCACTGCAAGTCACACAAATGTGGTTGTCCACACATCAGTGCTGAAGTCAATGCAAGTGCACTAAGAAAACTATGTGACTGTATAGAGACTGGGGGGGCGCCAAGTAAATGCAAAGTGAGAAAGCATTAAAAAAGCAAACTAAGAGCATAAGGTACAACTTGTGAACATGCATGAGATGTGTGCCATCCTGGCACAAACATGCAAATGTGAGATGTGTCTGAGCTGCAGTTAAAATGTTGAAGGGCTAAAATGGTGCATGCAGTGGTCTGAGAGCAGCCATGATAATGTGGTGAAGCTGGTGGTTTGCTGATACTAACTTGTGTGGATTTAAGGTCAAGAAGGATGGTGACCATGGATAATGCAGAGGGGTTCTCATATCGCAGCAATTGGATGATGGCCAGTACAAACAGTCAGTGAGCTGCAGCTGGGAGGTACCCGCTTTGATGCACATGTTGGGAATTTTTGTGCTGTCTAGTTTTTCAGGGAAGGATAGGAGAGTTAACAATGTGTATAAATAATGGGGCTTTAATGAGGTGTAAGTGCATGTAAATGCATGGTGGTTACTGCTCAATGGTGAGGATCTGAAGTCATTATTTGTGGGTTTGAGGAGAACATCAGAAAACATGTTCTCAACAAAAGGAAGTTGAGTTTCACTTTCTCACAGTAATTTCCCATTTCTCTTGCTCATTGCTTACGCCACACAAGGGAGGAGAAATTCCACCATTTCCTCTGCCAAGTGGGAAGAAACCTGAATTGATTATTCATTATTTTGAACCAGAGGAACTGGAGGAAATATGGATGTCTTTTCATGCAGAGGACTGTGGTAATCCATGATAGAATCAGATCTCATCAGAATTTTAGAAAGGCAATTGAACTTGTATTTGCAGAAAATTAATTTTCAAACCTTACATGGTATCTCCTTAATCTTCAAATATTCTCCTTTGTTCTGTCTGCTTTCTTTCCAACAGAAAATCAACTAGCTGAAAGCCAGGAGAAAATATGGGGCAGGCTATTTAAGGAATTTCTTCTTAGAGGGAGAGGTGAAACCTAGGAATTCTCTACACCAGAGAGCTGTGGAAGCTCCATCATTGAGGATGTTTGAGATAGAAATCCATCGATTTCTAGTTGCCAATGACAATAAGGGAAATGGGGGTAGTGCAGCAAAGGCATAGAGAAAAATGATCAACTTGGATCTGTTGAATGGTGGAACTGGCTCAATGGGCCAAGTGACTCGCTCTGGTCCTGTGTTCTCACTTTCACAAGTATCCTATTATTTGTTGCAATCATTTTCTGTTTTTTGCAGCAATTGTTTTTTAACCCCTTCTCTCAACACTTTTTTCCCCACTCAGTGTCTCCAAAAGAAGTTGGTATCTGTGTAATGAGTTAGACATGTGAAAACTATTATTTGATTTTGATAGACTTCTGTTTGAGCTCCTCCACCCATAACCCATCATGGTAACCAAGACCACATAGGCATTTCTCTCAGCTCTGGTACTTCCAGAATTCTTCTTTTTAGGAGAAGTTTTCAGAAATTACCATCTTATGAAGTTCAGCTTCATAAGGAACATAACAAACATTGCTAATGTGGCAGGAGGTTAAGGAGTTGATGTTTTCTTGTGTAGAAATATCTTAGGTGCATGTATGGAGGATTCTCACTTACATGAAATCCCAGACTTCCTTCGTGCTGTTGATTTTAAAGCCAATACAAATTAACACTTTTCGAATGAAAGCGCGTCACAAATTCAGCTCATAGCAATAGAGTTTCATTTTCAACTTTTGTTTTGACTCGGCTAATGTGGCTATGAAGATAGAAGTCATTTAGCTATACTTTATATTTAAAATTGCTATTTGTTCTCTTTGCGAATACTAAAATACATCATTGCTTGGTTTCACAGTATCGAACCAAGATTGTTCCAATTGTTGTTTCTGTCAAAGTAGCGGGATCTGAAGCTGCCACACGAATGCCTTTAATTTATGGAATTCAAGGTGACAATGACTCTGAAGTAGTTCAGAACATTTCTTTGGATATCACCCCACCTCCAGAAATTATCTACAAATCAGGGCCAGGATCAAGTGAAGGGATGAATGTTCTTGGCATCGTTATATTTTCTGCAACAATGGGTGAGCTTTTTTTAACAGAATATCTGTCAAACTATGCAACAAGCATCAGTATGTAGATTATTTAATGAATTTTTTTTTCATTTGTGATTTCCTATGTCTATTTATTATTTCTTTAGCAAATTATAACACTTTATTTAGAATGTCTATTTATCCATATCAATCTTCTTACAGAGTCATAGAATCATATAGCATGGAAACAGACCCTTCGGTCCAACTCATCCACACTGAACAAGTTTCCCAAACTAAACTAGTTTCCACTTGCCTGCATTTGGCCCATATCCCTCTGAACCTTTCCTATTCATGTATCTGTCCAAATGAATTTTAAATGTTGTAACTGCACCTGCATCTATCACTTCCTCTAGCTGTTCATCCCACATACGAGCCACCATTTGTGTGAAAAGTTGTCCCTTAGGTCCCTTTTAAATCTTTTTCTTCTCACCTTAAAATTATATGCCTTAGTTTTGAACTCTCCAACACAATGGAAAAAAAACCCTTGCTCTTCACCTTATCTATGCCCTTCATCATTTTATAAACCTCCATAAGGTCATCTCTAAACCTTTTCTGCTCCAGTGAAAGAAGTCCAAGATTATCCAGCTTCTCCTTATAAATCAAACATTCCAGTCCCAGTAACATCCTCATAAACCCTTTTTGTACTCTTTCCAATTTAATAGTATCTTTCCTATGGGAAGGTGACCAGAACTGTACGCAGTACAGGTCGTTCTGCTATAATGAGCATTTCGTTAACACAAATTCGCTATAACACGATTGACTAATTAGGGACGATATTTCTAAAATGTGAAGTTTTAAAGCACGTATTCGTTATAACTTGATTCCAGCCACATTCGTTTAAATGATGCTGTTATAACACAGGATTGGACGAGAACGTAGCTACCATGTTATAGCAGAACAGACTGTACTCTAAAAGTGGCCTCACCAACCTCCTGTACAACCACAAAATGGTGTCGGAACTCCTTATTCAATGGTCTGAGCAATGAGGGCAACCGTGCTATACATCCTCTTTACCACTCTACCTGTGACACAACTTTCAATGAATTATGTACCCAAACCTCTAGATCTCTCTGTTTTTCCCTGGGCCTTACCATTAGCTATGAAAGCCCTACCCTTGTTCATTTTACCAAAAAGCAATGCTTCGCATTAAATTAAATTAAACTCCATCTGCCACTCCTTGGTCCATTAGCCCAATTGATCAAAATCCCTTTGTAATCTTAGATAATCTTCCTCACTGTCCATATTACCACAAATTTTCATCTGCCAACTTACAAACCATACATCCTACATTCTCATCCAAATCATTTATATAAGTGACAAATAAGAGTGGACTCAACACCACTGGTCACAAGCTCCTGTCTGAAAAATAACTCTCCACAACAATTCTCAGTTTTCTGCCGTCAAGTCAATTATTTTTCTTAAGTTGAAATATGGTGTAAGTAACAGTACTTTGTAGTGTTGACACTGGGCTTATTTAGCAAAAAGATCCTATGACAAAAGCATTTTACAAATTAATGTGAATATTTGTGTGATAGTTTGTTACCTACCACTACATTTATATCACTAGTGGGCTTTTGATCATTGATAGTTCATATAAGGTAAGAGTGAGTATAGGTAAATGTTCTACCAAGCTTCCAAGCAGTTGACTTGCTCGAGGGCCAGTATTGCACATCACCATAATGTAATTTATTTTACAAAAGAAGGGTGCTCTGATTTTCTGAGAGGAGATTCTGACCAGGGCTCCTTCAAAAAAGTGAAAGACATGCTTCTATTCTGGCAGTTAGTGCTGAAATGCCAAGGAAGGCAAACCACATTCCCTTCTCACAGCAACAGGCTGCTGTTTTCTGAACATTTAAAGGGCCTGAAAGCCTCTTTTACAGTAGCAGTCAAATGGAAAGTATATAAAGTAATTGTGATATTCGGGTGCTTGGAGGTGAGGATGCAGATGGGTAGGGTGCCAAGTGGATTGAGGGTAGGATACCAGTGGCCAGGTGCCAAGTCAAAAGTGAGTAGCATGCTCTAGGGATAGGGTGCAAGATGGTGAAGGTATGTGATGCAGTTTTTCTTTGGAGATCAGGGTGAGTGGGACAAATCTGGTTCAGTGGTGACCATTATTTCAGGGGAGTCTTGATCTGACGGTGGGTGGTTGTGTCATATCCGGTGGTGGGTTCAGTTCAGACCTGAGGTGTGGATTGAATCAGGTTCAGTGGCAGGGTGTTGGTGTAGGTTTCTGTTAGGTCATGCTTGGCAGGGAGAGGGATACTCAGTTTGTGTATGGGAGCAGTGGGGTGGAGTTTGGTGACAGGGTTGCCAGGGTGGGCATACAAAGTGTGGAAGGGTTATCAGGCCAGGTCTGGTGGTGAGGGAGAGGAGGAGGGGTAGGTTTGAGTCCCAATGAGAGGGGAGGGGATGGGGTGGGGTTCTGCCAGGCCAGGGTTGAGGAGTGCAAGAGTGTCAATTGAGACCATGTGGGGTAAGAATGGGGTCCATTCCATTGTTTCTTTGGGTTAGACTATGTGTTTCATAGTCTACCTTTTCTTGAATCGCATAAACCAATTGCCATGTTTCAGAGCTGGATAGGAATGCAACTCTGCGACATCCAGATAAAGTTAATGACTTGAGCTGTGACAAGTTATATTCTCTGTGTCAAGGTATAATGCTGGGGAGAATGGGAAAGAATGGACTGCCACTGGTCAGCTTCTGTCAATGTTTAAATGAATCTGTGATGAAGATTGTTGCTGTTGCCACATGGTGAGTCTGGGTCTGGTGCTCTTCATGCAGAACTGAATTTGAATGAATAGTTACTGTTTCACTATCTGTTGAATTATAGTGTTATGTGGGAATGTTGTGACCAGTAAATGATGAAAGTTGTTTATTTTGTTTGCAAATGCTAAATATTTATAAATCTTATATTGGTTAATCTCCCAGAGAATAACAATAAACATTGCTGTTTCTGTCAGATTACAAAGGGTCTATCACACTCCACTAGGCCGCAAGGAAATTTGAGAAAATATTCATCAATTTTGTTAAAACATTAGTCTGCAAAAATTTTCTATTAATTATCTTGCTTCAATCCATCTGTTGTTTTTGTTAACTCTAGACTGCACTACTCTATTGGTTGCCTGCCCCAGCATAAATGCCAAATCATCCAAATAACTATGCTTTGAACCTTCCTTCTTTGACTGAGTCTTTGCTCATATATTGCTCTTAATCTGGCTTGGTGTCAAATTTGTTTGATAGCACTCCTATGAAGTCTCTCAAGATGTTTAGTATATAAAAGGCGTGACGTATGTGAGAGTTATTGCAGCACTTTCAGTATTCACTGACATTAGGGCTCCTGAGGTGTCATTTGATGGTTTGAGATAATACCTGCAATTGGGGTATTATTTTCAGTGACATTTCAGTAAGGACTACAGCTTACTTGCTATCTAGGTTCATGTTTTGCTTAATATGATTATATTTTACCTACCTATAATCTATTGCAAAATCTGATCACGTTTATGATGAATATATTTTGTGAATTATAACATTTGAATAAATACTTTAGATAGTCCTCTGTATCTTTGTTAGCTGTAGATTGGTGAACTGTTATATTTTAATGTGCTGGAGCACTACAACTAAAGTCCTGAAAATACTTTTAACTTCTCCATAATTTAATTATATTTTTCAATGAAGAGATCAATTGAAATCCACAAACATGAAAAAGTGTTTAGTGATTGTAATGAGGGCAGCCAAGTGGACCTCAAAGAAGGGGCTATTAATCTGTTCCAATCAGGGAGCACTACCTGACAGATAAGAACAGGAGTGTCAGACATCCTGGTCACTGTGTGAGCAGGCTCTGAGGGAGCTGGATCAGTGTCAAGGACTCTTCATGTGTGAATAAAGGGTGACTTGGTGATGGGATAATGACCTCTGTAGAGTTATTTCAAAGTGATGACCATTTTGAGTCATTGTCTCCTCTAGCTTTCTTAGACACGCATGAAAAACACCAGGAGGATAAAATAATGTTTAGAATCATAAAATGCTTACAGCAGAGAAGGAGGCCATTTAGACAATCAGGTCTGTGCTGATCTTTTTGCAAAGCAATTTAACCAATTCACTTTCCACTATTTCTTGGAAATCTTTTCACTTCAGGTGTTTATTCAATTCCCTTTCTCTCCACTAGAATTCTTTGTAATTCTGTAAGACAGTTCTTGAAATCTAAATAACTGTGGTCCTGTGGGGTTTCTCGCATCAGAAGGGTATGGGGGCTTTGGACTTTTAAATTTTGCTATTGTTTCTTCTTCTTTTCTGTTCTGATTTAATTGGTTATGTTTAACATAATATGTTCTTTATATTAGTTATTTCCCTCTAGGCATAGTGTTTCTCATTGCTGGCAAAATCCTGGAGATGGATGACCCTACAGCAATCGGGAAAAAACTGGGCTTCTATGCTATCACAGTGGTTTGTGGTCTCGTGGTCCATGGGTTATTTGTTCTACCCATGGTTTACCTCTTTATCACCAAGAAAAATCCAATTGTTTATATAAGAGGAATCCTTCAAGCCTTACTCATAGCTTTGGCTACTTCATCAAGGTATGTCCCATGATTTGCAAGGTTTAAGTATTATCATCTAATGAAGAATTAAATTGGCTTTTTAAATTATTTGACACGTCATTTCAATGATATGTTCAGTAATACATCAACATTCATCTTCAGCAGCCAATCAGCATTCTGCTTTTACTTTGCTTCTGACATGCCTGATGATCAATTCATCATTGGTAGATTCTGTCACATGAGGGGAAGCTGGTGCTTGGATAATCTTGTATATGAGTTCTGTGGAAGCTTTTACACACTCACTGATGTTTGAATTTTGCCTTTGTACATTCCTGACTGATGTCTTCTGTGCCTTCCGAAACAAGTCTTTTCCATTTTGGTTGGTCACAACCCATTGACTCATGAGAGGTGGCAGCGATGATTAACCTCTGCAGTGATATTTTGAGGACATCCTTGAAGCACTTCTGTTGTCCTCCTGGCAATCCCCTGTTGCAACAGTTACACTGGGGCAAAAAACAAAATTGCTGGAGAAGCTCAACAGGTCTGGCGAGAAAGCAGAATTAATGTTTAGAGTCCAGTGACCCTTCTTCAGTTACTTTGCTGGTAGGCTTACTAACACCACATTTTACCCACCAGGAAAGCTTTTGAGTAATTTTTGTTTTGATTCGGGGCCTGTGACTTGGGAGAAAATGGTGTTATTAAATTGCCATTCTTGTCTCTTAATTTAGAGGACTTTGCAAAGATATTGCTGGTAGGTCTTCTCCAGTGCTTTGAGATGGTGGCGGTAGATTGCTGAAGTCTCCAAGTCACACAGGAACATGGATAATACTACTGCCAAGTAAACCATGAACTTAGCCCTTGGATTTGAGAGCTTGGTCCTCAAATCATCTTGCCTTTTGTCAACTATAAGCTGAGTTATCACATTGAACATAATGACGAATTTCATTGTCCATGTTTGTCTTTGTTGAGAAGGTTAAGATGGGGAAAATGATTAAGGCTTTCCAGTGCCTTGCTGGTCTTAATCATTGGGGGTAGGTGGTGTAATGTGGAATCTGTGTGGAAGAGGACTTCAGTTTTGCAGGGGTTGGTCTGTCATTTTCTCATATGCATCAGAGAAAGAGTCAACAATTTCTTGGAGCTCAGTGAGAACACACATACAAATGTCATAGAACATAGAAAAGTACAGCACAGAGCAGGCCTTTTGGCTCACAATGTTATGCCGAGGATTAATCCTAATGTAAAATAAAATAACCTATCCTACGCACCCCTCAATTCACTGCTGTCCAAGTGCATGTCCAGCAGTCGCTTAAATGTCCCTAATGTCTCTGCTTCCACCACCACCGCTGACAACGCATTTCATGCATTCACAACTCTTTGTGTAAAGAACCTATCTCTGAGGTCTCCTCTGTACCTTTCTCCTAATATCTTAAAACTATGACCCCTCGTGTCAGTCAATCCTGCCCTGGGGCAAAGACTCTGGCTATTGACTCTATCCATGCCTCTCATTACCTTGTATACCTCGATCAGGTCACCTCTCTTCCTCCTTCTCTCCAAAGAGAAAAGTCCGAGCTTAGTCAACCTCTCTTCATAAGACAAGCCCTCCAGTCCAGGCAGTATCCTGGTAAACCTTCTTTGCACCCTCTCCAAAGCCTCCGTATCTTTCCTATAGTAAGGCGACCAGAACTGGACACAATATTCCAAGTGTAGTTTCACCAGGGACTTGTAGAGCTGTAGCAAAACCTCGCAGCTCTTAAACTCAATCCCCCTGTTAATGCAAGATAAAATACCATATGCTTTCTTAACAACCCTATCCACTTGGATGGTAACTTTGAGGGATCTATGTACTTGAACACCAAGATCCTTCTGTTCCTCCACACTGCCAAGAATCCTGTGTTTAATCCTAAAGTCAGCATTCAAGTTCGACCTTCCAAAGTGCATCACTTCACATTTATCCAGGTTGAATTCCATCTGCTATTTCTCAGCCCAGCTCTGCATCCTGTCTATATCACACTGCAGCCTGCAATAGCCCTCGATACTATCAACAACACCTCCAACCTTTGTGTCATCTACAAATTTACTAACCCATCCCTTAACCTCCTCATCCAAGTCATTTATAAAAACTACAAAGAGCAGAGGCCCAAGAACAGAGTGCAGCGAGACACCATTCAACACTGATCTCCAGGAAAAATACTTTCCATCTATAACCACTATCTGCCTTCTGTCAGCCAACTAATTCTGAATCCAGATCGCCAAATCTCCCTGTATCTCATACCACCTGTATCTCATACAGGTTGATGAATGAGCCTACCATGGGGAAACTTATCAAATGCCTTGCTGAAGTTCATATACATCGTATCCACTGCTCAACCCTCATCAACCTGTCTTGTCCTCTCCTCAAAGGACTCAATAAGATTTGTGAGGCATGACCTGCCCCTCACAATGCCATGCTGACTGCCTTTAATCACGCTATGCTTTTCCAAATAGTCATAAATCCTAACTCTCAGAATTCTTTCCTAAACCTTGCTAACCACAGACGTAAGACTGACTGGTCTGTAATTGCCAGGGATTTACCTATTACCGTTCTTGAAAAGTGGAACAACATTGGCCTCCCTCTAATCCTCCAGTACGACTCTGTTGGAAAGTGAGGAAGCAAAGATCTTCATCAGCGGCTTAGCAACCTCCTTTCTTGCTTCCCAGAGCAGCCGAGTATAAATATAATCTGGCCCTGGGGATGTATTGATCTTAATGTTTGCCAAAATTTCCAGTACATCAATTTCAGCAATTTTGATCTGTTCAAGCCTGTATCCCATCTCCTCAAAGTTCTCATTCCCAACAAGGTCCCTTTCATTAGTGAAAACTGAAGCAAAAAACTCATTTAGGGCTTCCTCTATCTGCTCAGACTCCATGCACAAGTTCCATATGCTATCCCTGATTGGTCCTACCTTCTCCCTGATCATTCTCTTATTCTCCACCTATGAGTAAAATGCTTTTGGGTACTCCCTAATCCTTCTTGCCAAGCCTTTTTCATGTCCCCTCCTGGCTCTCCTCTGTCCATTTCTGACCTCCTTTCTAGTAAGCCTGTAATCCTCTAAAGCTGTGCTAGATCCTTGTCTCCTCCACCTTACGTAAGCTGCCTTCTTCCTTTTGACAAGAAGCTCTTCTGTTCACATCATCCAAGGCTTCTTAATCTTACCCCTTCTAACCTGTCTCAGAGGAACAAATACGTGCATCACTTGGAACAACTGCTCCTTAAACAGTCTCCACATGTCTGCTGTGCCCTTTCTGCAATTGCTCCCAGTCTGTACTTTCCAACTCCTGTCTGATAGCGTCATAATTTCCTTTTCCCCAATTAAATATCTTCCCTTGGTAACTGCTGGTTTCCCTCTCCAAAGCTATGGTAAATGTGAGGCAGTTGTGGTCACTGTCACCAAAGTGCGAGACCTGACACCTGTCCTGGCACATTGCCAAGCACCAAATCCAAAATGGCCTCTTCCCTCATCAGCCTATCTACATACTAAGTAAGGAAACCTCCTGAACACTCCTGACAAAAATGGCTCCATCCGAACCATCTGCACTAAAGAGGTTTCAGTCAATATTGGGAAAGTTGAAATCACCCATAACAATAACCCTGCTACATCTGCATTTTCCCAAAATCTGCCAGCGTATGAGTTCTGCAATCTCTCTACTGTTATTAGGGGGTCTGTAGAAAACACCCAATGAGGTGGCTTCTCCCTTGCTGTTCCTAACCTCCACCCATACTGACTCAGTAGACAAACCTTCCTCAACAACACTTGTTTCTGTAGCTATGATGCACTCTCTGATTAGCAAAGCTACACGCCCTCCTCTTTTTCCACCCTCGGTGTTCTTTTTAAATGTTCTAAACCCTGGAACATCTAGCAACCAATCCTTCCCCTGTGAAACCCATATCTTTATTATGGCCACAACATCATAGCCCCAAGTACTGATCCATGCTCTAGTTCATTCAACTCCAGCTCCAGTTCCTGAACTCGGTTTTCGAGGAGCTGGAGTTGGGTGCACTTCCTGCAGATGTGATCAGCAGACACATATATAGTGTCTCTCACCCACCAGATTCTGCAGGAGGAACATGCAACTGCCCTATCAGCCATATCCTGCTACTCTGAAAGCCCACACGGGACTAAACAAAGGAAGAGAAGAAAAGAAAAAAATGAGTAAACCTGAAAACCTACCGAGTTTACCGACACTCCTTGCGTTAAAGCAGAAACACTTTAACCAATCCCTTTGTTTCATCACGTGAGAAACCTTCCCGATAGATTCACTACATCCTGTCACTGCCCAATCTACAACTGCCCCCCTCTCAGATATGTAGATCTGATTCCCAACCCCTTGCCAAACTAGTTTAAACCCTCCCAAACCCCACGAACAAATCTCCCACCTATGACATTTGTGCCCCTCCAGCTCAGGTGCAACCCATCCTTCATGTACAGGTTCCACCTTCCCTAGAAGGTATCCCAATGGTCTAGGTATCTGAAGCCGTCCCTCCTGCACCAGCCTCACAGCCACATGTTGAGTTACACTTGCTGCCTGTTCCTCACCTCACTATTCCCATGGCACCGGTAGCAAACCCGAGATCACTACTCTACTCATCCTGCTCTTCAGCTTCCAACCTAGCTCTCTGTAGTCACTTTTCAGATCATCCATTCTTTTCCTCGCCATATCATTGATGCCAATATGTACCACGATTTCTGGCTGCTTACCCTCCCCCTTCAGAATCCTGTAAACCCAATCAGCGACATCCCGGATCCAGGCACCGGGGAGGCAACAGCCTTCTAGGAGACCTGTTCCTAACCACAAAATCTCCTGAGATTCTGTCTAACTACTAAGTCCCCTACGACTAGCGCTTTTCTATTTTCCCCCCTTCCCTTCTGAACCACCGTGCCAGGCTCAGTGCCAGAGACCTGACAACTATGGCTTCCCCCGGTAGGCCGTCCCCACCAGCAGTATCCAAAATGGTATACTTATTTGCTGAGGGGAACAGCCACAGGGGATCCCTGCCCTATCTGTTGGTTCCCTTTCCTCCCCGACTGTAACCCAGCTGTCTTTATCCTGTGTCTGAGGAGTGACCACCTTCCTGTCCATCCTCTCAATTTCTCCTTCAGCCTCCCGATGATCCGTAGTTCATCCAGCTCCAGCTCCAGTTCCTGAACTCGGTTTTCGAGGAGCTGGAGTTGGGTGCACTTCCTGCAGATGTGATCAGCAGAGACATATATAGTGTCTCTCACCTACCAGATTCTGCAGGAGGAACATGCAACTGCCCTATCAGCCATACCCCGCTACTCTGAAAGCCCACACAGGACTACACAAAGGAAGAGAAGAAAAGAAAAAATGAGTAAACCTGAAAACCTATCAAGTTTACAGACTCTTAGTAAGGTTAAAGGAGGTGGGTGGAAGGGATGCCCTACGGTATAGGGTCTCGAGTTTAGATCTCACCCACTTAAAAACTTGCCGGTAGCGCCCGTTTCTCTCTGCCCTCTTTCCTCACCGCTCTGTTCAAAATATTTTGTTTTTTACTCACCTTCCCATCAGTCCTTTACTCCTCCCTCACACCTCTTGACAAATGGAGGCCCCAACACCTGAGGTAAGTCTTTTAAACGGTCTTACTCACCTTCCCAGAAGTGCTCCTCCCTCACACCTCTTGACAAAAAAACTTGCAAATTCATCTGTAAATTCAGCTCACTGGCTGCAGTTAGAGAGTTTGGATTCAAGACAGTGTGGATTGAACAACCTTCTGTCTGTTCTGTTTCTCCATGCCAATGGGTAATTTGCTGAAGTTGAGGTACAGTTTTGCAGTGAAGAAGGTTGGAGACAAGAACTAGTATAATGACACGGCCTTGTTTGACTGCAATCATCATTGAGGTAGGGATCTGATGTTCCCTTGATAGTGAATATGAGTTGCTTATCATCATAGGTTAGGCTGAAAAATGTGTTGCTGGAAAAGTGCAACAGGTCAGGCAGCATCCAAGGAGCAGGAGAATCGACGTTTTGGGCATAAGCCCTTATTCAAGAATGAGGAGGATGTGCCAAGCAGGCTAAAATAAAAGGAAGGGAGGAGGGACTTGGGGGAGGGGCGCTGGGAATGCGATAGGTGGAAGGAGGTTAAGGTGAGGGTGATAGGCCGGAGAGGGGGTGGGGGCGGAGAGGTCAGGAAGAAGATTGCAGGTCAGGAAGGCGGTGCTGAGTCTGAGGACTGGGACTGAGATAAGGTGAGGGGAGGGGAAATGAGGAAGCTGGAGAAATCTGCATTCATCCCTTGTGGTTGGAGGGTTCCTAGGCGGAAGATGAGGCGCTCTTCCTCCAGCCGTCGTGTTGCCATGGTCTGGTGATGGAGAAGGCCAAGGACCTGCATGTCCTTGGTGGAGTGGGAGGGGGAGTTAAAGTGTTCAGCCACAGGGCGGTTGGGTTGGTTGGTCTGGGTGTCCCAGAGGTGTTCTCTGAAACATTCCGCAAGTAGGCGGCCTGTCTCTCCAATATAGAGGAGGCCACATCGGGTGCAGCGGATGCAGCAAATGATTTGTGTGGAGGTGCAGGTGAATTTGTGACGGATATGGAAGGATCCCTTGAGGCCTTGGAGGGAAGTAAAAGGGGAGGTGTGGGCGCAAGTTTTGCATTTCTTGAGGTTGCAGGGCAAGGTGCCGGAAGTGGAGGTTGGGTTGGGGGAGGTGTGGACCTGATGAGAGAGTCACGGAGGGAGTGATGTTTCCGGAATGCTGATAGGGGAGGGGAGGAAAATATATCCTTGGTGGTGGCGTCTGTTTGGAGGTGGCGGAAATGACGAAGGATGATACGATGTATCTGGAGGTTGGTGGGGTGGTAGGTGAGGACCAGTGGGGTTCTGTCCTGGTGGCTATTGGAGGGGTGGGGTTCAAGGGCGGAGGAGCGGAAAGTGAAGGAGATGTGGTGGAGAGCATCGTCAACCATGTCTGGGGGTAATTGCGGTCTTTGAAGAAGGAGGCCATCTGGGTTGTTCGGTAGTGGAATTGCTCCTCCTGGGAGCAGATGTGGCGGAGGCGAAGGAATTGGAAATATGGGATGGCATTTTTACAGGGGGCAGGGTGGGAGGAAGTGTAATCTAGGTAGCTGTGGAAATCGGTCGGTTTATAGTGAATGTCCATGTTGAGTCGGTCGCCCGAGATAGAAATGGAAGGGTCTGGGAAGGGGAGGGAGGAGTCTGAGATGGTCCAGCTAAATTTGAGGTTGGGGTGGAAGGTGTTTGTAAAGTGGATGAACTGTTCAACCTCCTCATGGGAGCACGATGTAGCGCCGATGTAGCGGAGGAAAAGGTGGGGGGTGGTACCAGTGTAACTGCAGAAGGTGGACTGTTCCACATATCTGACGAAGAGGCAGGCATAGCTGGGGCCCATGCGGGTGCCCATGGCTACTCCTTTGGTTTGGAGGAAGTGGGAGGATTGGAAAGAGATGTTGTTCAGAGTGAGGACCAGTTCAGTCAGTCGAAGGAGGGTGTCAGTGGAAGGGTACTGGTTGGGTCGGTGGGAAAGGAAGAAGTGGAGGGCTTTGAGGCCTTTGTGATGGGGATTGAAGTGTATAGGGACTGGATGTCCATGGTGAAGATAAGGCGTTGGGGGCCAGGGAAGTGAACATCATGGAGGTGGTGGAGGGTGTGGGTGGTGTCCCGAACGTAGGTGGGGAGTTCTTGGACTAAGGGGAACAGGACCGTGTTGAGGTATGCAGAGATGAGTTCGGTGGGGCAGGAGCAGGCTGAGACAATGGGTAGGCCGGGGCAGTCAGGTTTGTGGATTTTGGGCAGGAGGTAGAAACGGGCGGTGCGGGGTTGTGGGACTATGAGGTTGGAGATGGTGGATGGGAGATCCCCTGAGGTGATGAGGTTATGGATGGTCTGGAAGATGATAGTTTGGTGGTGGGAGGTGGGGTCATGGTCAAGGGGGCAGTAGGAGGAGGTGTAAGGAGAAATACAACTGATGGCATGGCTAAGATTCCTGTAAAGAGGGTACACATTATTGAGTTTCCTTGGCATACAAGTCACATGGATATTGGGCAGAAAGGGTAAATTCTTGATTATGGAAATGAATGAGTAAGTTTTTTTTGAGCACCATTGAGGGTAGGGAAAGAGGAAGAGAGGGTCTGAAAATACCACAGTTGGTCTCATTTTGTTGCAAGGAAATGGCAGCCTGGATCATTCCCCCCCACCCCCACCGCTCTGCCCTATTAACCCCACACAAAACAAGCTGGTCATGCAAGAGCACTATTTGTGCAGTGTCAGAATAGCTCCCAGTTCTCTGGCTCTCTATTGGATAGCTGTCTCCTTTCATTAGGCACACTGATGGCCCAGCCCAGTTCCTGTGCATTGTGTCAAAAACAGCCCTGGAACAAGTTATCATTTGACTTTTTTAAAAAAGCATTTTCTACTTGACTTGTTCAGAGATGTTGTGACACATCTTTGGAGCACGTGGGACCTGAAAACAGATTTCTTGGCTCAGAGCTAGGATCTTTACCACAGTTCCACATGAACCCTTATCCAGTGGCTTGTTAACTGCCTCAGTTGATTGGCTACAGCTTTTTAGTGAGTTGATGCAACTTCCAAGAAGGCATTTCCACTAAATTCATGGGAAAGCAGGAGACTTGTCAGGAAGTTGACCTCATACATTTCCAGTAGAGCCACCTCAAAATCCTACCTCTGCCTCAGGATGAAAATGCACTTCATTGGATCTGCATGGGTGGGTTCACTATTTGAAGTTTGCACTATGGTCTAACTATGGCTGCCATTGATTATTTGCAGTTCTGCCACTTTGCCAATCACCTTCAAGTGCCTGTTGGAAAATAATCATATCGACAGAAGAATTGCGAGATTTGTATTGCCTGTGGGAGCTACAATCAACATGGATGGCACTGCCTTGTATGAAGCTGTAGCAGCAATATTCATAGCACAGGTTAACAACTATGAACTGGACTTTGGACAAATTATTACTGTAAGGTAAATGGAGTTTTCATTTATTTGAGCTCATTGAAATTTTGTAGCTTCTAGTTGTAAAAGATAGTTTGTACCAGCAAGGGTTAACTCATATATTGTGGTGCAGTGGTAGTGTCCCTACCTCCAAGCCAGGAGGCATTGGTTCAAGTCCCACCTGCTCCAGAGGTATACCATAATATTCCTGAACAGATTGATGAGAAAATATCTGTAACAGACTCTTCCTAAGAGGAGCTAACCAGTTTTACTTTCTGGTTATGTGCTGTATCAGTTCTATGTTTGCTCTATGAGAATGTTTCAGTAGCAGTGATGTAAAAACTTACTTTGAATTTGAGCTTGATATCTCTCAAGAGACTGTTATTTATTACAGATGGAATGTAACAAGCTGTTTACTGACATACTATAAACATATGTTATGAAGATGCAACCATCTTCTGCCTTAGATGTCACGTAGGCATCTTTCCTTCTGGTATCAGTAACTTTGTTTCATAACTTTGTGGGCGGCACGGTGGCACAGTGGTTAGCACTGCTGCCTTGCAGCGCCGGAGACCCGGGTTCAATTCCCGCCTCAGGCGACTGACTGTGTGGAGTTTGCACGTTCTCCCCGTGTCTGCGTGGGTTTCCTCCGGGTGCTCCGGTTTCCTCCCACAGTCCAAAGATGTGCAGGTCAGGTGAATTGGCCATGCTAAATTGCCCGTAGTGTTAGGTAAGGGGTAGATGTAGATGTAGATGTAGATGTAGATGTAGATGTAGATGTAGATGTAGGGGTATGGGTGGGTTACGCTTTGGCGGGGCGGTGTGGACTTGTTGGCCCGGAGGGCCTGTTTCCACACTGTAAGTAATCTAATCTTAAAAAAAAATGAACAGGATTGGTCACAGCAAATCTACCCAACTCATCCCAGGTGGTTCTGACAGAAGCCAACATGCACAAGAATTCTCATCAACTGCTCTTTGGGGTTTGTATCAATGGGAGCCACTTGCCTTTCAATACATTATCCAGTTTGCCATTAATTTTGCATTCTGCCTGCTGTTATTAGGCCACAGGGAGCCTTAAACTTGTCTTCATCTAACACAGAAATATACACTTTCTCTTTTTATTTGCAGTATGTTTCACCTGAGGCCAGACAATTCTTTAGGTTCAGAGTCAATATTGAGCGTCATAGGACCAAATACTTTTATTATTGCTGCTCTTTATGAGGTGGAATTTTCCAGGGCTAAATAGAATACGATTGTTTGAGTCTTTTCCCGATGCGGATCATTGCCAATGGATGTATCCACTATTTCTGTTCAGTGTCTGATGTCTTATAACTGAATGGATTGCAAGGCCACTACAGAAAACATTGCAATGTTTTTTGGGAATGCAGTCAGAGATAGGCCACACCAGCTAGGTTATACCAGTAAGGGATGGCAGATTCCATTTTTAATATTAGTTACTCATTGGATTTATAAAGAATCCAATGATTTATATTTTGATTTTGAGTCCATGAATTACTATATATATTGGATCAGTTTCATCATTTCCATAGTAAAATGAAAATCTCCATGGAATTTGAGCCTTCCATCTGTCAGTTAATAGACGTAGATACAGTTAAAATGACATTGGATTCACCTCCTGATTTAGTGAGTTTCAGTTTTAATTTTCAGATGCTCAGGAGGCTGATAAAATCCTTGAATGATAATGCAGATAGTGTCATGCTGCAATCTTACCCACAGGCCTGTATAGGGAAACCACACCTCTTGTGATATCTTTGCCAAGACAAACCTTTCAGGGAAAGGATACAAGAAATCCAGAAAGTTAAGCAGTTTGAAAAGTTAACGGTGGTGATGTGGTTAATTGTAGGCCAATGGGAATTGATGTTTCCCTTGGACCCTTCAGGCATTGCTCCTCCTTACTTCCCCCTTATTATCCCATTCAGACCACAGGTTTTCTCTTCATTCCTTTCAGCCATTTACTGCAGCACCATAGACCATTCTCTTAGATCGTCAACAGTAGTCTCCTGCTGTCCAAATTCCCACATTCTCCCACCAGCTGGGAGTAATACCTACTGGCTTCAGATGGGAGTTAGATCTCTAA
This sequence comes from Chiloscyllium punctatum, assembly GCF_047496795.1. Taxonomy (NCBI): domain Eukaryota; kingdom Metazoa; phylum Chordata; class Chondrichthyes; order Orectolobiformes; family Hemiscylliidae; genus Chiloscyllium; species Chiloscyllium punctatum. The sequence continues at coordinate 81,128,564 of NC_092745.1, forward strand.
TGTAAAATGAGGCCTGGGAGCTATGGTGTCTACATGAACTCTTAGCACCAACATAACAGCTTGCTGCCCTTTTCCCCCCCCCCCCCCACCCTGTCCACTTTACCAATCCTAATCACTCATACAACAGCTAGCACACTCTAGATTCCAAAACCAGTACTAAAATACACAACTTGTTACATTCCTTCGGAAAGGGTGACACTGCCAGAGCACAGCAGGTCAGGCAGCTTCCGAGAAGCAGGGGAGTCAACGTTTCAGGTATAAGCCCTTCATCAGGAATTCCTGAATGCTTCAATATGGATGTTTTCCTGAAATCAAAACAATAAACATATTTTGGATAGGTAACACAATGATGTAAATAGTGAGCTGTAAAGATTGTATTCGGAGATGCGTTTCCTGATTGGGGCTGTTAATCTGGTCCAATCAGGGAGCCCTGGCTGACAAATAAGGACAGGAGTATCAGAGGTTCTCTTCTCTTAGAGTTGGCTCTGAGGGAGCTGGATCAGTGCCAAGGACTCTCCACATATAAATAAAGAGTGACTTGGTGATGGGATACTGGCCTCTGTGGAGATACTTCACAAACTTGACAGTGGTGCCTTTGTGGTCAACTAACCTGTTAATAAACAAGGTTTTGGAAAGTAGGCAAAAGTGAGGACTGCAGATGCTGGAAACCAGAGTTTAGATTAGAGTGGTGCTGGAAAAGCACAGCAGGCCAGGCAGCATCCGAGGAGCAGGAAAATCAACGTTTCAGGCAAAAGCCCTTCATCAGGAATGCTTTGGAAAGGTTTTGGAAAGTGTCTATCTTCAACTGGAATTATATAGCAGCAACAATTTGATGCCTTCAACTTATTATAATCTTGGTTTTGTTGTGCTGCTAAAGAATATTTAGAGTCTGCTGATCTGAAGAGAACTTATTTAAGAATAATCTTACTGTGACTTCAGCTTGCCGCAAAGCTATGAGAGAGCAAGTTCATGTAGCATTGTATCACTTCCTGTAATAATGTAGGCCATGCCTCAATAGCGTATCACACTGACTGACGTAGCATTTGGACAACACAACTCTGCAGAAGTATTTATGCCAACTGTGCAGAATTGAGTAATCAAGTGTACAAAAAGGAAGTCAAAGTTGAAGATGGCATCATTCTTTATATCACAGGATTGCAGGAGATGTGGATAAAGTGCCCACTCTCAATCACAAGAGGAGAGTTAGATGCCAAAGCAGCAAAACATTCATTAAAAGTTGGATTTCCACTTTACAGTAATATCTTGTTATTGTATATTTTTGCAGCATAACAGCCACAGCAGCCAGCATAGGTGCAGCAGGGATTCCACAAGCTGGACTGGTCACCATGGTTATTGTCTTGACATCTGTTGGTCTTCCTACAGATGACATCACTCTAATAATTGCAGTAGACTGGGCACTGTAAGTTGTAAAGCAAAGATTTTTTCCTATTTTTGCTATTTATAAACCTTACAAGAAGTTGTTTCTACCTCGCTGGCTGGTATTTTAACAGAGAGCTAACATTTAGTGGCTTCTTTTTTGAAAGGGATAGATTTCGGACCATGATTAATGTCCTGGGAGATGCTTTGGCAGCTGGAATCATGGCTCATATCTGCCGAAAGAATTTCACTCAGGAAAATGATGAAGTAGGAAAATTATTTTGTTCTCTTTTCAAACTTGATTTTACTCAACAGATGTGCTTTGTGGCTTATTAACTCTTTTAAAGACTGGACATCTGATGATTGGACATGGAAAATAACTTGTTATGTTCAACCAATAGCACAGTGGCTGTACCTGTTGATTATCTGCTATGACAATAAGTCTTTCAGCAAAAAAAAGATGCCAGGTTTGACCTTTGATCTAAATTAATTTATCCCAGGCAAAGCAACCAGGACATCTCTTGAAAAGAGTGTGAATGTGAGGTGAAGACAGAATCAGTTTCAATTAAGACATCCATGTGGCCTCATTCTACATTCTCTAAGATTTGCCTTCAAGATTTAACATCTTTTGGCAAGATGCCAGAAGCTAACACCCACAGACCTGCACTTCATTTAGGGCAGGAAGCAAAACGTCTAAACAGTGATTACAATAATTAAACTATCTTCTCAATGCCCAGAAAATATTAGAACTTTTTAAATACAGTCTCTGACAGTGTTAGTTTATTCTTGCAGAAGTGACTGTTTCTTGCTGTACTTGAATCTTTCCATGCTGAAATTGCAATGTATTTGCTTGAGACTAACATGACCATGCTTTTTTTTTTGATGTGTACGATATTGCTTTGGTAACTTCTTCAGAAGAAAATATTTCCTCCAAATAGATTTAAGGTGAGGAAAGAAAAACAGCCTGTCATTATTTTGTCGATGTTACCTGGTACACACCTAACCTGATTTTTATAGAATTGCATTACTAAAGGAAAATCTGGTGGAATGCGGAATATGTGACCAGTTGACTACCACTAGGTTCCAGCTACTGCTGAGAGTTGTTTCAAATCTTTTCCATGTGATAGGATGTGACAGCGCCAACCTTATCAGAGAATTAGGCTCTGTGATTCTATTATGTAGCTTTTAATAAAAGATTTTTCATACACTCCCACAGTTTTCAGCTTCCTTGTGACAGTGACACAAAACCTTGTGCCAAAGAAAATCAACAGAAACAATTTAAGTCAATTCCCCTTGGCCTTACAAAACATTTTAATATTAAAAAAAACATAATTGATCCAACATACTCCCTACAACATCAAGTTTTGAATTGATCCTTTCTGATCGCTGCATGTCACTAAGTAATTTAATATAGATAACTACAATAATCTGAAAGCATTTAAGAGCCATGGATTATAATTATCTTCATTATTTTCCTGCTATTTGGATTTTCTTTATTGTGGCCAGAAATCACAACACGACTCTGTGTGACTCAAACACTATCGCATCATCACTCAGAGGGCAGCTCCAAAAACAAATCTGAAGTCTCCTTGCACTCTTCACCAAATCCAGAAGCTATTTTTCAATCCCCACTTTATTTGAGGAAGCAGCTTTTGGTGATCAGCTTGAATATTAAATGTACCTGTAGTAGCAGTATCAGCCCAATGATGTTTTGCTGAAACTGCTTCCTTATAGTGAACAGATTCAATGAGCCTTCTGTTTATACAGTGCACTCCATGCAGACATATCCTGTTCCGTGATCTGCCTGGGCAAACTTCAACTCAGTGTAGAGCTCACTCTAAATCTTACCAGTACCCTTTCTGGTTTGTTGTTGGACTTGTCAGTTATTAGTACTGGCTGGAGAAAAAATTCTGATCACTATTGATAGTGGCCTTTGGAAAATGGAGAAATGATTTACATCATATTTTGTAATTTCCTATCCACAAAATGTATTGATTATGTCCCAAAAGGGATTGCTTGAGATCATGCCATGCTCAATCATTACCTACCTACACAGCAGCTCCTCATATCACTGAAGAGAACACAACATTTCGTCTTATGGCTTTCTGTCTCTGCAGTTATATTGAAGTCACTTCACTTTGATTACCAGTATCAACCTTTTAAATACAGTGAGAAGGGGCGCTGAAACTAATCCTAAATTTTGGTGACCAAAATTAAGGGACAGTCGTCTTTTAAGATATGTTGCCCTGCCAGATTGTAGCTGGATTTAGAATTTCCTTAGGTTTCTTCTAATCAGACACTATATCTTAATTGGCATATAAGTGCAGTTTCTGGTGATCTTTTGCCATCATTATGGTGGCCCATTAGTAATAATTGTATGTGTGTTATGTCTGAACTTCAATCATTCTAACACTCCATGATGTACCATTTTGCTGAAGTTTATGATGTGAAGGCTATGTTATACTTCCTAACTAATAGAGAATGATGCAAAGGGCCATCCAGTGATTTCACTAGATGGAAATTAAACCTTCTAACTTTGTATTTATGTCTGAGTGTTCAGGGGTTTGGTCAGGGGAATGGCAAGGCGATGTGAAGGGGGCAGTGAGTGGGTTGCCAGGGGAATGCAGAGTGCATTTCTAAAGATAACTGGTTGTGGAAGGAGAGGCAATATTGGTGGTTGCAACACAATGATGTCTGTGGAGTCTTCTGGTTCCAGCGTGTTGGCAACAGGTGTGCATTTCAAACATAAGAAACAATTCCAAGTTTCCAAGTGGGGAGCAGCCCTCACAGAAATAATATTGTGAGAAATAAGACGAGATTTTTGATCCATTGATTCTAATAGATGCAAAATCACTGCTACATGCATGTGATTTCTCACAATGCATCATCTGCAGCCACTACCATGAAATGCTAGAAGCATTGTGGAATTGACTCCACAAATTAGAAGCCTTCATAAAGCATTGTATGGAGATATTGATGAATTCTAATTCTACTTTTCAGTCCAAATCTGTCACCAAAAAATACAGAAGGTATTGCTACTGCATGACTGCATCATCTAATAAATGAATTAGTGAGAATGAAAAATGTGCCCCGAAAATTAAAAAGTAATCTCGATAGAACTGTTAAGGAGAGCCCTGGTGTGTAGGCTATGTAGAACTGAGATACTTATTACAGTGAATCATTCTATTGCCCTCAACTGGGAATGGGTGTGCTCCTAGCACAGAACATTCACATACTTGTGGCTGGATCAGAGTCTATTAGGGCATTTTGCATATTGACAATTTTGAAAAGTATGTGTTCTAGTGAGAGGAATCACCGTAGTCTAAACGTTTTGGTGGGGGAGATAAAGACATGAACAGTCAAGGCTGTCAACCATGGCTGCTATGGGGAGTTTGATGTGTATCCCTTGCCACTTTCTCTGTTTTATCTGTAAGGAGATGATAGTCAGTGAACCAGATGCCATGCCTTTTTGCTGAAATAAAACTAGCTGAGTTTCCCAGGTCAATTTCACCTTTGCACCGGGAGCAGGAGACTGAAAGAGAAAAGTACAATCAATATCACAAGTTCATTCTATATAATATATCCCTCAGATATAGTAACTGACTGAATTCACACTGTTTTGGATTTCTTAAATATGATGTCCTGGCATCTTGAAATGCTATCCATTATCCTTACCTTCCATAGAACCTGTTTGATTCAATACTTGGGACACAGGAGTAAATTTACATCGTCACTGGGTGATCATGCAGGAGACTGGGTCAGTTGTCTTGCTTTTCTGCCTAATTATATCAATGGAATTTAAACCATATGGTTCAGTAATAGATGAGTAATCCACTGCATTGGGCAACTCCCCATGAAACGAAAATTAGAACTTACACTGATAATTTTGAAACTTATCATCTTAACTGTATTGCCAATACCGATTAATCATTGCGTGAGTAATTGCCAATTTATCAAATTGTTCAGCAACAGTGAGTGATCTATCTAATCATCTCATTATTTTATCTTATTTAGGTTCCACTGATTGGTGAAACAAAGCCTATAAGCATTAATCCAATCATGGCCTATCAGAGAAATGGATGCACGAATGATGCTAACAAGTCAAACAAACAAATCTATGCTATTACCCCAGATGGATCCCATAATGTACAAATAGAGTTGGGTCTCGGCACCAAAAAGGATCACTGTACCATTGAAATAGATGAGTTAGAGACCAAAGTATAGTGACGCAAATGTATATTCAACAAGAGTATTTCATGCCATATTGGTAAAATGTATGACTACCTCAGAGCTGGAAATGTTATATATTCAAGAGAAGTTAAAAAGTAGAACTGATGGATGGTAGTGCTGGAGATGCGCAGTTAATGTGTATCAATGTGACCTATTCATGCTTTGTCTCTTTTCATGAATATCACATGATTTTTGTCTATTTGGTTATTTCTTGAATTTACAATGGAATAATTTAGAGGGTACATTCTTATATTTATTTCACCTGCTAAAATAAGAGGTAGCAAATTAAACATATCTGATTTTAGCATTTTCTATCTTTCCTGATTCCTTTCTCCCATTCCCTAATGGGTTGTCTCCATTCTAGGGAGTTCAGGAAGCAGGTACATGTTGTTCTAATTCTATGAAGAGGCAAAAAAGAAGAAATTTCAATAATTATCTAGGAACTTCCCTGGGGCTCTTGTAGTGCAGTGGTAAGTAAAGTCCCTACCTCTGAACTAGAAAGTCTGCATTCAAGTCCTACCTACTCCAAGGCTATATCAGAAATCTTCTGAACCGATTAATTTAAAAATGTCTTTCCTTCCATAAAGTAGAATCTCCAATGTTAGAATCTGGATGCATTACTGAATGAAATGATGATTGTCAAGTGAGATAAAGCCCTGAAAAAATTCACCCTCTAAATCTCTAAGTCATGGCTGGTTAGAAGGCCAAAGACTTGACTTCTCTCACACGCACACACACATTCTCCAAGAATGGTTAACTGAAGAATCTTGGCAGCTAACACTTTATGTAAATTGTCGAAGCTCCATAGCTCCATTCTGGGTAGACATGTTTTACAAATACTAATCTTCATTCCTGGAAGCTGCACATTTAAGCTCTTGAGAGCCAAAGATAACTTAATAGCATCATGCTAGTATGTATTTATTCAAAATCTCTTCTAAGCACTTACAGCCCCAAATCCTGATGCATGACAACTTCTCTTCCAAGGACTTCAGCTGTTAGTTTTAAAGGAGAGAGCTAAAAGGGGAGTAGGAAAGAAGGCTAATCACATTTCAAAAGCCTGCTTATTGTAGAGGAAAAGTAAAATCAAGCTAACTAAACAGTTACCTAGTTTTACATCCTTAGAAGGAATGAGGAAGAGAAGCTCGAAGGAAGTTTTAAAGATAAATGTTAGAAAACTAGATAAACTTAATCTTACACTAAACACACTGGATCAGTTGTTTTCTCAGCATTAAGTTTTGCAGGTCCTAGCAATTAGTTTTGTGCTGTATTAAATTGTCTAGAATGATTTAATATCCTGCCTAAGTTCATTTTAAATAAGTTTCTCTAATCATTTTTTCTGCCAAGTGACAGTTCTGCTTCACTGGAACAGACTTTCTATTGCAGAATTATGCTGACCTACAACAATAAAGGATTGAAATAATGACGTAGAAATGTCAGAATTGGAGGGCATCAACAATGTATTTTTTTCAATGATTCAGGGCATAATACTTTGAATGGGCTGGCAGGTTTAAATCAGCTAATGGTCCAGTAATCACCTAATGGATGCTCTTTCATTGTTTTATGAATTTTAATTTCATATTTCTTGTACTGTTTTTATGAAATAGTTTCACTGTACATAGCTTAAATGCATTGCCATTTAATATTATCTGAATCTGAAGCAGATTATATGCTGTTTATTGTTAGAGAGATTTAGATTTTATTACCACTTAGACGTGGAATATTTTATGTCAGCTAAAACACAACAAATGTCATGTATAAAATTACTTAGTGCATCAAATGGAGATAGTATTTTCATGAAAGAATATCTGACGATGTCTCTTTCAGCATTTTTTCCAATGTCAGTCCATTGAAAGCAATTAATTCTCAAATGCTATATGACTCATTGTTTTAAGCTTATTTACCAGAAGGACAAAACTACAAGTAATCTGCCATTATTGTTGCCATTATATTTTTCCTGATTTTATTTTTTGAGTGACAATAAATTATGCTGTTTTTAAAGTTGTGTACTTTGTATGATCAGTCCTGTTGCCTATGAGATGTGGCAGATGGAGTTTAATTTAGATAAATACGAGATGTTGCATTTTGATAAAACAAATAAGGGCAGGACTTATACAGTTTCTTATAGGGCCCTGGGGAGTACTGTCAAACAGAGAGACGTAGGGGTTCACGTACGCAGTTTATTGAAAGTTGCATAGCAGATAGACAGGTTGGTTAAGATGGCATTTAGCACAATTGCCTTCATTGCTCAGACCATTGAGTAAAGGAGTTGGGACTCATATTGAGGTTGAACAGGATGTTGCTGAGGCCACTTTTGGAGTACTGTGTACAGTTCTGGTAGCTGTGCTATAGGAAGAATATTATTAAATTGGAGAGAGTTCAGAAAAGATTTACCAGGATGTTACTGGGATTGGAACATTTGAGTTACAAGGAGAGGCTGGATGGGCTAGGCCATCTTTCTCTGCAGCATAGGAAATTGAGGGGTGACACTATAGAGACTTTTAAAATCACGAGGGGCATAGATAAGGTGAATAGCAAAGGTCTTTTCCTCAGAGTGGGGAGTTCAAAACTAGAGAGCATATTTTTAAAGCAAGTGGAGAAAGACTTTAAAAGGGACTGAGGCAACTTTTTCACACAGCGTGTGGAATGAATTGCCTGAGAAAGTAGTCAATATAGGTACAGTTACACCATTTAAAAGACATTTGGACAGGTTTATAGGGATAGAAAAGGTTTATAGGGATATGGGTCAAACACAGGCAAATGGGGCTAGTTTAGTCTGGGAAACTTGTTTTGTATGGACTGAAGGGTCTGATTGCGTGCTGTATGACTCCATGACTCTACGTCAGGCTATCAATGATTGATAAACATGAAAATGAGACTTTATAGACCTGCTACTGTTGTCATATTTTCTGATGATCTCTACTGGCAAATCTATTTTGCACTTAAATAGTCAGTACATTAATTCCTTCCATTCTCCCGAATAATGACCATTGGTACCTATTTTTAAAATGTGAAATAAGAAAGAAACACTTAGCTGAATTTTGTGCCAGCATTGTGTTCTTTATCCACATCCAAAGCAGAGGCATCTCAATACCATGGGGAGAAAGTGAAGATTGCAGATACTGGAGATCAGAGCCAAGAGTGTGGTGCTGGAAAAGCACAGAAAGTCAGGCAGCATCCGGATAGCTGGAGAAATGATTTTTCGGACATAAGGCCTTCATCAGCATCTCAATACCATGGATTTATTAAAAGATGTTAACTTCAAAATTCACCCCTGTAGTTTCAAAGTTAGTGGTTTCACTTTTGTGCCAAAATAACATTACTGTCAAGTGAACACATTGTACAGAATTTGTAATGAGATTCAAGCATATAGACAAGACTAAAGATTATGAAGCAGATATTATTTATTTAATTGGCATCATTATAAACAGCTAAGGAAATTAATGATAAACAAGGAATTATTTACATAATCTACTTGGAATGACCATGTGGGTTATATTGGACTGAAAATGAGGCATCCATGTACCTCTGTGGGCCATGAGGATCAGATTTGGACCCAGGCACAATTTATAACCTCATGGTCTGTCATAACTCCCAACTCTACCATTACCATCAATTAAGGATATCAACATTGGTTCAAGCAACAGTACAGGAGAGCAAGCTGTGAACAGCACCAGGCATACCTAAAAATGAGGTGCCAACCTGGTGAAGCTATAAAGCAGGACTACTTGTATACTAAATAGCGTAAGCAACAAGTGATAGACAGAGTGAGTGATTCCATAAGTAATGGATCAAATCTAAGCTCTGAAATCATGTCACATCCAATTGTGAATTGTGGCGGGCATACAAAAGGAAAAGGCTTCACCAATATCCCCATCCTCAGAGGTGAGGGAGCCCAGTACATCCGTGCAAAAGATAAGGTTGAAGGATTTACAACAATGTACATGAGCTGACCCTTGTCATCTTGACGCCACTTCTCTGCAATGGCCATCAAATTATATTTACTTATAGCAATTTACTTATAACGTTTTTGCTTTGTTATGAAAGCTATGCATATTCAGATGAAGAGCCTTTAGTTTTTATCTTTATGTTATATTTGTAACATCTAGTCTTGAGATTTGGTGTATTCTAGTCGTGTTTTTTCTCTTTGCTGCTTTCTGCTATACTCTGACCGACATTCCCCATTTTACCACTATACTCTCTTACCTTGTCTCCACTCTCTCATGGAGCATGTCTTTCCACAAGTGATACAGTGCCCCCACTATTAATTTAAAACGGTCTCTCATTCCCTAGTTATGAGGTTTGCAAGTGCAGTTATGCAGGCTTTAGAAAAAATCCCATAAGCCTGTAGAGTTGACAGGACATGATATTAGTAAGCATGTAATGCTGGTTTGAAGAAAACATTGCAATTTCAGGCATCAGTGCTCCGTTTAATGTCCCTTTTGCACAGCTGAATTTGTATTCAGCAGCAAGAAGGATGTGCAGCTTGTAATTAAAGGGATCATCAACAAGCATACGTTTAGTTGCTGACTAATTTTTCCTGGCTCTAAACAGTTTGTAGAAATACTTTGAGATTTGCAACCTTCTGGTGATGTTGACAGGAGTGGTGTTGCAGGTGAAAAAGGATTCATGTTGGACTTAGTTTCAGAAATGGGAACTGTAGTAACAATGCTCCTTGGCCTATGACATGTCAGGATAAGCAGCAGGGCAGCAGAGAAGATGATAGGGCGCCCACATGGAGAGGAGGTAAAGGAGGAAGTCTCTCAGTCAGAGACCCAGTCACCCAGCGTTTTCTGGAGATATGCATCCTACCTCAAATTAAACCAGAACTATTGTGCGCAGACTCCTTTTTCTGAAAGAGCTGCTCACTGAAATCTGCCACCTTTTGCATGCCAACTTTTACAGGATGGCAAGGACAGTGCTGCCAATGTCTGAAGGCTACTGTGATCCCCAATTCTTTTCTCTTATCTCAGGATCCTTCCAAGCTAGAGAGAGCTATAGATCTGTAACTCGAGATCTGCATCATCTTCCTATTGGCAGTGCACTGCTAAATAAGGGAAGTGACTGATGCTCAGTACAGTAGGAGAGACAAGTTCAATGTCCTTTTTTCTGACTGGAGAGAAGAATGGAGGAGGTCCATGACTTTGCCAGGTTAGTGGATGATACCATGGTGTCAGAAATTGGGGTGCTGCATGTCAATGCTGACATGTACTGTAAATATCAAATGTTCCACTCGCTGAATGTACAGTATTGTGTGATCAGCATATCATGTAGTGAATGCCTATTATAATAGCCATAGACATAATGCATTTATTTTGTACTATTCTGCAGATTCCTCAGTACTTGAGTGATTGATTCAAACCAGCACTGGACATCAATGATTATTCATTGATTAGTTGGCTCGTGATTCTGGTGTACAATCCAAACACTATGATGCTGCTACCTGACATATTCACAGGACAGGGCATTACCTTGCTCAAGCAACAGTTCCTCTGCTTGGACTGCTCCAAGAAATCAGTATACTATTTGCCATTATGTAGCCCTGCTTTATTATGATTTGTCACAATAGTGTAGCCCTTGGTATCAGAGATGAAATGAATTGCTGAGGAGCAAGGACAGGAGGGATGGAGGAGCTAAGCAAAAAGTCAATTTTCCATCTTCACTGTCTGCCATTGCTTCATATGGTTCCACTGAAAACAAACCAAAATCTACACAGTCATAAACCTTCCCTTCCCTCTGCCACTGGCCATCTTAACCTTTTGCTACAATGCTAAAGTTAAAAAACTCCACAGAACAATCATTCTAATCTAATAAACCAACAAATATTCCATTCAAAGCTCAATTAATCGCATACATTTATTTATGTTTGTCCTTTGAGCTTTCCTTGCAATTGCCTTTGTCATGCTTAGTGCTACCTTAGATTCCAAAGCGAGTTTGGTGTCACTTCAACACACCATCCTGTACCCTGGCCAACATCTCTGTCTCCAGCTTGCCGCAGTGCTCCAGCGAAGCTCAGTGCAAGCTAGAAGAACAGCACCTCATTTTCCACTTGGGAACTCGACAGCCTTCTGGACTCAATATCAAGCTCAATGATTTTAAGGTCTGAGTTCTCCCATGTCCTTACCCCAACCCCACACGCCAAGCCTTGTCATTGCATAGTTTGCTGTTACACACACCTGTTGTTAGCCACTAACAGTTTCCATTAACAGCTATTCATCCTCCCAGCCAGATTGTTTTCCACTGTTTTGTCTGCCCAATCGTTCATCTCTCTCTTTGGGCTTTATCTCACTTATCAGTTACACATTACCTTCTGCATATAAACCAACATTTTCCTCGCAACCATCTCTTCTGAGGAAGGAACAAAAATGGAAGTTGCTTGAAAAGCTCAGCAGGTCTGTAGCATTTGTGAAGAAAAATCAGAGTTAACATATTGGGTCCAGTGGCCCTTCCTCAATTTTTCCAACAACTTCTGGTTTCATTCCTGATTTACAACATCTGCAGATGTTTCAGTTTTCATGCTGCAAATGTGCTGCTTTTCCCTGGGGATGATTGCAGATGGACTTTGCAGGAGGCATTAAAATGGTCTTAATGGAGCAGAGTTAGATGACATCGCAGAGTCACAGAGATATACAGGGTGTACAACACGGAAACAGACCATTTGGTCCAACTCATCCATGCCGACCAGATGTCCTAAATTAATCTAGCCCCATTTGCCAGCATTTGGCCATATCCTCAATAATGGAAACTGACGTCTGGGCTGGTGGGAGGCAGTGGTGGGAGAATGAATACTACCATCATGAGAGAGTACAATAGGTTCAAGATGCATGCAATCACTGCAATTCTGTCAGGCCACTGCTCAGTAATTCTAATAATCTGTTGGAATGTAAACTGATTAATCGTTGGATTGCAGAGAGATTCTGCAAAACTCTGAGCACAGGTATCCCTGCAGGAATGGTAGGTGAAGTCTATGCTCCAATGGCAATTAATGGAGATCTCATGATCTTAGTCTGAGTTTCTATTGCAGCACTCAGACTCAAATGGTTTCTGCTTGTGTGAAAGTGGAAGCTGACAACTGGGCAGTGTCTTAGTTAGATCTGTAAGTCTTCCTATGGATTGGCCACCACTTCCAGGCAGAAAAAGATGGACTCAGAGCTCTGCAGAAAACCTGTTGGGAGACTCCTCTGTGCACCTTGACATTCCTGGCAGGCTTGTCATTACGTCAGGCATTTTATTGGGATGCCCATCGGACCATACCTGTATGCCATCTGATTCATGTCCTCATCTGAGGCCCCTACAACTGAATCTTTATGCAATTTCACCCTCTGGTCAGCTGGCACCTCTACCAGCATTTTCCACATTCCCTGGTTGCATATAACATCCCAAAAGAACATGTGACTGCAAGTGTAAGATCAAGTGATGGTGTTACACAACTGCCAGTGTCAGTTCATACTCTGAAACAGTCATTGACCAGATCAATCTTGGGGTAACTTAAGGAAGAAATTTATAAGGGTACGGTTAGGTTGTGGTGAGAGAAGGGGAGTGGGGAGAGTAAGCAATTGGTACATGCTGACACTATCAGTATTAATAGATACAGTGCAGGTATCCACTCTGATAGAGGGAGTTAGATGAGATAAAGTGGATTTGATAGGAATAAACCACCATTATCTCTGGTTTCAGCCCTAGTTCTGTGAGACCCTGAGTCATGAACACTCTAGTGCTTGTCAATACCCCCTCTGCAGTGAAGAGGAGTTAATCTAACAATGTCTGTCGCCTATTGGTTAGGTTTCCCCACCTGTCACCATGTACCACCTTGTCCTAAATGAGTGAGGGAAGTGTCTCAGAGAGTGTGCGATATGACTGTCATAGTTGAGAAGCTCACATTGTGCCGAAGTTGAGAGCCATGGATGAGAAGCTTATAAAACACAAAATGATTGAGGGTTGTTACAAAAATGAAACTTCTCCTCGCTCCAGTAAAAACGCAGTACACCAGAATCAAAAAAGGAGCCAGTTATTTCCTTGAGTGAAAGGAAGAACAATTTTATTATTTGCTAGCCTAAATAAAAATAATAAAGATGTAATAACAAAATACACTCGAACATAGGTGTAACATTTAGAAGTTGAACATTATAAAATATCAGTTTAAAGTGCTTAGAGTTGCTTTGAGTTGTTAGCTTTTAACCTGAGACCATGGTTGATTCAGGATAACCTGAACTAGCAGCCATTGTGAAGATTGCAGATTTCTTTGAAATCTCAGTGATTGGATGTTCCTGTAATTTGTTATTTTTACTAGACTTTGGTCTTTTAAGAGACATTGCAAATGCAAGATTTATCAAGTTTGCTCCAGTTGCAAATCCATCCTTCTCTCTGCTTCACTGACAAGGTGCTGCTTGAAATACAGCTCAATTGTGTTTTCCTATGTTTGTGTTCATTGTTTTCTAAACTGTATGATTTGGAGGTAACACTTTAAGGTGTGAGAAGAGAGATTGAAAAGAAACATGAGGGGCAAATTTTTACACAGAGAGTAGTTCGCATGTGGAATGAATATCCTGAGACAGTGGTGGATGTGGGCACAATTACAATGTGTAAAAGACATTTGGACAAGTACATTAATAGGAAAGGTTTGGAGGAATAGAGGTCAGGAGCAGGCAGGTGGGACTAGATTAGTTTGGGATTATGTTCAGCATGGGTTTTATTGAAATCTGTCTCTTGATTAAAGATATAAAAGGGACAACTTTTTCATACAGACGGTGGTGCGTGTATGGAATGAACTGCCAGAGGAAGTGGTGGAGGTTGGTACAATTACAGCATTTCAAAGGCATCTGGATGGGTATATGAATAGGAAGGGTTTAGAGGGCTCTGGGCCAACTGCTGGCAAATGGGACTAGATTAGGTTAGGATATCTGGTTGGCATGGACGAGTTGGACCAAAGGGTCTGTTTCTGTGCTGAACATCTCTGTGACTCTATGACTGGTTGGGCTGAAGGGTCTGTTTCTGTGCTGTATCACTCTATAACTCTATGACTGCGTCAGTCAAACTGGAAGATACAGCTAAATTCACTGACCTTTGACTATTTACGGAGATCATTAAATGGTTCCGTATTGCTCCCATGTTAACTGAATGCCAACTTATGACAGTAATTCTTCAATTGACCATTCTATGCACTCCATGCCATGCCAACATATCTGGTATCCACCATAGGCAGACTTCGGGGCCATGCAGAGATGAAATAAAATTCTCCATGTTTATTACTGACTTCACGACAATTACAACTGCTCTAAAACCTTGTAACTCACACATTGCAGAGTAAGATCATTGCTCCAGCAAGAATTAGGTGTGTTTGAACTTAGCACAAAGTTCTAATGACATTGCTAAGTTTGGTTTCCCCTATTTATGAGTCACACCTTGATCTCTTACCGGTGAAAATAGGATCTGTTCCCAGTGTAATTTTGATAGGTCCAGAGGTTCCATAACTGCAAAACTCTAGGTGTTAGTGTCAGTCCAAGTGATCACCTGCCCCCAAGGAGAGATCTCTCTCCTCCTGATCACCTCCAGCAACATGGCCCTCAGCGAATCTTGATTTCAGTCCTGTGATGGTAATTTGTATTTAATCTCGCCTAAAAACAATTCTATAGTTGATTGAATACTCCTCCCCTTTAATAGATGTAGTATGGCTTTAAGTAGATTTAGCTTTCAGTGGTGCCAGCATTGTATAATCTTGGGCTCCCTGCTGAGATGTACAGCCTTTCAGTTTTTCATCATTATAATAATGAGGCAGTACAAAGTTCCTTGAATCACAATGAATGAATGCACATTAATTGGATTTTGCAATCCAGGCCTCACCCAGCCCTTATCCAACATTCTCCCTTCCCTCCCCCTCCCACTCTCTCCCCGCCACCATCTTCCATTGGTTCCACATCTTTGTAACATTTTACTAATACATATGTTCTCTCTATTCTGAAAATACTTCATGGTGGTGATGTAATACAATTTCAATCAGATATGATTGAAAGAAAAAATATTTCACTGGCCTGTAAAACATACTTTCAATTTTTCTCTTTAAGCAAACCATGTGATTTTGTGTTGAGACTATATATCAGTGAAAGCAAAAGATCACTGATATAGTGGCTAACGCAACAGTTTACTTTGGCAATGCAGACATCTCAATGTCCATTTCCCCACAGTATAGTCACTTAAACACAGAAACATATAAAATAGGAGCAGAAGGAAACATTCAGCCATCCTAGCCTTTTCTGCTATTTAATCAAACTCAGTAACCTGTTCCTGCTTTCTCCACATACTCTTTGATCCTTTTGTGAGCATGGTGGCTCAGTCGTTAGCACTGCTATTTCGCAGTGCTAGGGACCTGGGTTCAATTCCTGCCTTGGGTAACTGCCTGTGTGGGTTTCCTTCCGCAATCCAAACATGTGCAGGTCAGGTGAATTGGCCATGCTAAACTGCCCATAGTGTTAGGTGCAGTAGTCAGGGGTAAATATTGGAGAGTGGGTTACCCTTTGGAAGGTCAGTGTGGAATTGTTGGGCCTGTTTCCATATTGTAGGGAATCTAATCTAATTTTAACTCTAAGAACAATATTTAAATCCTTCAACTGATTTAATGCTATGAACTTAATCAATTTCTGTGGCAGAGAATTCCATGGAAATGCTGCACTTCTGGGTGAAAAAATAAATTCTCAAAATAGTGTTTTGTGTGCTTACTGTGAATGAAGCATTTAATGTAAATTAGCAAAGAATATTTTCAATATTAGCTGATCAGATACAAATGTATCAAATTTAAAGGCATGCTGGAGCAAATTGTGTCACTATAACACTTTTCCACCTTGGATGAATTTCATTGTTAATCTTTAGATTCTGGACTGCCTGAAATCTCCCCTCCAAGGAGATTCAAATAAATGTAAACTGATTGCTGAATTCAAGGACAGTATTAGTTTACTATTTGTCTTGTTGACTCCAGTTATGAAAAAAGGTCAAAAATCCTTAATGTCCAAAACCAGGCTTTGAACTTTACTAAAATCTGTAAAAGCCTAAATCCATTATTAACACATGATAATATCATCACAACAGCTTTCAAAGCATAACACAGATTTTTGTTAACATTTTGTTATACTTGGTCACTTCATATTTATGTTTCAAGGGCAGACACATTGTAACAGTGCACTGCCATATCCTGTACCAGATGTGAGACTGATCCATGATTTGCAGATCCCTGGAGACCAAATTTACATTATGCAGTTGAGAAGTTGGCACTGAGCACAGGCCAGGCTGTCATCCCTTCCCTCCCACTTGGCAAAAAATAGAGGATGATTTCGCATTTAGCTGATCTCAGGGCACCATTGACCGTCTGTAACCAAATTGCCTGGTTTCCTCTTAGTGCAGCTTTATATGTAACATGGGACTGGAAATTGAGGCAAAAAGAGGAAAGTAACTCTTTTAAAAAGTTTAAAATTTTGACTGCAGAATATTACTTTTTAAGCCACTTAAAAATCATAATTTTAATATCTGTGCAATTAAAAACCAGCATTTGTATTGCTCTAATACAATGGCAAACTCTGCAATTTTAGCTGCCTGCATATTGTTCTCTGTTAATTGTGACTGTGTATAAAAGCTACACTATTGCTAACATCAGAGAAATATAATTTCTGAAATATATAAGTTCAAAGAACTTTTTCATTTTCCTGTGGATTGGACAGCTAGGTTCCATATATGCACTCTCACATGGTAAAGCTTATACTGTATATGTTTTCCCTCCTTCCACCTCTACTTTCGAGGTAAGACTATACTGCATATTGAGCAACAAACAAAGAGTCCGGAGGGCTAAAGGATCAAACTTGCCAGAGATATTTGTATTAACACTGATGATTTTGATATATAATCTTGATCCTCTTTCTCAGGGCAGGTGTTGTTTGTGTTCAGATCGTAGTCAGGTTGTTATGATTTTAATTTAAACTGATTGGCCAAATCAAGGACAGTATTAGTTTTCTATTTTTCTAGGTGACTCCTGTTCAAAAAAACTGAAGTAAAAATCCTTGATGCCTGAAACCAGATTTTGAACTTCCCTAAAATCTATAAAGTCCTGTGATAATATAATCATAGTAGATTTCAAAGCATAACACAGATTTTGATTAACATTTTTCAAATGTTATGATACTGAACTGTATGTTTGTATAAAAACTGCATGTCATTACAATCATAAGAAGAAAAGTAATCTATCCAGACATTCATGAAAATTGAGAAGTTTTTTGTAATGTTTTCTTTGCAACTATAATACAGAGAGCAAACAACATCATTAATAGAATTGTAACATAGAAAATGTGCATTTTCCACCTCATAAATTTATAAAAACTCTGCTCAGTCATATTAAACACTATCTGCCACTAATTTGCAACTTACTCAATGCATAACAAGTAAAACTCAGTTTTCCCAACTACTCTCTGGATGCCACCTACTTTGCAAAACACAGCAAAAACTGGGCATTTCCTTGATGCATACAGAAGACCACACTTTGCACATCGTGCTATATTTGGGTATTCTTGCTATTGTGTAGACTCAGGGCCTATAGGTTTCGCTGACCTGTGAAGATTGGTCCACATTTACAACCCTCCTTCAGTAGCTCTTTTTATCATTCACTCCCATCATGCGGATGTTGCTGGCTGGACCAGCATTTATTGCCCATCTCTAGATGCTATAAATTTCGGTTTGTCAAGCGCCTCTTTCTGGAAAGCCCTGTTCTCTGCATCACTGAGTTTTCTATGGATTCTGTAGGCTTCTGATGAATGACATGCATTTTAATTGATGAATACAGATGCTTAACTGATTTTGAACTGGTCTTCTAATGTGTTTGTTTTTTGGGGGATCTTCTAGTGCCTTACTTGTTACTCTTAATGTGTTGAGTATCCAAGGTTTGGAGGTGCCAGTGTTAGATTAGCTTTTGGAGTGCTGCTCCTTCACCACCTGATGACGGGACAGGGTGGGAGGAAGGGATCGTCCACCTGATGAAGGAGCAGCACTCTGAAAACTAGTGCTTCCAAATAAACCTGTTGGACTATAACCTGGTGTTGTGTGATTTTTA
This sequence comes from Chiloscyllium punctatum, assembly GCF_047496795.1. Lineage (NCBI taxonomy): Eukaryota > Metazoa > Chordata > Chondrichthyes > Orectolobiformes > Hemiscylliidae > Chiloscyllium > Chiloscyllium punctatum. The sequence goes on from NC_092745.1 coordinate 81,147,252, forward strand.
ACTTGAGTATCCAATTTATTATGTAAATCTGAATGAGTTTTTTTTTGCATCAGGCGTTTCGTGATTCTAGAAGGAACCCTGCTGTGTGCCAATGTTGTGGACATTCTGATAATATGCTATTGACTTTCCTTTGCTTGCTGTCATCCTAACAGATACCTTGATCGCTTCACTTTTTCAAGTGAGTTCAACTTGCCACTTGATAAAGATTTGTATTTTTACCATTAAACTGTGTTTTCAGCACTCCCTGATGCTGTATGAACAAGATATCAAGAACTGTCTGAAGCACTTTAGCATGACTTAAGACTGTAAGACACATGTTCTACCTGTAGATTAACTTGCTTCCTGACTCTTCAGGCATGATAGGCTTCATCAGCACCATGTTTTCCATCACATGGCAGGGTACTACCAAAGTATGAACAAAGGAGTTAATTCAGCCGCACAAACATAGAGTTATACAGCATGGAAACACACTTCAGTCTAACTAGTCTACGCTGACCACATTCCCATACTAACCTAGTCCTACTTGCCTGTATATGACCCATATCCCTCCAAACCATTCTTTTCACATACCTGTCTAAACGTCTTTTAAACGCTGGAACTGTATCTACTTCCACCACTTCCTCTGGCAGTTCTGCTTTGCCATTCAGTAAGTCCATATCTGATCTGATTTTAACCACAATTCCACATTCATCCATACCCCATTCAGCATCCACTGCTTTTTGAGGAAGGGAATTTCAAATACTCACAATCTTCCGAGAGAAAAACTGCTTTCTCACCTCTGCTTTAAATGGGCAACTCCTTATTTTTAAACAATAACCCCAGTTCCAGATTACTCCATGGCATGGTGGCACAGTGGTCAGCACTGCTGCCTCACAGCGTCAGAGACCTGGGTTCAAGTCCTGCCTCACGCAACTGTCTTTGTGGAGTTTGCACATTCTCCCTGTGTCTCTGTGGGTTTCCTCCCACAGTCCACAGATGTGCAGGTTAGGTGAATTGGCCATGATAAATTGCCTGTAGTGTTCGGTGAAGGGGTAAATGTAGAGGAATAGGTCTGGGTGGGTTGCTTTTTGGAGGGTCGGTGTGGACTTGTTGGGCCGAAGGGCCTGTTTCCACACTGTAAGTCATCTAATCTAATCTACTCAATTACAAGAGAAAACATTCTTTCTACATTCACCCAGTCAGGTCCCCTCAGGATTTTATATATTTCAATTAAGTCACTTCTGAGTCTTCTAAACTCCACAGGATACATGCTTAGCCTGTCTCAATATTCCTAATAAGGCAACATGCTTTTTAAAGGCATTAATCTGGTAAAACTTCTTTGAACTGCTCCCAACGAATTAAAATCCTTCTGTAAGTATGAGGACCAGTACTGTACATAGTACTCCAGGTGTGGCCTGACCAATGCCCTGCATAACTGAAGCAGATTCACCCTTCTCTTGCATTTAATTCCCTTCACAATAAACCATAACATTCTATTAGCTTTCCTAATTATTTGCTATACCAGCAGACTAACCTTCTGTGATTCATGGAGTAGGATACCCAGATCCCTCTGCATCCTGATCTCTGCAAACTCTTATCATTTAGGTGATATATTTTTCATTTATTCTTCCGGCTAAAATGGGCAATTTCACACTTCCATACATTATACTTCATTTGTCAGAACCTTGTCTACTCACTTAATCTCTCTTTCTAACTTTGTAGACTCCTTACATCCTGTTCACAACTCATATCTTTCTATCATCACCAGATTTAGCTACCATACTATCAGTCCCTTCATCCAAATCATTGATAAAGTGTGGAAAGTGTTCAGGCCCCAGAAATAACCCTGTGGCACACCACTTGTCTCTTCCTGCCAGCCTGAAAAAGACCCATTTATTCCTCCCCTCCACTTTCTGTTGGCCAGCCAATCTTCTATCCATGCCAATATGTTACTCCTTACACCACGAGCTTTCATTTTCCACAATAACCTTTGATAATTTAATAAATTAGTTAACCATGATTTCCCTTTGACAAAATATTGTTTGCTCTGCATGATGATGTTGAACAATTCATAGATTGTATTTCACTGAGAAATGAGTTAGAATTTATCCCTTTCCTTGTATTATCATATTCTCAATTATTCAGCACCAAGGAACATGACTGTATAATGGCAATATTACTAGACTAGTAATCTGGAATGCAGATTAAAGCTTTTGGGATCTGAATTCAAATCCCATATGGGAGATGGTAGTATTTAAATTCAGCAAATTAAACTCTGGAACTGAAAGCTAGTCTCAGTAATGGTGATCATGAACTTTTTGTCAATTGAAATAAAAGTCCATCTGGTTCATTGGTGTCCTTTAACTTCTTTCGGGAAGGAAATCTGCCAATCTTACCTGATCACACTAGTATGTGAATACAAATCCAAAGTAACATGGCTGACTCTTAACTTTGCTCTGAAATGGCTTAGCATCACACTCCATTCAAGGGCAATTAGAGACGGGAAACATTGCCAGCAATGCCGAAATCCCAAGAAGAATACATAATTTTTCATCCTCTGAAATGAATTTCTCAAATCCAACCTGATACCAGATCCCTCAATCGGAATATTCACATTAAGAAAGCTTAGGTTCTATTAATGTACTCTATTAAGAGATTATTGCTGAGGAATATAAAATACAATCCCATTAACTTCAAATAATTTTTTACTCTGATGTAGATATAACCAACAATACCTCCTAACTGTTGATTCTGCAGATTCAAAGGAACTTCAGAGTCAATTGTAATCTATTTCAACTTTTAATAAATGATTTACAAATAAAGATACTCTAACACATCAACAAGACAATATTCAAATCATCTCTGTGAAAATTACACCCCAGCCCAGAAACAGTCCTCTGATATGAGGTCACCCAAATAAACTCAATTAGCAACATGTTCAGGTCCTGTTTTAAATTTCACTGTCAATATATAATTGTACCAACATTGACAAATAAAGCATTTTACCATTTATAGCATTAATTAATTAGTTAAATAGTAATGTATCTCATGATCACAGGCACAATAAGCCAAATGGACTCCTTCTATGCTGTATCATTCTATGATCAGCAGAACAACCCATTAAAGGATAGATCGATAAACTTAATAAAAAGTCCTTTTACATCTCAAAGCAATTCAGAATTAAAATACATACCTGTTAGATAAATATATATCTGTTAGTTTGAGTGTTCATTCTAAGTAGCATACATGGTTATAAATACAAACAACTTGTTCATCTATAAGATACTCAAATAACATCTCTGCCACTGCTTTACCACGTTTTCCATTATCCTTCCTTCTAAATACATACTTCATCTTGCATTCTTTTATTGTTCCTTACATTCAGACAATATTTCAGAGCACTTAACAAGATGGAAGTAACAAATAAAGCAGAGATAGCGCATAGGCAAAGGGGAAATAAAATGGTGAGGTTTGGATGAGCATTCAAGAATTCAGTTGAAGAGGAGTGTTCTGAGAAGGACATAAAACTATGAAGGGAGGTGACCGGGCGGAGAAGCTGGATATATGAGGAATCTGAGTGAATGAGCAATTGCAGACGGTGAAGCAAACAACGAAGAGAGGTCCTGTGTTAGAGGAGCCGTGGGTGTGCGTCGTGAGATAAAAAGCAAGAGGAAATCGTGAAAGAAGTATGGAATAAGGCGATATTGGAAAGTCCATTCAGTTTACTCATGTGCAGCTCTGGCACAAATGTGTTGGGCTGAAATGTCTCTTTATATGCTATAAATAGCCTTCTTATGTGCTGCAAGTGACTCTACTTCCATGGAGAACCTTAAAACAAGGTTAAGAATTGACATCAGAGAAACCGAGAAACAGTGAAGATTGGAATGAATGGAATGAATGGAATGAATGGAAGTATGTTTTGGATGAGGTGAAGCCTATGGAGGGCTGCGGTGATATGTCGAAGTTACATAAGTTAGATGTCGAGATAATAATGACAACTTGAGTCTCTCGGGGAAATTAACTGAAGACACTGATGAAATTGTGGTCATGAAAAAGAGAATTCCTCAACTGGTGAAACCCTTTGGCTCATTTAGATTTCAGTAACAGACACAAAGGGCCTAATCTTCTGGTCTCCAGATCACCAGTGACTGGGTAAGGGCTGAAGATGTGCCTTGGGAAAATGAACATATGTGGGAAATGTTCAGGACATTTAGATAGGCAAATGTTCAGATAGGCAATTCATCTGATTCCTGAGACCCTCCAGAAATTACTCTAACTCTGAGTTAGAGTTGGAGAACTTGGATAGGTCCATGGTGCTTGGTTGAGTAATTAGCCAGAAAATATTAGAAAAATTAAAACCTATGCATCTCTTGGTTAATTACCCTACGAAACCCCCAATCATATGCTTTGCCCTCTCCAATTAACCCACTGAACTCCCAATGAACCCCCAACCCCCCCAATAAACCCCTGAACCAGCCCCAATTCTAGCTCCCCCTCATCAGTTGACTAACACTCTGATCTACCTGAGTACATCTCTAACTCCCAGAACAACTCCCAACCATCTGAGTAACCCTAACAACGAACCCCATCGATTACTTCCCTGAACACATCCCTCCACACCAGACTATCCACCATCTACCTGAATACCACCTTGACCTTATCTGATTAACCCCTGACCTTACTACCCTAATGAGCCTCAACTAATGTCTGACTACCTGACTGCCTCCAATAGATATATCCAGCTGACCCCAAACCAATTACCCTCCTGACCGTTAACAAACCATCCTATCGCCATAACCTGACTACCCTCACAATCCAACATGACCAACCCTTGAACTTAAGTACCCACTACCCAACCTATTCCTTCTCACCCATCTACCTGGCCTATCTGCTTACTTGTATATGATTTACCCATATTACCTATCCACTTCTTACTCAGTTACCTACTCACTCGTCTCACCCATTTACCCATCTACAAGATAAGGACAACCCCCAACAAAAGAGAATCTAAAGATTAACCCTTTGATGTTTAAAGGAATTACCATTGCAGAACTTCTCACTGTCAACATCCTGGGGGTTACTATTGACAAGAAACTGAACTGGATTAACTACATAAATATTGCAAGGAATCCTGCAGCAAGTAACTCACTTCCTGACTCCCCAGATCCTGTCCACTGAGTACAAGGTACAAGTCCCCTAGTGCAATACTGTCCACTTGCCAGCATAGCTGCAACTCCAACAACACAGTGAAAGCTCGAAGCTGTTCAGAACAATGCAACTCACTTTGTTGGCACCCAATCAATTACCTTTGCATATCAAATGCACAGCGGCAGCAAGTGTACCATCTACAAATTGCACAGTAACTCAGCAGGATCCTGCAACAGCACCTTCCTAACCTGAAACTTCTGCCACCTAGAAAGACAAAGACAGCAGATGTTTGGGAACATCACTACTTACATGGTCCCCCCTAAGTTAGGAACCATCCTGACTTGGAACTATATCATTATGGTTAAATAATCAATGCAGGGCGCTTTTCATTTTTGCTCTGTAAACTAACGAAACATGCTTCTTGCAATATATTGTAATCATTTACATGATGGACTGTTCGTAATTGCATAATACTGTGATTTCATACTTTATTTTTCTTTTATGACTGGCTATAACTATGCGATAAATTGTGATTGCTTTAGTTGCATCATAATCACAAAGTACAAGTAACATTGTCAAAGGATGGTTTGTAGTCATTAATGAGCTATTTTGTTTCCCAATAAGATGAGTTGGTGAATAGATTGGGAGCAGACCTTGGGAAAGCATAATTTCTGCATTGAGATGGATGTGGTGAGGAATCAGAAAGTAACAATGCCTTTGGGTAGAATGCACAACGAAGGCACATAGACGCAAGCTGAGCGTCCAGTGGCGATAACAATCAAAGAATGACCAAGCTAGAGTAAGCTAGAGTCAGGTGGAACATATGTGATTTTAACATGGGCAGTCATACTATTGTGAGGAAGGAGAAGATAGATTGGAAGTACTTGATTAAGGAGTTGCTAGAGGGAGTAGCTGCAGAATAATCATCTGTTTCCAGTCTTTGGGAACAAAGCAAGTTCGAAAAAGGCTGGTAATTGGGAATGCCGAAAAATATTTAGGTTAGGTTTCCTCAGGAGGAGGATGACAGAGGCTGTTTTAAGAATCTATGCTCCTCAGATGGAGACAAGAGGAATAACTTGATTATGTCATCAAGCATGAACTTGAAGAAATCAAACTGACTACTCAACAGTAGGTACACTGGGCAGCAAAGCAGTGTAAGGCTGTGTAGACAAGATGAGGAGAATGGAGTAGAACAGGAAGGTAAGAGTATCATTAGATTGGGGATTTTGGTAGAGCTTAGAGGTTAGGTGGGTAGGGACAACCTAGAGTAGCAGAAATGGATATTTTATATGACTTCAACAGAGTAATACCAGCCAACAGTGTATGGAAGACACTGCACTGAATATCTTGGTTATTTTTTCACAGAAAATTATTTATCATTCTGAGTAGCCTGTTCACTGTCATTCTCCAAATTGTCTCCTGATGTGCCACCGTCCTTTTTGGATTCAGTAGCAGACTCAGAGTAGGCCCCCATATCCAACACTTGCAAGAACTTCAGCTTCTCAAATGCAATTTCTTTTACTCTACTAGTTGTAAGTCTGTTGTCTCTGTGAAATGAAAAGACTGTAGTGAATGTAATGTAAACATAAATTTGCATTTATTCAGCATCTTTAATGACCACTCAATGCATTTCATAGCCAATGAAGTATTTTAATGTGTTCATCATATTGTAGGATGTCACATCAGCCAAGTCCCACTAATAGCAATGAGATAAATAAGCAGATCATCAGTTTTGCATGCACTTCCTCTATTCTTCTTCAGTAAGAATTTTACATCTGCCTGAGAAGGCAGGTTGGGCTGCAGTTTAATATCTCATACCATATGACACCTTTGAGAGTGTAGTATTCACCATGTTTTATACTGAAGTTTCAACCTATATGATATGCTCAGGTGTCTCAAACAAGGCTTGAATCTGATGTGAGCATGCCTCCAAAAAAAGTGTTTTGCCTCTCTTCTGTAGCGTAAGAAATTGGACATGAACACCATGGTATAGATGGGTTCACCACATTTGTTGCAACTAGCTATTATGCACAAATGTAACTCTCCGAGGGCACATAAGTATTTGCAATAATATTAAGCTATTGGGTTACAATAACAGCATGCTTCCAGTAGAATGCAATGCTTTAAATGATATGAGACAAAATGGAATATGAGACCTTTATAGTCTCAAGTCACACGCTGTGATGCAGTAATGATGTTAAGAGCATGCCTATTAATGGCATCCAGACATAACACTGTAAACTCCACTTTCTGTGCATATATACATTTTGCTCCCATTTTTGTCCTGGACTTGCTACAGTGATCCAATGAAGCTCAATATAAGCTGGATGAACAACATCTCAGCCTCTAGGATGCAATATTGCGTATAACTTTAGAGCATGAACTTGACCTACATTTCTCCCTGCTCGCAGACTGCATCTTGTTTATGTTTTGTTGGGTTTGCTCTTAGCAGATGGGACCAATGTTTCCTTGTCATACTTATTTTGTAGACCCTTTAACATCACCATCTTTCCTTTACCGTTAGTACTCCTTTTGTCTTTTGTGCTGGACACCCTCACTATCTGTCTCCTTGTTCTCCCACTCCCTATCAACAGCATAAAAACTACCAGTCCTTTTCAGTTTTGAAGAAGAGACATATCTTGAAACATAAAACATAGAGCAATCAACATAGAACATTTCGGCCCTCGATGTTGTGCTGACCTTTTATCCAACTCTAATCAAATTAACCTACATACCTTTCATTGTGCTATCTTCCATCTGCCTATCCAAGAGTCGCTGAAATATCCATAATGTATCTTACTCTACTACCACTGCTGGCAGTGCATTGCATGCATCCATCACTCTCTGACATCTCCCCTAAACCTTCCCCTATTCACCTTAAAATTTCCACCCTGGGAAAATGTTTCTGGCTATCCACTCTACCTATGCCTCTCATCATCTTATACACCTCTATCAAGTCATCTGTCATCCTTCTGCCCTCCAGTTATAAAAACCCTTCGTTCCCTCAACCTTACTTCATAAAACATGCCCTCCAGCCCAGGCAGCATCCTGGTAAATCTCCTCTTTAAAGTTTCCGCATCCCTCCCATAATGAGGCGACCAGAACTTAACACAATATTCCAAATGTGGTCTAACCAGGGCTCTATAGAGCTGCAGCATAACATTGTGGCTCTTAAACGCAATCCCTCTGCTAATGAAAGCCTACACACCATATGCCTTCTTAACAACTCTCTCAACTTAGTTGGAAACTTTGAGAGATCTATGGACATGGACTCCAAGATCCTTCTGTTCCTGCATACTGCCAAGAATCCTGCCTTTAACCCCCTGTATTCTGCATTCAAACTTAACCTTCCAAAATGAATCACTTCACACTTTTCTAGGTTGAACTCCATCTGCCCTCTATCAGCCCAGTTCTGCATCCCATCAATGCCCCATTGCAACCTACAATAGCCCTCCACACTATCCACCACTCCACCGACCTTCGTGTCATCGAAACATTAACTTTGCTTCTCTCTCTCCACAAATATTGTAAGACCTGCTGAGTTTCTCTGGCATTTTCTGTTTTTAAATATTTTGGGAATTGTTATTTTGAAATGGCTTCACTTCTGAATATCACTATTGGCTTGGTTTTGTCTTGTCAGAGATACACAGTTATGCACCAGTGAATTTACTGTTTTCATTGACAGTTCTTCACATTTACAATGTTTTCCTTCCAACTTTGCTCACTGCTTGACTGGCTGGGATGTTCAAATTCGTTGGAGTTTTATCCATGCTCCCAAGACAAGACAATTTTTTTCTTTCTTCTTTTGTGAATGTTGGACTATAAACTGCTGAAATGCAATAAGCCTATTTACAGGCTTTGATGGGAGAAAATGTAAAACCTTCATCTGTCACAATGCAAAATTGTTTTTCTTCATAAACCTGTACAATCCCCAGGGTGGCTTTGAAATCTGTCTTTGATGCATTAAATTAATGCCTAATTTTCTAACTTGTTTCAGGATGAGGATTTGGATAGATCCACAAGAATTCTGGGGATTTCCATTGATGTATTTTACAATTTTGGTTTCCAAATGCAATTACCTGCTAAGCTTTCCACTGGGGCACATTTATTCTTAGGAACTTCCTAAATTTTGTAGATTAAGTCTCCAGCCTTGATTGCTGTTCTCCAATATGTTAAATTATCTAGCGAATGCAAAATTATTTGTCTGTTCTGAAATCCTCATGGCTTTAAATTAGAAATGCAGAGTCCTGTGGATACTAGAAAACGGATATAAAACAGGATATGTTGAAAGAAACTCAGCAGGCTCTGACATCAAATTTTAACACTGTCTCTGTCTCTACATAGGTTCTGCCTAAATTGATGAAAGCTTTCTAGCATTTTTTTACTCTGAGTTTGAAGTGGACTGTGCATCTGCTGATCCTTTGTGATACGAATCATGATTGTAACAAGGTCAGCTGGGTGGACCTCAGAGAATATGAGTTCCCTGATTGGGATTCTTAATCGGGTCCAATCAGCGAGCCCTGGCAGACAGCTATAAACAGGAGTGTCAGAGATTCTGTTCACTTTGGCTTTGAGAAAATTGGATCCGTGTCAAGGATTTTCCATGTGTAAGTAAAGATTGACTTGGTGACAGGATACTGGCCTCTGTGCAATTATTTCAGTGCTATTGAGAGGAAAGCATGCTCTTGAAAAAATTAGCTTGCAATAGTCATTTTTGAGTTGGAGTAAACATTTCTGGAATCATGTCATTATTTAGGCAGCTTGACTCGTTTGATCTGCTGTTGAAGACTGGGCCCAGTATGTGGAAAGAACACATTTCTTTTCAGGCCAATGACATTGGGGCAGATGAAAAGCAAGGAGAAATCCTCCCGACAGCTTGTAGCCCCACAACCTTTTCAGTTATTTGGACCCTAACTTTCCTTGAGGCCCCAGTTACTAAAACCTTTCAAGAACAACAGATTTTTGAAAGGGAGAGGAAAAGACAAAGGAAGCAGGAGAGATGGAGAGAAAGAAACCCACATTGCTAACTGACAGAGCAGTGAACCTGCACAGTTACCACCTTTGCTGTTTGAATTCATGCATTGTTGGACATCAGAGTGCATCTAGGAAAAGGAACAAACACTGAAATTATAGAAGAGACCTAAGGAGCAACTTTTTCACGCAGAGGGTGGTACATGTATGGAATGAGCTGCCAGAGGAAGAGGTTGAGGATAGTACAGTTGCAACATTTAAAAGGCATCTGGATGGGTATATGAATAGGAAGGATTTGGAGGGATATGGGCTGGGTGCTGGCAGCCAGCTGGGAGTAGATTGGGTTGGGATATCTGGTCGGCATGGACAAGTTGGACTGAAGGGTCTGTTTCTGTGCTATACATCTCTATGACTCTAACTGATGGATTTAGTTAAGAAATATTATGTCCCTGAGCCTCCTGTAATTCTGAAATGCAATCGGTTCACTCGACAATTCGAGGACCAGGGAAACCCAAGTCAGGATTTTTGACTCGGTCAAGATGCATGGCAGTGGCATGTGACTTTAGTTTACCCTTAATGAGATGCTAAGAGACTGTTTGGTACATGGGATTAATCAAGTAACCATGCAAAAGTGCTTACTAGCTGAAGCCCAACTGGACTTTAAACAGACATTGCAACTGGCTTTGTCATTAGAGAATTTGGCAAGTGTGCATTTGATTTGCAGGGTATTCCTATTGAAGTGAACATCCTCACCAGGCCGACAGAACTTGGGGAACACCACTTGAGAGAAGGCAATTGCGTACTTGCATTCAGGACATATTCTGTACTGAGGGACCCTCAGTCAGGCCACAGAAAAACCCCAAAACAAAGTCAAGCCTCAGTCAAACAGTTAAAGTTGCTGCCAGTATGCACACTCAAGACAGCAGAATAGTCCCACTGGATTGAAATTGAGTTACAGAACTCACAGACCATTATCCAGGAGAGTTGCACACCCTGGAAAGCCCAACTACATCTAGTTTAGAGCAGCTAAATTGCTTTAGCAATGTCCAAATCAGAACCAATCAAAATATGCATCTAGTTAAATGGTTATTAACAGAGGTCAATACAGTGATCACAGAACTAATCTGCAGCAAAATTCAGTCTAGACTCTAACCCTTATGTTTGCACAAGGCCTCTGATAACCTGTGAATTATACTGGAGAACTTTTACAGATTAAGGGTACAACTTTGGTTCCAGTCTCTCATGAGAAGCAGCTGGTTCAGTTACCACTGATTGTAGTAAAAGGATCAGGCCCAAGCTTGATGGGGTAAAATTGGTTGAGAAAAAATCACCTAGATTGGCTCAACATTTTTTGAAAACTGTTGCCTGAGTGAAGTCCTAATTAAATACCTGAAAGTTTTTCAGGAAGGTCTAGGGACTATCAAAGGAGCCAAGGCCATCTTGCATGTTGACCAGGAAGCAATTCCAGGATTCTGCACCACCTGCCATTTGCCTTATTTTCTCCCCAGAATATTCAGGATTGAAAAGGTTCAAATGATTTCATATCACAGTGCACTGAACTGTCAGAAGGCACAGTTATAGAAAGCAAAACCGCTACCTATTCATGAACACATTTTCTTCATTAAAGTGAGCATTGCAAAGGGATCTATTCTTTTTTGATAATAAGCACCTACAATAGTGTTCATAATTAACTTACCTGAGAAAAATTCCTTTGATGTTTGGTGTGGATTCAAAAGCATTCTCTGAGATGACAGAAATCTGGTTGTTCTGGAGGTAAATATATTCAAGAGACTCTGGCAGATCAGTAGGGACATAGGAAAGCTGATTGCCTGACAGATCCAAAAGCTGAAAACAGAAACAACTAATTAAAGCTGAAATACTTGTCCATTTTACATAAAGGAGCTTTGTTTTTTTAAAATAACACATACAATAATTCAAATTATTTTAATGCCTTCAAGTTAATATTATAAACTTATAATCAATTTTCATTTAGCTGAATAAATTGACCCTTACAGCTGTAAGTGACTCAAAGATACATCATGAAATATGATTCAAAGAATATAACTTCCTGTGTTGTGATCATCCCATCCAATAATTTCTTCTCGCTCCTAAAACTTATTCTGTTGCAGCTCAAACCAATTCATGCAACACTGCCAAGACTTTCCATAGTATTCTAATGATCTATTCACAACTGGGTGAAAGATTGCCACCTGAAATCTTTCTGTCCCCCAATTTATTAGTTTTCAGTAATGTTAGCTGTTATCATATTAGTAATGAGAAGATACAGTAATTCACATCATTTCTCAGCCTTTGAGACAACTGCCTAGAAATGTGACTTTATTTTGGATGCCAACTGGCAGCTAAGGCTCTAATGTTCTGGACAGGAACTTAAGTGATTTTGGATGCCCATTTCTGAACTGACACAATACCAGAGTCATAAAAGAGCAGGTAACCAATTAACTGACTAGTTAATAAATGCTCTGTTGTCAGCACTTTTCATGAACAAGAGCAATATTACTGTATCATTTTTGTGTGAGCATTATAAGTTAGTATTACCAGGGTTACAGTAGCACTGTGATTATATCACTGGACTGTTAATGAGAATCCTGTGCTAAAGATCTGGTAATATGAATTCAAACCTTATGGTGGCAGCTAAGAAATTTACATTCAATGAATGAAATAGATATGGAATAAAACCTGCATCAGTAATCATGACCATGAAACTACCAGTGTGTCCTACAATCTTAAAAGGTTCACTAATGTCTTTCAAAGAAAAATGGCCAAGGGCAATTAGGAATGGTCAATAGATGCTGGCTTTGCCACATCCTATAAATGAATAAAAGCATGATCGTCAGCAGTTTACAAATTTAATATTACAATATTTCTTAAGAAGTATGTTTCTACAATAATATTGTCCTTTTGCAATTTTCAACTGCTTTGTTTTAAAAATATATGAAAATTTAACACCAATGGTTTCCTTGAATTTTGTCCACTCCTTCACTGGAAATGTTTATTGCCATTTTATGAAGACCAGCTGCCTTCTCCTAACATATCAAACTGTAGTTGTACCATTTGTATAGTAAATATGTGTCATGCAAAAAGTTAGATGAGAATAAGGACTTAAGTACAAAAGAAATGGAAGCAAGAATTGGTCTTCCACCACTTAAGACCATAAGACATTGGAGCAGAAATTAGGCCATTCAGCCCATTAACTTTGCTCTGTCATTCAAACATGGCTGATAAGTTTCTCAACTCCATTCTCCACTGTAACCCTTGATCGCCTTGACAATCAAGAACCTATCTATCCCCTTTTTAAATATACTTAATGACCTGGCCTCTCCAGCATTCTGTGGCAATGAATTCCATAGATTGGCCACTCTTTGGCTGAAGATGTTTCTCGTTACCTCCGTTCTAAAAGATCTTCCCTTTACTCTAAGGCTGTGCCCTCGGGTCCTAGCTTCTCCTACAGATGGATACATTTTCCCAACATCCATTCTGTCCAGGCCATTCAGTAGTCTGTAAGCTTCATTTCCCCTCATCCTTCTAAACTCCATCACGTGCAGGCCCAGAATCCTCAAACGTTCCTCATATGTTAAGCTTGTCATCCCTGGGACCATTCTTGTGAGCCTCGTCTGAACAACCTCTAGGGCTATTAATTTCTTCCTGAGATATGGGGCCCAAAACTGCACAAAATAATCTACATGCAGTCTGACCAGAGCCTTATCGAGCCTCAGAAGTACATCCCTGCTTTTATATTCAAGTCCTCTCAAAATTAATAAAATTACAGATGATCTTTAACCTCAACTCTTCTCTTTTTGCTTCAGTCCCATATTCATTGGATCAGAATATAAAAATCTATCCTCTTCACTCTAGAATATACTCAATGACTGACAAGCCATAGTCCTCGGAGATGTAGAATTTCAAGGATTTGCAATCCACTGAATGAAAAAAGTCCCTGTTTCAGCCCCAAATGGTTGCCCCTTTATCCTGAGACTATATCCCCCCAGTTCTAGACTCTAGTCAGTAGGAAGAAAACTTCCTTATTCTTTACATCAACCACTTCAACAAAACATTCTATGTTTTTTGTTAATTGCCTTCCTTAACTGTATGTTATGTGTTTCGGGCAGAAGGACTTCCAAATCATTCTGAACACTAATATTTGTTAATTCCTCACCATTTAAGAAGTCTTCAGTCTTTCCATTCCTCCTCATAAAGTAAATTTCCTGTAATTTTGTGTGGTGTATTTCATCTATCACCTGCTTTACCCACTCAACTTGCGTATATCTCTTTGTAGATGCTGTACTGGATTTCTGGCACCTGTCAGCTGCCTAACATGGGGATGCTGTTGGGGCCTCAGTCCACACACATTGGTGTGGCACCTGCTAATGTAATATGCTGAGATTTACCATTCTGCCTGGTTGCCTCTAGGTTAGCTGTCCCATCAGGAATGGTGGGCACCACAATCAGATGGACTACAGCATAAAGTGGCAAGCAGCTCCACTGAGAGATGTGGGCACTGCTTAGACAAAGGGATGATTGTGTGGGCATCTCATGAAATAAGTACTCTCACAAGACTTCTGCAAATTTGAAAATGAAAGACCCCACAGTTGCATGAAGTAGGAACTTTCAACGGGATTGGTTTTGGCCATAGTTACCTAATGCCTTCAGAAATTTGAAATATATCACAGCCACAGATTTCTGAGTTCCTGTCATCAGTTTGTCAATATTGGATTCCAGCAATTTTGATTGATGTCAGGCTAACTACCTAGAGACAGCCAATTTCTGTCTCCTTCCAGTCTTGAATAAAGCATGCTATCTTGGGTCATTTCCAATCACCTGCAATCATTGCACATCTAGGAAATTTTACAAGAATAAAACCAGTGGTTCCACAAACCCCAACTCACTTCCTTTAAATCCTTAGCAAGTAGGTTGCCAGGTCCAGGCAGTTTGTCAACTTTCTCCCCTTTTAATTTCTCCAGAACTGCTTCTTAACTACCATTAATATTAATATTTTGCGTGTTTGCCAACGTGAGGAGAGATACAACTTGCAGAATATTCTTCATCACCGAACAATGTGAGGCTATGGAACAAAATGTGGGAGAACTCTGTGAGAAGTTGAGCGAGGCTCCTCTCATTGTCAAGACCAACAAGTTGCTTTGTCCAGTTAAATTCTGGACATTGAGACTAGATTCTTGCTATGGAGTGGTGAGACTCCTATAAGAGGGGATTGCCACTCATTATCACCTTCATTATTACTTAGTCTTGCATCATTAATATGCACTCTCCTATTCTACCCAGGGTGGGATAGAAACTGGACGTTGAGAATACCCAACACAAAAGTGGGAGTGGCTGACTCTAGCTCAATGCTTGTTTCTTCGGACCTTTGTCTTGGACACCTGGCAACAAAATCTCAGGACACACTCCATGGGTAGTGGTTGCATGCACCCCACATCCATTGACTCCGGCATCTGACATATGCCAACTTCTCCATATCTGTCTCCAATCCACTTACGATACACTGCCCCACTCTCTTGCTGCACTTGGCATCTATCATTGGAATTCTTTTGGAGGATGCAATATGTGCAGGGACAGGCACCCAGCTCTTGAACTGGACCAGGCTGCATCTCAGGGCTGCTTGCTTGCTCTCTTTGCATTCATTTGTTTGGCATTTACCTGCATCCTTGTATTGCCTATTCACAACTTGACACCTCAGCTACACTTTAAAGGCTTCCAGTACTCCTGTCTCACCTTGCAAGTTAGTACAGACACAAAACTAGGCAGCATTTCTTGCTGGTCAGCAATGATCAGTTAATTTTATTTTATTAATTCACTGGTTAGGTCAGCATTTATTGCCCTTGCCTAAGAATGGGTCTGGAGGCACATGTAAGCCAGACAAGATTAGGATGACAGTTTCCTTCCAAAGGACATTAGCGAACTGGATGGGTTTTTCCAACAATCAAATCCTGGTCATCATTAGACTCTTATATTGAATTTAAATTTCACCATCTCCTGTGGAGAGATTTGAAACCAGGTCCCCAGAACATTAACTGGGTCCACGAATTAACAGTCCAGAGGTAATACTACTAGGCCATCGTCTCCCCCACTAATGGATTAGACTTATTTATTTATGAACAGCTTTAAATCAATCTCATATCTACAGCATGTGCCAGCCGTGGCAAACACAACACACGTGCTGCAGCGAACAGCTATGTCTCAAGTTC
The DNA here is from genome assembly GCF_047496795.1 of Chiloscyllium punctatum. Taxonomy (NCBI): domain Eukaryota; kingdom Metazoa; phylum Chordata; class Chondrichthyes; order Orectolobiformes; family Hemiscylliidae; genus Chiloscyllium; species Chiloscyllium punctatum. Next base: position 81,163,571 of record NC_092745.1, read on the forward strand.
CAAAGGGAATAGTCCTCTGCGGAGTTTTTATTTCTCAATGAAATGTGGATTCATTGAGAATTATTAAATATTTCATGTAAGTGTTAACTATGCCCTTCACAAATTGCTGGTTGGTTGGAGTCCCTACCAATACAGTATTTAAAAAGTAGTTAAATTCAGCAACCCTGTGATATGAATTGTATTTAGATCTCTGTTATTTCTGTGGGAGACCAAGAAAATCCTGCTTCAGGCCAAGTGAAGTTCTCAGAGTCCACAGACCAGAGAAAAAATTTCTATGTTTGGGATCACTCCTGACTTCTGTTTGAAAGTATAATTTATAAACATGCTCCTTATTAATGAATGGTCAGCCAATGTTCATTGTGTCGGCTCACTCATGCAGAATGGCAACATAATCAGCAACATGAGCAAACATTTCCAGAAAAGACAAGGAACTATTACAATGGGTCATGAATAGGAAACTGTTATTCATTTCATGCCCCCAATTTGTTCTGATGTTAATCTCTTACCTGTAGATTAGTCAATTGTTTCCATGCCCCTGGATATATTGAGTTCAGTTTGAGTTTGTTATTACTCAAGAAGAGTTCCTTTAGCTTTGTCATTCCTGAAAGTGAGCCATCGGGAATTGAATTTATTTCATTTTCCTTCAGCCTCAATACATGCAAATTCTTTGGTAGACCACTGGGCACTACATTTAGATTATTTCCAGAGAAATCCAAAGATTCAAGCAGCCTCATTTTCCGGAATGCCTCTGGGTGGATTTTAGGACTTGTTAGTTTATTGTAACTCAGATTGAGCTCTATCAAAAAGTATGAGTAAGCGAAATCATTTCTGGAAATTTCTGTGATCTGATTATGGAGAAGCATTAATGTCTTCACCCGGCGTGGTAAGCCACTTGGAATTCTTTCCAGCATATTATTGTAGAGATGAAAGGTATGAAGTTTTTTAAGCCCCTTGAATGCAAGTGGATGAATTGCTTTTGCCTTTATCTTGTTGTTATGAAGCAAGAGGTATTCAAGGTTCTTTATCTGCGTCAGCCAGCTACCAGGTATTGATTTAATAGCATTTTTTTCCAAATGTAAGAGGACAATATTCCGAGGTAACCCTCTGGGTATTTGTGTCAGATTGTTACTTGACAAGTCCAGGTATTCCAAGCTTGACAGTTTCCTTAATTCAAGAAGAGCAGATGTCATGTAAAATTAAGGAATAATTTACAATTTACTAAGTACTCTAAAACTGCCTGATAGTTAGTGTTCTTCCAACACAATGATTTTAATTTATGTGTAAAATTGAATGTTATTTAATTCTACATACTATCCTTCTTAGGTGAGTTTCAGCCATTCTTCACTTGCCTTGGTATAGGTTATGCCTCAAGAATTGCAGGATTTGAGACTGGAGTAAAGGTATCTTTGTAAAGTTATACAGAACTTTGGTGAGTATTGAGCACAGTTTTGATTCCCTTATCTAAGGAGGAACATATTTGCCATAGACAAAATGCAAATAAGGATCACCAGATTTATTCCTGGAATGGTGAGGCTGTCTTCTAAGGACAGATTGAGAAGACTGGGTCTGTATTCTTTAGTGCTTAGAAGAATGACAGCTATCACATTGAAACAAACAGAATTCTTAAAGAGATTGAAGATGCAGGAAGAAGTTCAACCTTGATGAGGGATCTAGAACCAGGGAACAGTCTCAGCATAAGAGGTAAGCCATTTAGGACTGAAATGTAGAAGAATTTTTTACTTAAAGAATAGTAAATCTTTGGAATTTTCTATCCCAGAGGGCTGTGGAAGCTCAGTCATTGAGTATGTTTAACGTAGAGAACTATAGGTACCAAAATACTAAAAACATCAAAGGACATGGGATAGTGCAGGAAGAAGGTATTGACATAAATGATCAGATCTGGACTACTCAAATAGCAGAGAAGACTTGAGGGGCCAAATAGCCGTTAATTCTCCTATTTTCTAAGTCGTAGGACTTGTGGTTTAAGAATGATCAATAGTTTATGGATAGAAGTCTAATGACAATTGTACTAACTAAGAGGCCTACTGTCAGTAATATAATTCAATATTGAGTCCCATTCACATATCACCTCTATGCTTGTTAAGCAACATTGCCTTCTGGTATGGCAATGATTTTAAAATTTTCATTATTTTTATAAATTCCTTAATGGCTGCTTTCCTCCCAGCTCAAAAGTTCCTCCAGCCCTATGATTTTCCAAAGTCTTGGGCTTCTCCAAATCTGGCATCTCATATATCCCAGTTTTCATTGCTTTGCTATTGCTATTTGCTATGACCCTGAAAGGTAAAATGCCCTCTCCAACTCTCTCTACTTCCTTCTTTCTTTAGGGCATGTCTTGTAAGTTACCTCTTTGACTAAGTTTTTTTGACTAACTTCAATTGCATTGTTTAGTATCAAACTTTGTTTGATAGTGTCCCATAAAGCTCTGTAAATTCTTATTAAGTTAAAGGTACTATTAAAGATACAAATGAAGTATTTTGTTTTCAGGAGTTCAAATCCTATTGTGGTAAGTTGTGAAACAGCATTGAATAAATCTAATATTGTTTTGGCTGGCAGTAAGGAAAGCGATCATGCAAGCTGTCCAAGAATGCATTTTTTAAAACAACATCTGCTGCACAACTTTCCCTCTTTGGTACTTGGTTTGAAATCAGCATTTAAAATTTTTGCATGAAATAAACTAGCTACTTCAGTAACATATTAAACTTATAATATAAACTATCCCACCTAGAACTTCAACAAAATTAGGTGGTGTGTAATAAATGGAACGTTTCATACTAGTGCTCTGTGAGGCATTACACATTTCGGGTTAAATGGGCAGAGAAATTCTTTGTTTAAAGCTGCCTTTGTCTGATCTGGGTTGGGAACAAATGAAAATTGAGATTTGTACAGAAAGTATTTTGTGGAGGATGTGAAGATGTTGTAACAATGACGAGGTCAATAAGATTGTTACTTTTTCGAACTTTGTGTTTAATTTAAGGGGGGTATGCATCCTGTTCTGCAGTCTGAAACCAAAAGAGAAGATGCTGGAAAATCTCAGCTTTGACAAAGGGTCAGTTAGACTCGAAACGTCAGCTCTTTTCTCTCCTTACAGATGCTGCCAGACCTGTTGAGATTTTCCAGCATTTTTTCTTTTGGTTTCAGATTCCAGCATCCACAGTAATTTGCTTTTATCCACTGTTCTGCAGTCTGCCTAGCAACAGGCCTGGAGTGATTAGAGTCCAAAGGGAGATCCTCATTGCAGCCACTAGGCCAATGTTAGAAGGTGTTCATGGTTGGAGACAATAACAGTAATCTCTAATTTCAGAAAAGGTAGACTCTGAGTCCCCATGACCTTGGAAAGGTGTTGAAAATATTGGGTGGTTAACAGTTATATTGTAAACTATCCATTTACTTTTCTGATGAAACAGAGTTAGACTCAAGAATAATTGATCAGCAATCTTACCTGGATGCAAGGCTAATGTTTTTCATCTGGCCATTGGGCAGAGGAAGCCATTTGTGGTTACAGGCCTCCCTAAAAATCAATTAATATCATGCACAGACATTTGTATTGTGCTCAGCAGGGAGAAGATGCTGCTTGGGTTTGTAAACAGCTGGATGCAGGAGGGATACAATCTCTTAAATAATTCATGACTTGACGTGGCCAGTGGGGAAGAATTATTAGAACATGCTTTATTGCTTGTGGTCGATTTAGAAAACTCCAAAAACTGAGGGATCATTTAAATATCACAACAGGGCAAAATTAGAACCTATTAGCAGTTAGGTAGAAGGTGCAATGATTGACTATTTGCGACAAGAGTTGAAACTCTATGGAGAATATAATGTATGATTAGTATAACGAGGGGTTTACATTTATGTCATTTTAAATGTAAGTTGCAGACAAAAATGATTAGATCTAATAGTTTTCTTGCAATTTGTTACAGTAAAAATCTTAAAACATTATATCTCGCCATGCCAAACCTTTCAACTATTAACTGAAAATTCAAATTTATGTATAAGCGTTATTGATGTCAGGTACAATAACATTATTTATATATTTTGAAAGCTTTAAATGGCACAAATGTCCAACTAAAATGCTTTTATTCTGTTCAATGTCCGCAGAATCCAAGGTCCTTACCAGAAGGTTTCATTATCAATTCCATCATTGGTTATGTAATTGTTGTGGAGATATAGTTCTCGCAGTTTGGAAAGGTGATCAAAAGCTCCTTTAGGAATCTTTTCAAGTTTGTTGTCCTGACAACATTTGAATACAAAGAGAGTACAATGAGATAAAAGTACTACTTTGAACTGGAAATAGTAGCTTTTTTAAAAAATGATTCTTACATACTTTTAAATGTAATCTGAATAATTCCTTTGGCAAATTCTTGGGAACGTACTTCAAGAAATTACTTGACATGATTAATATTCCAACACCATCTGATCCGTTAAACATGTGATCAGGAAGTCCTGCGTCTGTAAGCTTGTTGTTATGAAGATAAATAGACCTATTAAAATAGAGAAATAACTGCCAATAATTTACAAAAGGATTTAACATTATCAAATATAATTGGCAATTGCAAAACCTAAGAAGATGCCCTCAAAAAGGAAGAATACTTAGGATTAGATTTTCTAAACTATACTCAAATTTGAAGGTCAGATTTTAACAAATACTCTATTTTTCTACACCAGATGTATTGGTTTTCTTTTATATATTGTGTACTCTGGTTGGGGCAACATCCACATCGCTGATTTAATTACAGCTGATTCTTGATTCATTTTTAAAATCGACGTATCTATTTTGTCAGCCTATTTTCATGAGCTAAGATTCTGTGAAAAGATGATGAGGCAACTAGGTAGAAATTGTGTAGTAATGTCTTCTGGGTGTCCCAAAGTACTTCAGTGAATCAATTGTTTTTGAAGTGTTGTTGTTTTATAGATAAACATGGCAGCTATTTTACTTTTTAAGTTGCTGCAATGTTTGCCAGTTTACCAACGTTGTGTTTAATAATCGTCCTTTCCCTTCCAATTTACTTCCTCATCCCCTGAGGTACTGGCTGATAACTCCCTGAGTCCCATTCATCCTCTCAATGCTTTTTAGACTACAGAATGAGTAATGACAGGCTAATTCACTGTGACACCATGAAGACCAATTTGAATTATGTCCTCACTCAAAATTCCTATGTGTCGCTGAACAATGGTTGAGAATAGGATCAGGACAGACTGAGGTCAACTGCAATGTCTCTTACACCTGCTGAGGTCAGTTATGCAATTCAAGCCAATGCTTAAAGTTGAGGCATTTCTTATCTGAGTTGTGTACGTAATTTCAGCTAAGGTAATAATGAACCATTGCAGTTGGCCTTAGTATGTTCTGATTCTATTCAGAACAATTATTCAGAAGCACCTAGAAAGTCTATCCAGGAGAAGTAACATGATAAAATGTAGATCAACACCACAAAACTGCCGATGTTTATATCATTTGCATTTTGAATCTTTACATTTTTCTGGATTGTAATAACAATTCTAACTCACTTGCAGCTTAACATTAGTGACAAATATCTACTCAGTGCTTAAATAATTAAACTGTTGTACAGAAAACATGAAAACACAATTAAAATAACATCTTTCTGAAGTAAAATATGCTTCATATCAGTTGGATTTTGATGCATTCCCTGGTTTAGAATGCACACCAAATTATTTTATTCCATGAAACTTTTAAAATATTATGTTTTGTAAATAGCATAATATTCCTATTTAAAATGAGTAATATAATATTAGATAATAATGAGATTTGTCATAATGTCTTGATTTACTCTATGGGTAACGTATCTAATCAATTCTATAGTTTTATTCCCTCGACTGCACCGTAACAATCTTGAAAGGGTACAAAAACAAGTTGGACCTTTCTCTCTTCCAACATGGAAGAGAGCTGCTCGAAGGTACAAAGTCTGACCTTTAACCTTATGGAGAAGCATATCTGAACTCCACTGAGGATTTCCCCAAAACACAGTTAAGATTCCAATGAGAACCTTTAGAAATAAATACGAACTACTATGTGTTCCGAGCAAACTTTTAATGATGCTGCATCATAAGCACTGAGGCCTCTCTTGTCATAACATGAAAATTATTGTTGATCATTTTGGTGGATACACATATGATATCTCTGTGTGCTCTATTGTAATGCCGATCTTAACCTTTGTTTTTGAAGTGAATGGTACAGTTGAACATATAACAATGTCAGAGGATTGTAATGCAATATCTAAGTACTTATTTGTTTATTTTGCAATGAATATTTTTAGGCCAGAGTCAGTTTGTGACAACTCTTTCATTAGGTGGACCTAGACTGAGAGTCCTGTCTTGTTTTGCCTCTGATAGAATAGACAGTGCTTTTAAAATGATCTTTAAGTTCATTGGCATTCCTAGTCTTCTGCTTGATGACTACATCCATTGGTTGCTAAGTGGTGGGTCAGTTAGTTAATGGCACTCTCACTTCTCAGAAGGCTACAGGTTTACGTCCAACACCAGAATCTGAGCACAAAATCAAGGGAGTGTGGCACTCTCAGAGGCAGTGATTTTTTAAAAAATCATTCAGGAGATAAGGGCTTTGCTGGCTGGGCCAGCATTTATTGCCCATCCCTAATTGTCCAGAGGGCAGTTAAGAGTCAACCACATTGCTGTGGACCTGGAGTCACATGTAAGCCAACTAAGGTACGGATGGTAGTTTCCTTCCCTGAAGGAAATTAATGGATTTTTCTGACAATCAGCAATGACTTCATGGCCATCATTAGATTCTTAATTGCAGGTATTTATTCCAGGTATCTGTTGTGACGGAATTTGAACCTGAGTCCCCAGAACATTACCTGGCTCTCTGGATTAATAGTCCAGCGGTAATACCACTCAGCCATTACGAAGTTAAACCATAGCCAGACCTGATGTAAGAAAAAAAATCCATGCACTACAGTATTTGAGAATAGAGGAGATATCCCATGCAACATCTATCCCTTAAGAAAAATCACAAAAACTTGGAATCTGAAAATCTTTACAGAAAAGTCACAAGACAATTTCAGTCAAGTGCTTTGCAAATCATATTTTGAAGCCAGGTTTGCAAACCCCCTTGCAAAAAATCTAAGACTTTGGCTTAACTTTCACAAAATGTTTAAGTTGGTAATATACCAATTGGTGTAACACTGACCGTAAAACCAGAGGATTCTTGCTGAAGTAGCTATTCTTAGCCAAGACAGGAGTGTGAATATTGAGTTGGCTAAAAGGTTAACACAATGCAAATTAAAGGTCCACCAAACCCCCACATCTCAGATTTGTCACTCCAATTCAGAAGAGCAATAAAATGAAAGGGGTGGGGCTCAATTCTGCACTCTTCAAGATCAAACATCCTCCACTGCCCTCTAATAATATTGATGAAACTATACCCTAAAACAAGGTCATAACTCTAGGAGGAAAGTGAAGAAAACTACGGGAAAATGATTTCTGCCTTGGGAAATGGTAATGTGAGTACTTTGTACCAATCAACTTCAATATCCTGTAGTGAAATTGGACTCAAAATGATAATTCAGTTTCTGTATCCACAGATGTTACCAGATCTGTTAAATGTCTTTAGTACTTTCTGTTTTTATTCAACATCTTCTGATTTGTTTTTCTGACATACATATATACTGGTTCACTTGACAAATCATACCTTAGATTTGGCTTCTGCCCAAAAGTGAGGGGATAGATCTTTGTAAGGTAATTTGCTGCAACATCAGCACTCACCAAGGTTTTCGGCAGGTATTTTGGAGCAACTGTAAGCTGAAAAATATACAATAGCCAATCAGCAGATCCCTGTCCTGTCTGTTTAAATGAAAGGAATCAGTCAAACTCAAGTTTAAGTCATACACCACTGACACAAACATACTTCTTGATTACTGGCCAACTTGTGGACAAGGAAGTCCTCATGCAATGAATTTAACAGTTTTCCTTGTGGTGTAACAACTGCATATTTTGTTTGTGAAAGGAGAGATCTAAATTTTCAAGTACTGGTTTTGTAAATCACACTGAGATGTCCATTAAACATCAGTAGAGTACCTAAATGACTTTCTCCTAGAGTCATAGAGTCATAGAGATATACAGCGTGGAAACAGACCCTTCGGTCCAACCTGTCCATGCCGACCAGATATCCCAACCCAATCTAGACCCACCTGCCAGCACCCGGCCCATATCCCTCCAAACCCTTCCTATTCATATACCCATCCAAATGCCTTTTAAATGTTGCAATTGTACCAGCATCGACCACTTCCTCTGGCAGCTCATTCCATACATGTACCACCCTCTGCATGAAGAAGTTGCCCCATAGGTCTCCTTTATATCTTTCCCCTCTCACCCTAAACCTATGGCCTCTAGTTCTGGACTCCCTGACTGCAGGGAAAAGACTTTGCCTATTTACCCTATCCATGCCCCTCATAATTTTGTAAACCTCTATAAGGTCACCCTCAGCCTCTGATGCTCCAGGGAAAACAGCCCCAGCCTGTTCAGCCTCTCCCTATAGCTCAAATCCTCCAACCCTGGCAACATCCTTGTAAATCTTTTCTGAACCCTTTCAAGTTTCACAACATCTTTCTGACAGGAAGGGGACCAGAACTGCATGCAATATTCCAACAGTGGCCTAACCAATGTCCTGTACAGCTGCAACATGATCTTCCAACTCCTGTATTCAATACTCTGACCAATAAAGGAAAGCATACCAAACGCCTTCTTCACTATCCTATCTACCTGAGACTCCACTTTCAAGGAGCTATGAACCTGCACTCCAAAGTCTGTTTGTTCAGCAACACTCCCTAGGACCTGACCATTAAATGTATAAGTCCTGCTAAGATTTGCTTTCCCAAAATGCAGCACCTCGCATTTATCTGAATTAAACTCCATCTGTCACTTCTCAGCCCATTGGCCCATCTGGTCAAGATCCTGTTGTAATCTGAGGTAACCCTCTTTGCTGTCCACTAAACCTCCAATTTTGGTGTCATCTTGAAAACTTACTGACTGTACCTCTTATGCTCACATCCAAATCATTTAGGTAAATGGCAAAAAGTAGAGAACTCAGCAAGTTTTCCCAATTCTGGGATCTGCCATTCTGAAAACATGTGAATGCATTAAAAATATAAAGGCAGCTTTATACTGTGCACACATTGTCAATGGGAAATGGGAAAGACCATTCAAATATATTTTGGGCCATCGGACCAACAGACAAGAAGACTCATCCTAACCTCACATCATCGCTGATGCCACACGCTCAATGACTTCCCCTACTGCCATGATCACCACCACTTCCGCCCCCACCAGCGCCACTCACCTGCATTCTGCTGACACGCCCCCCACAGACCCCACTGTCACTATCCCCACACCCCAGAACCCTGAGGGCAACATTACCCCAGCTCATGCCTCCACCCCCATTCCCCTCACCATCACACCCACTCCAGGTACTGGCTCCGACCCCAATCCCAGCTCCACACCCGCACCAGATCTCAGCTCCTGGCCCTGCCGAGTTTTCACCATCCCTCCAGACCTCCCACTCACTGAGGACGAATGATCAGTCCTCAGCAAAGGACTCACCTTCATCCCCCTCCGTCCACGCATCAATAAATTTAATACACGACGTGAGATCGAACAATTCTTCCGTCGCCTCCGCCTCCGAGCTTACTTTCACAATCAGGACTCCCGCCCACCTTCCGAGGACCCCTTCGCCCACCTCCAACACACTGCATCCACCTGGACACCCCGCGCTGGCCTATTACCTGCCCTCGACCTCTTCATTTCCAACTGCCGCCGGGACATTAACCGCCTCAACCTGTCGTCCCCCCTCCCCCACTCCAACCTCTCACCCTCACAATGCGCAGCCCTCCAATCCCTCTGCTCCAATCCCAACCTCACCATCAAGACAGCGGATAAAGGGGGCGCAGTGGTAGTCTGGCGCACTGACCTCTACACCACTGAAGCCAAATGCCAACTCGAGGACACCTCTTCCTACTGCTCCCTCGACCATGACCTCACCCCCCATCACCAAACCATCATCTCCCAGACCATACAGAACCTCATCACCTCAGGAGATCTCCCACCCACAGCTTCCAACCTCATAGTCCGGGAACCCCGCACTGCCCGGTTCTACCTCCTTCCCAAGATCCACAAGCCTGACCACCCTGGCCGACCCATTGTCTCAGCATGCTCCTGCCCCACTGAACTCATGTCTACCTACCTTGACACTGTCCTATCCCTCCTAGTCCAGGAACTCCCCACATACGTTCGAGACACCACCCACGCCCTCCACCTCCTCCAAGACTTCCGTTTCCCCGGCCCCCAACGCCTTATCTTCACCATGGATATCCAATCCCTCTACACCTCCATTCGCAATGACCAGGGCCTCCAAGCCCTCCATCTTTTCCTTTCCAGACGTCCCCAACAGTACCCTTCCACTGACACTCTCATTCGTTTGGCCGAACTGGTCCTCACCCTTAACAATTTCTCCTTTGAATCCTCCCACTTCCTCCAGACCAAAGGTGTAGCCATGGGCACACGTATGGGCCCCAGCTATGCCTGTCTCTTTGTTGGCTATGTAGAACAGTTGATCTTCCATAATTACACTGGCACCACTCCCCACCTCTTCCTCCGCTACATTGATGACTGCATTGGCGCCACCTCATGCACCCGCGAGAAGGTTGAGCAATTCATCAAATTCACCAACACATTCCACCCTGACCTTAAATTTACCTGGACTATCTCTGACACCTCGCTCCCCTTCCTGGACCTCTCCATCTCCATTAGTGACGACCGACTTGACACTGACATTTTTTACAAACGCACTGACTCCCATAGCTACCTGGATTACACCTCTTCCCACCCTATCTCTTGCAAAAATGCCATCCCGTATTCCCAATTTCTCCGCCTCCGCCGTATCTGCTCCCAGGAGGACCAGTTCCACCATAGGACACACCAGATGGCCTCCTTCTTTAGAGACCGCAATTTCCCTTCCCACGTGGTTAAAGATGCCCTCCAACGCATCTCGTCCACATCCCGCACCTCCGCCCTCAGACCCCACCCCTCCAACCGTAACAAGGACAGAACGCCCCTGGTGCTCACCTTCCACCCTACAAACCTTCGCATCAACCAAATCATCCACCGACATTTCTGCCACCTCCAAAAAGACCCCACAACCAGGGATATATTTCCCTCCCCACCCCTTTCCGCCTTCCGCAAAGACCGTTCCCTCCGTGACTACCTGGTCAGGTCCACATCCCCTAAGACCCACCCTCCCATTCTGGCACTTTCCCCTGACACCGCAGGAACTGTAAAACCTGTGCCCACAACTCCTCCCTCACCTCTATCCAAGGCCCTAAAGGAGTCTTCCACATCCATCAAATTTCACCTGCACATCCACCAATATCATTTATTGTATCCGTTGCTCCCGATGTGGTCTCCTCTACATTGGGGAGACTGGGCGCCTCCTAGCAGAGCGCTTTAGGGAACATCTCCGAGACACCTGCACCAATCAATCAAACCGCCCCGTGGCCCAACATTTCAACTCCCCCTCCCACTCTGCCGAGGACATGGAGGTCCTGGGCCTCCTTCACCGCCGCTCCCTCACCACCAGACGCCTGGAGGAAGAACGCCTCATCTTCCGCCTCAGAACACTTCAACCCCAGGGCATCAATGTGGACTTCAACAGCTTCCTCATTTTCCCTTCCCCCACCTCATCCTAGTTTCAAACTTCCAGCTCAGTTACTGTCTCCTTGACTTGTCCGACCTGCCTATCTTCTTTTCCACCTATCCACTCCACCCTCTCCTCCTTGACCTATCACCTTCATCTCCTCCCCCACTCACCCATTGTACTCTATGCTACTCTCTCCCCACCCCCACCCTCCTCTAGCTTATCTCTCCATGCTTCAGGCTCACTGCCTTTATTCCTGATGAAGGGCTTTTGCCCGAAACGTCGATTTCGCTGCTCGTTGGATGCTGCCTGAACTGCTGTGCTCTTCCAGCACCACTAATCCAGTATTTGGTTTTCAGCATCTGCAGTCATTGTTTTTACCTATTAATCTGGTCTGGTTTTGAACCAATTCCTAAGAGTAAAAGCAACAATGTGCTAATTTAGACCTGTTTGTAGTTCCTGAAGTATAATAAAATGTTTAATCTGATCTGGAAAACAATTTATTTGTTTTTGATCAACAAACTGCTGCAGCTAACGGAGAATACAGATGTTAATTAGTTCTGGCTTCCTTTTTAGGGAACCCTGGCACCAAAAATTGATTAGGAGCATTCTAACCTTCTTTGTCCTATTTAAATATTTTCTGATCACTCTGTTTAGAGACATTATTACATATCAGGAGCAGGAGGGACTTGAACTGAGGTTCCCCTGGCTCAGAGATAGGGATACTATCACTGTGCCACAACTGCCCAACCTTGTTCTGTTATTAAATTAGTCTTCTAATAAAGTATTAGATTAAGAATATTTAGACTGGTTTTAAATGAATACACAATAGATAATTTAAGTTATGACCATGATAGTGCAGTAGAAAAAATGGTGAGGGCATCAATGTTCACTTTTAATTTAGAGCCAATTGGACATCAACCAGTTGCCACATATGAACAGTTAAATGTGGAAATCAGGAAGTTGCTATCCGAAATATCCTGTTCCTCCACAAGCTATACCATAACAGAGTATCACTGAAAGACACAGTATCTAATTATAATGCGAGGTTGCAGGGTTAACAAGCTAACTACTACTAAATATTTTAGGAGTGTCCATTCGAAACATTGGCAAAATTTTAGTTGTTGCCAACAACATCTTGACACTAAAATAAACCTTTTACAAATGTCTCATTCTTTCAGATATCAATTACTGTGAGAGATGTAAGTCACTTAACTAACTATTTTAAAAGTTTATGCAGCATCCAACGAGCAGCGAAATCGATGTTTCGGGCAAAAACCCTTCATCAGGAATAAAGGCAGTGAGCCTGAAGCGTGGAGAGATAAGCTAGAGGAGGGTGGGGGTGGGGAGAGAGTAGCATAGAGTACAATGGGTGAGTGGGGGAGGAGATGAAGGTGATAGGTCAAGGAGGAGAGGGTGGAGTGGATAGGTGGAAAAGAAGATAGGCAGGTCGGACAACTCCCCCTCCCACTCTGCCGAGGACATGGAGATCCTGGGCCTCCTTCACCGCCGCTCCCTCACCACCAGACGCCTGGAGGAAGAACGCCTCATCTTCCGCCTCGGAACACTTCAACCCCAGGGCATCAATGTGGACTTCAACAGCTTCCTCATTTCCCCTTCCCCCACCTCATCCTAGTTTCAAACTTCCAGCTCAGCACTGTCTCCTTGACTTGTCCAGACTTGTCCGACCTGCCTATCTTCTTTTCCACCTATCCACTCCACCCTCTCCTCCTTGACCTATCACCTTCATCTCCTCCCCCACTCACCCATTGTACTCTATGCTACTCTCTCCCCACCCCCACCCTCCTCTAGCTTATCTCTCCACGCTTCAGGCTCACTGCCTTTATTCCTGATGAAGGGCTTTTGCCCAAAACGTCGATTTTGCTGCTCATTGGATGCTGCCTGAACTGCTGTGCTCTTCCAGCACCACTAATCCAGTATTTGGTTTTCAGCATCTGCAGTCATTGTCTTTACATTAACTGTTTTAAAAGTCTTTGCCTCTTTCCTGGTCTCTGTTAATCTAGAGTCATAGAGATGTACAGCATGGAAACAGATCCTTCGGTGGGGCAGCCAGATTTGGTCATTCCCTGCTTCACCCTGTCTTCAGTCAATTTTTAAGAAGTTGGGTCAGAAGCACTGGGGTCTACTTGCCTGCATGTAATTCCTTATGATCCTCAAAGACAGCAATTAATTTCCAGTCAGCCTCCAGTTTGCAAAAGGCAGCAAGGCCCAGTTGGTGATCTTGTGGTAGTCAGACATGGTTTGGGAATTGTTGCTTTCCAGATAAAAGAGTTGCTACATTTACAGTGATATCAATGGTGCATTGCAATTGCATCATCTATGATTTGAGCAGCTATTCTTCTCTTGCCTGAAACATTAATAGCAGAACAGAAAGGGCATGGTTCGTCTATAACAAAATATAACACCTATAGTTTTTAATGTATTATGAGGGAACATCTACTTTGTAATTTAGGTATTAATGTGTGTTAACCAACACAATGTTACTGATACATAGTTTATCAAATTACTTTATGAACCGACCTATACTCTCCAATAGCTTTACTTGGGCATCAATGAGAACATTTAAAATTCCATCAGGGCAAACAGGTTGACAAAAAATTGGAACATCAGAAAAGGCTCTCGATGGTGCTAGAGGTTATAAAGGTACATATCCACATTCTATTTTTCAACAGCCTTCCAACATGCTAGATCATCAACGTACAGCAACTTATCTTACGTTTAACAAAATTAATCCTAAAGTATTAGGCAGAACCCACATAACAACATCTATTTGAGTCCAATCCACTACCTTTAGCAGTAATTGACTTTTGTTTTCTACAATTTCCCACAGTTGGTGATCATTTTGGCCTCCTCATAACTGATGGGCATATTCAATCCTCATTTGTACCACTCTGGAACAATTTTTTAGAGAAATTATTCCTTGGCTTTGCAACCCTTCAACATGTCCAAATACCATATAATCTGTATCAAGCACTGTCAAGTCTTAGCAGTGACTTGCTGGTTATAAAGATATTCCAGTCACCTTTTCACTCTCCAGCTGAACACAATGAAACTCTGGATGCAGGTTTCCTCTGCTGCTTCTACAATCCTATAGAAAGTGTCAATCAACCAGACCACTCAAGTATCAATAACAGAAACTAAATAATTTCATATGTGACATGAAAATGAAGAGAGAGGTGGCAAGAAGTGTAATTAATTGGCATGTTGGCAGGGCAAGATGCTGACCTCCTTCTTACAATTTCAGTAATTGTATGTTCCTAGTGAGAATGACCATGGATAATCTTCTTAACCTGCCAACAATTAAGGTCCTTAAGTTGTCAGTAAATGGCCACTGAGGCTCTAAACAGGCCTTCCTGGTAGGGAAGAAAGATGACTATTGTATCCACTGGATACCCGGGTGGCCACTCTGCCATTGTGGACGTGGAGCCTCCAAATGCTCCAATCTCAAGCCATCACATTTAACTACCATGGTCCCCATTCTCCCCATGACCCTCAACTTGCTAGTAGAGTTTAAAAATGGCTTACTTTCTTGCAACTGGATTGCCCGAGGCGTAGACCTCACTGGAGGTCACAGAAGATGCAGGCCTCTGCTAGACAGCATCAAGGCCTGAGGTCGGCCGAGAAACTCTCTTCTGCTTTGACTGCCAGCTGTTATTGAACTGTTTGCCATGTGTTAGGTCAGGGTTTCTTAGCAGTAGTGTGGCATGTTAGAATAGAATATCCTTTTATTGTCACCTAACATGCACACACATGAACAAAGTGGAAAAACTGCATCAGGTACTTTTAATTAAATAGTTACTAACCCTCAGCATTGCTTTCCATCGTCTACATAAACTGATTTTGTATGAGCTTCATATCTTTCCATTAGTATTTTTTCTTCACATGCATTATGAGGCTTGGCCCAGACATATGTAAAAGGTTTTACTTTGTTGACACAGCTGGGCAGAAAGGAAAACTTTGCCTAACTGAGAGCTTTATAACATTATTACAAGTTAATTTTCCTTTATTCTAAATTTTGGATGCTTATTCAATGTTTATTTTCACAAGATGAAGATATGTCAGATGATTTAGTTTCTGTTTTTTGATATTTTAAATATCTGGTTGATTGTCACTTTTATAGGTTTGTAGAAACAGCAGCTTTTTAAAAGAAAAGTAACAGTTTTAAGGAGTTCTACAAATGCCATTGTTATTACATGGTTCATTGTTTCTATATATAATGTACACCGAATGAATTTGTATGGATCTACCATGAGTTGACATGGAAGGTATGAGGGGCCATAGAGTGGGTAGGTAGCATAGCTTTCCATGAGTTGACATGTAAAGGCTAAGGAGAGCATGGATAAGAGCTTTGGACTTCATCTGTTGAACAATTACGGAATCCAGAACATGGTTCACAAAGTTTTTGAGGGATAATAAACCACAAGTTATGAAGAAACTGATCTGACTCCATTAAAATTGCATGGGACCAGGAGGTGCTAGCCCCCTGCAATGGAATTGATAGTTTAGGAGTGCAAGGTGTAAGCTGGCTCCACATACCTTACCCAATATTAGTGAAAGTTGGGGGTATTGGGATGGGAAACTCAAAATCAGATCCCATACACTAGTTTTAGATTAGATTACTTACAGTGTGGAAACAGGCCCTTCGGCCCAACAAGTCCACACCGACCCGCCGAAGTGCAACCCACCCATTCCCCTACATTTACCCCTTACCTAACACTACGGGCAATTTAGCATGGCCAATTCACCTGACCTGCACATCTTTGGACTGTGGGAGGAAACCGGAGCACCCGGAGGAAACCCACGCAGACACGGGGAGAACGTGCAAACTCCACACAGTCAGTCGCCTGAGGCAGGAATTGAACCCAGGTCTCTGGCGCTGTGAGGCAGCAGTGCTAACCACTGTGCCACCGTGCCACCCTATTAAACCCACATGAATTTAAATTATTCTGCCTCTGTTCCAATGTGGTTAGAAACTTAAAAGTTAGTGCCAAAAAGTAAATTTTATCTGCATGAAATTGATATATTTATAAATAAAGCAAATTTAAAATTCTTATTGGTACAGGCTTTGTAGACATGATAATAATTTAGAAATATTTCTAAGTGACATCAAACGTACAGCAGAGACATGCTCAGTGAGCCCTGGATATAGAATAGTATTCCTTATAATCAAATCAGAAGTAAACACATTGGAAAAAAATGTTATAAATGAATAATTTTATATAGTTATTATTATTTTCTGTTCTCATTGGTCACCCATCATGTGTGTTGTTTGCATCATAAATGCATGAAGGCCTTATGAACATCAACAGAAACTCTTGACATATTGAAACAATTTTAATTTCCAGTAATTCTGGTTCAATTATTATATTTTCCTTTTATGGTTTCACTGAGCCACAAAGCTCCCTGTGGTGAAAGCAGACTGGAGAACTAATCCCAGGACTTTGTTGAAGATGGTAAATAGACTGTGAGTACCAGGTGGCAAGTGATGATGAGTTTGCCATCCCTATAACTGTGAGTATGACTGGTCAGCACTTGGCACCACCACCTGATCGTATAGTAGAAATCAGGCATTCAGTATGTGGAGGACCATCAGAACAAACCCATGACCCATCACTCTGTAGCACAGTGTCAATATACCACACTGAAATCATTTTTGATCTTTCTTTTGCTCATGAATTCTTTCCATATAAGAGGAATTATTGGCAGTAAAGGATGGGTAAAGGCTTTTACTATTGTAAGCACCCATTTTAGACTCCAAATACTCTCACATGCTGGCTTATTTAATTCTATTAACTGATGTTATTTACAGTGGTCCATAGTATCAGTTAATGACACAAAAGTAGAACCCAGTAGAGGGCAAACAGCAAATTTATGAGTGAGTGGGACTAAGTAATTCAGCTTAGTCCAAGGCCAAGTGACTCAGATCGAAGGTTTGTATTTATATACAACCTCACAATGTTGCTCAGAAACAATTCACATGCAATGAATTTAGGTTGTTGTCATGTCGGCAACATAGTAGAACATAGAACTGTACAGCTAAGGAGCGGGCCCTTCAGCCCACGATGTTGTGTGAACATGATTTCAAATTAAACTAATCCCTTTTGCCTGCCCTTGGTCCATACCCCTCTATTCCTTTCATATAATCTAAAGATCCTTTAACCCCACCTAATATATCTAAGTCTACCAGCACCACCATAGCCCTTGTGCACGTAACAGATTTGCACAAAGATAAATTAAATAAGAGGCCAACTCATCCATGCTTTGAGCAGGGGAGGAAGAAGGCTATCTTCTCTTTGAACTGTCCCAGAGATCTTTCATATCTACCTGAAGCACTAGAATATGAAGGCAGCATCCCATTCTAATGTTTCATCTGAAGAATTATACCTTAGGCAATCAGTACAATAAGTTTTATATATATGAGCTTGTCATTGAGTATTTTACTTGTAATGTAAATATTAATTTAAATATAATACAAGAACATTTACATTTTTCTATTGTACCAACTATATGTAATCTGAATGATTATAAACACAGATGGCCCTTTAATACCTCCCATGTCTTTACGTCATGTGGCTTTCACCTCTGTTGAAGATTTTGTCCATTTTATCTTGAAAAACCTGTTAGTGAGGATTAAAGTTAGAAATTATGGGCAGATACAGCCCTGATAACTATATGTATTCACTTTTGTTTGGAATAGCATGTAATTTTACTGCTTTTTTTGGTTTCTCCCTTTTTCCCTAGACTATTTAAGCCATGATACCAACTCTAGATGAGATAGCATCTGGCCAATCTAAATCCAAATTCATTCCAACAGTATTTTGCATAACATGACAGGAAAGCAGCATCAGTCGGATTTCTGCTGATATTTCCTCCCTGGGTAGAAGCCTTTGGCCTCTACTCAACACTGCCACAACAAAATGACTGAGATCGGAGGGGTGGGTAAGTTACAGGTTCTTGTACCACCACTCCACAGCTGCATCATGTTAATTAAAATTGTTCTGGATCTAAATGGAAAAGTATTTCATACAAGTTAGACAAGTCAAGTTAGCTCCATTATAATTATGTACATTATTTATAATTAACAGTGCAAAAATAATGTTAAGCAAATTTATGACATCTGATTATCATTTTTCAACATTCATCATAAATAACTAAAGACAACAAAAGTATATTTTCTTTTAACATTTTATAAGCTTAAAAGTAACTGCTCTGAGATCCAAATCAAAGGGAAATGGATGGTACAACAAATTGGTATTTAAAGATGAATTTTACAACTTTTCAAAGATGGCAGGTGTCAATGTTTTAGAATTCAACTCTTTCCACTCCTGTGCCAACACTAAGCACACCCAGATCAGGCATAACTGGTTTAGATGATGAGGGGAAAGTACACTGCCTCACCAAAGTGCCAATTTTTTAAACAGCCTATCTCAGAATGAGATGAATATTTTTGAGTCAGAAAACACCATGTTATGGACAGTTTTGTGCTGTGGTCCTGCAGTTCGTTTGAATTTAGTTATTTTATCAAGACCATTATAGCCAACATATAGTATAGATTTTTATCAATTGATTAGATTTATGTTTGACTAGAAGGACAATTAAACGTCTGGCTTGCAATTTAGTTCAATAAATTGTATTCAGATAATGCCATGAAACTGTCTGAAATAATTAAAATCTTTTACCTTATTGTTCGCCAGATATAAATACAGCAAGTTCTCAAGAGAACAAAATGCATCGTCTGGAAGTCCTTCAAAAGACAAACAATGGAAAATTCAACCATCAACCTTTGACATTAAAATGACTTATTTAATCACATTGGATAATTTAATTTAAATTACTACTGTGCAGTATTATTTCTTTTTCTTAATTCATATTTCAGAGCTAACTCAGGTATTTTGCATAAAATAAACTGCAATGATGTATCTGCAATACTAAGATGCAAGTAGCCATATTATACTGGGTACTTCAGGGATATCAAAAGGCTTAGAGAAAAAAAAGTATAGGTCTCCAATAGAGAGCTCATTGGGTTCAGTGCCACGGAGATAGTAAACATCCATTTATTTAATGATCCAAGAAGATTTTCTCAGTAAAATTGTTCCTAATACATAAAATAAAAGCTAAATACAGTGGATATTGGAAATCAGAAATAAAACAGTGTGCTGGAGAAATCAAGCAGGTCTGGCAGCCTCTGCAGAGTAAGAAATGGAGTTAACAGTTTTGAGGCCAGTATGACACTTCTTCAGATCTCAATAGGGTTCCAAAGAAGAGTTACACTGGTCTTAAAACACTAATTCTGTTTCTCATTTCACAAATGCTGCCAGACCTGCTGAGTTTCTTCAGACCTTTCTGTTTTTATATCATCCTTGTCAGGTGTCTGAGAATCAAAAAGAATGATTAGACTTGAATTTTAAACATATGTAAATGAAAGCAAAAAAAACATTTGCAAGAGAAAGAATTAAATATCACCAGACCTTCTAAAAGACTGCAAGAGGTTATGTGAGGAGCACTGATTTCAAGACAATGAAAATATGAAGAGGATTAGCATGAAGAATGGAATATTTGAATTCAATAGAATTATTTGTTACAAAAAATGTGATCAAGTTGCCCATCAGATGAAAATGACACTCCATTGTTCAGTTCTTATTTGTTTTCTGTACATATAGACATTAATACTTTAGGTAGTCATAACAAAATACTGCATATTGCTACTGTGAAGTTCACATCAACTCTTTATTGATGGAATCATTGCGATGATTTATTGTATAGTCAAGGACACATGTTAACCCCAGGATTGTAATGGAATGGCTAAATTAAAATTTTAAAACCCTGACAACCCAACTATTATAAAACAGCAAGGTTATAGCAGATATCAAGTGGAAAGGAGGGAAACTAGTAAGGATAACATCAATGGTGCTCTTTTGTATATACAGTATTTGAAGAATGGCTATGCAGAAGAATGGGGAGAAAGCATGCAGAAGCATGTCCATTTGTCACAGCAGTCATGTTACACTGGCTACTTCAGGGATGTCTAGAGAGAACCTGAGAAAAAACAAAAATAATCTACTTGTTACAAATTTTAGGTTTCATTAGAGAGGTTCTCTTGCATTCAGCATCACTGGGCAGTTCCATAAATTGACTCCACATTTCCTAGAATCAGAAGCTAACCTTAGAGTCACTGGATAGCATGAACTAGGTTATTAGTTTAAGATCATTTATTATTTTTTATGTATGCTATATGTTTCGCCTACCTTTTTGTAAGATGCACTGATCATTTCTTTGTGAGATGAGCAAAATTACAAACTAGCAAACAGGCTCATTTTACATACAATGTGTGAGCAAGTTGCATGCCCTTTAAGGTAAATTGCATTTATAAAATGAATCATAAATTGTCAAGTACCAAACACAACACTCTATCACTGTTAATGCAATATAATTATGGGCTAATAGTAAACTTTACAAATATAGCGCATATGCAACAATGCCTCAACATTGAGATTATTTCACCTTTCCTCTGAACTGTAGATAAAGCCTGTTTTCAAATCTAAACTTATTTCAGAATGCTTCTTTTCAATTTAGAAGGAAAGTTTAACCCCTGATTCCACCCTTAGTTCTCTGTATTAGAAACATAGAGAATAGGAGAAGATCAGGCCATTCAGCCTTTCAAGTCTGCTTTGCCATTCAATATGGTCATTGCTGATCATCCAACTCATCACACTTTTCCTGCTTTCCCATTATACCCTTTGATTAACCCTAAGAACTATATCTAGTTTCTTCTTGAAAAGGATCAGACCAACATCACTTTAAATCAGAACTTATTCCCCATCACCCCTTTTAACCAATATGTTCAATGAAGGAGAGTCACTGTAACTTTATAAGCATGAATGCTTCTAAACTATATCAGCAAACCAATACTGATATGCAAAAGAAACAATCATATAAACATTTAGTTTGGCTCTGAATAATATGCCTTATAAATATCACTAGATGCTAGTGCATTATGGAAAGTTAACTCTCTGAAGGTTGAAATTAATATAACAGTCAGAATTAAACTGCAATTTGTCCTTGTTCAAAAAGGCATTTATCTCCAGCTATAAAATCAAAACATAGAAAATTTGACAAGATATGAATGCACAAGAATATGGATATAACAAATGGTAACTTTGTGGTCTTATATTTATACAATGCCTTTATTTAAATGTAAACAGACTGATAGTGTGGCTTATTTATCCTTTAGAGTAAAGTATGAGTGGTGAATAGCCTGTCCCCTTCCTTCCATCCCAAATGTCTAATCAGTTTGAAAATCTGTTAATAAATCGGTTTTCATTATAAAAGTGAATGGAACCTAGATACGAATGGAACCTTTCTTGCTGATAAGAATTCTCCAATGTCATGGTGGCTTTGTGGTGAGCACTGCTGCCTCACAGCACCATAGTCCCAGGTTCAATTCCAGCCTCAGGCAACTGTCTGTGTGGAGTTTGCATATTCTCCCTGTGTCTGGGTGGGTTTCCGTCCAAAGATGCACAGGTTATAGGAATTGCCCATAGTGCTAGGTGCATTAGTCAGAGGGAATTGGGTCTGGGTGGGTTACTCTTCAGAGGGTCGGTGTGGACTAGTTGGGCCAAAGGGCCTGTTGCCACACTGTAGGTAATCTAATCTAATCTTAAAAGTATATCAAATGGCTCAATTTTTATGTCATGATAATGAATGACAGGACAGATTTTAGATTTAAAAGTCACATTTCTAGTGCTCAGTTTACACTTTAGAAACAAACCTAAAAAGTAGACTACACAAGTCTAAACTGAATAGCTGATAATTACAAATAAAACTGGAGCCACAGGAGGAGATATTTGTGTTAGAATTAATACACAACTGGCCAGCTGAAAAGAGTGTTGGGCAGTATGTAAAATTAGCTTTTGGCTTATTATTCCTGATTTTGTCCTATCAACCAAGTCCAGTCAACCCTCTCCAGAGGACATTTATAATCTGGAAAATATACTTTTAAGAATAATCAGAAGTTCCAAGTTCTTAGGAAATTTTGGTGAAGAAGGTTATTACAATTTTAAAAAATGTATGCATGAGGTATGAGTTTCACTGGCTAAATTAGAATTTACCATCCAATCCTAATCCCAGTTAAGAGTCATAGATGTTGTTGTGATTTGGAGTCATATATATATATATATATATATATAAACTGGACCAAGCAAAAATGTCAGATTCCCTTTCCTTAATGAGAGTCGTGAACCAGATTGGTTTTAATGACAATTATCAGTGAATATATGGTAGGCTCACTATTTATTTCAAACTTTTATGAATTCTAGTTTCACCACCTGCTGTGGTATGAATCAAATCCATGACCCCAGGACAGCAATTTGGGGTTCTGGGATTACTATTATCTTCCCGAATATTATGATTATTGCAAACTGTCAGTGTTCAAAATCTTTACGTGCTGGCTCCCTGGTAACCCTGACAATACTAATAGAAAGAAAAGGCAGATTATTTATATCTCAAGTCAATAGAAATAACAATTTGATTTACCGTGAGAAAGGAACACTGAGAGCCTCTAGCTGTCTGAAGCACATGATGGCGTGCCCTGTCTGTCATACCATTAATAAGCAATGTGTGCATATACTTTGTGTTTGGTGCTTTAATTGTCACTTACAGAAAAGTATTTCAATTCATAACCTCCAAACTTTCTCCCTCAATATTTTTTTTTCCTTATCTTTCCCTATTTATCAATGTTATTGCAGGCAATTAATTCTCTCTTCCTGCTAAATTCCAAATGTTTTCTCATATGTTAATTCTACTGTTTACTGTTTAATTCTCTGTTTTACAGCCAGGATTTGTCATGTCATTTCAAATCTAACTCTCCAGTAAATTCTACCCTCATACCTCCTTCACTGTCCCATTGTTTTACAATTTGTAGGCTTTTAACATACAAAAGTTTAAAGGTCTGACCACCGCTTCTCATGTAGTATATTTATTTTCTAATTTTTTCAACTTTGTCTATTAGGTGGTGTCTCTTAGTAAATGCATCTTGACATGTTTTGCAACATTATCCAGAAATATCATTCAGAAAGCAATGGGATAAGAATGAAATAATATTTACTGTTCTTTTTTTAAAATATTGATTATATGCTTATCAGATAGGTGGTGGAAGAATGAGCTTGAGTATTTCAGCTGGGTCACCTTGTACTATCAATAATTGGATTGCAATCAACACATAATGCGTCAGTAACCCGTAGGTCAGTTAGCTGGTGATTTGAATAAGGTCAGTTTATAGATATATTCTGAATCAACCTACTCAGAGATGATGAATACTTCAGGAACAGACAGGATTTGAAACCAGGCTTCCTGGCCGAGAGGCAGAGAATTATCACTGCACTACAAGAGCCCTCAAAGAATTGAGATTATACATTGCCTGTGTGTACAGAGTTTATCAAGGTCCCATATTCTACACAAATTCAAGGAGATCCAAGTAAAGTATCAGAATGCCTGAAAATGGTTTCTGTTACTCAGTGCCTATTCATAGAAAAATGCTTGAAAAAGATTCTTTATCATACTTCTTTTTCTTTCAATGATCCTCTATTCCAAAGGATAGCCCTTATTGCTGCATCAATTGTTCCTTGGGTTGCAAAGCTCATTTGGCAAATGCACTTTAGCTTGAAAACTCTTGTTTTGCAAAATTTGCCTAAGCTTTGCAGACAGCCAGAATAAGTAATGCATTCCTTAACTCCAGCGGCGTGATATGTATCGTGACTGATGGAAATGTTTTAAGATTGCATTATAGTGTACTGGTACATGAAGCATGCCTAACATGCAGTGTTTTTTTGAAGTTAACAGAAAGGAATAATTTCAACCAGTTATAGCTTTGTCATAGCTTGATGCTGTGTCCGTCATAAAGCAAGAATCTATCAGCATCACCTCTGTTTCAGTTTGCAATTTTCTGGAGTCATGCCCATTTCTTCACCTGCTCCAATAGTTTAACAAATGCACTGTTATATATTACGCTCCTTGTCATTAAAGTAATTGCTCTTCAACATAAATCGTATTTGATATTTTTACATAAATTCAAGTGCAGATTAGGTCATTTACTAGACTGAAATGTTAAAAACGCATTCATTCACCTTTGAGAAATGTATGACTTCCCTGTGACCATAATTTTGTCCTGTAATCTTTGGGCTCTTATGCATTCAACACTGTGTGACAGCTTTCCTGGTTGCACTTATCTTTGGCTGCACATACTGTAAATTCCACAATAATATTCCATAAAAATCTGAAGTGAATTTCAGTTTAGATATTCAGAAGGAACTGTGTGTTGGACCAATTTTAACCTCTTTTACACCACATGTTTTGAGAAGAATCATATTCCCAAGTGGAGTAAAACCATTTTACTATTGCATCAGCTATGGTAAATATTTACTCCTATTACAACTGACACCAGCAACAAAGCTGCTGTAAGTCATAGATATGCTTTGTTCTTCAGAACGGACTGATTATTTTTCCTGTTCTTTGTTTTATATTCAGGCATTTGGGCTCCTTGACTTTATTAGTCAAGGTATTGAACACAAGAAGGGGTTACCAGGTTATGATGGTGCTATATTGATGCCCTTCCCAGCTGAGCACTTCTCAGTAACCATTCGTAAGTTTAAGCATCAATTTTGGTTGATAGTGGCAAAGTGATTGCAGAGGTATCACAGCTAGAGCCAGAATTACCCTCATCAATCATTCATGTACTTACAGTTTCCAGCAGGGTTTACTGAACAGTTCAGAGGAGTGAGGATAATAGCTGATTTTTCCTATCTTTTATGAAGAATACCAAAACTCATGGTAGCAAATAAAACTTGCCATTCTAAGCACCAGACCAATCAGTTTTACACTAATTAAAACTTCAAGCCTGAAAACTAGTCATTATTGGGCCTTAAAATGTAGTAATTGTGGTTATTATATATATGACAACAATGCCAACTTGCATGCATATAGTGACTTTAATGCAATAAAAATAGTTTTACAGGGGATGTGGAGAACAAGGCTTGACACTGAGCCACATAGGAAGATATTTAGATATATACCAAAAGCTTATCAAAGAGGTAAAGTTTTAGAGAGGCTTGAAAAAGGAGTCAAAAGGACGTAATGGGAGAATTATAGAGCAGGATCACAGCTACCAACCCTTCAGCTTTTACATTTGGAAATATACAAATATTGGAAAAGTGCTAAGATCTTGGAATGTTATCGGACTGAAGGAGCTCATAGAGATAGGGAAGTGTAAGGCTTTGATGGAGTCAAAGATAAGAATCTAAAATGAAGACATTTTAGATCGGAAAAGGGTGATGGGCGACATTCCCCATGACTTTTGTTTTGGAGATGCCGATGTTGGACTGGGGTGTACAAAGTTAAAAATCACACAACACCAGGTTATAGTCCAACAGGTTTAATTGGAAGCACAATCATCAGGTGATTGTGAAGAAGGAGCGTCGCTCCGAAAGCTAGTGTGCTTCCAATTAAACCTGTTGGACTATAACCTGGTGCTGTGTGATTTATGACTTTTGTTGTTATTGTGTGATCTTCTGAGGTCTGAGTGCAGCAGTAACTTCTGGAATTGAAGTCAATGTGCCAATACCAAGTCCTCTCAAAGCTGCTTAGCTGTAGACACATGCACCTGCTGCCAGAGCTGCACACATGGTAGTCGATACTGGCACACCAGCTGCAGCACTGACTTTCAATGTTAACTTCCAGAAGTTGCTGCCATGCATGAAGCTCAGAGGGCCATATTGCTGGAAATAAATTAGACGGAATGCCTGTTGCCATGCTAATCGGTGAGGTCAAATTCACTGAGCAGCAGCCAGTTCAGAGGCAACACTGGTGAAGGGTGAACAGACATCAGATTTCCAGGTGAGGACAGTTATGATCAGGTGAGGAGGTGTCACAGCTCCCATCTTTCTTAACCCAATCTCAGTCAGTTGCAACAAATATCTTTTTTTTCTTTATCCTTTATCACACTAAGCTATCACACTTCAATTAAACTTAGCAAACTCTGCTTTCTTTCCACAGATGCTGACAGACTCCATCAATTTCTGTTGTTGTGTCCTTCCTAAGAAGTTGGTTCCAGAAATGCTCACAGTCCTCCATTGACAGAAGACCAGGAAATTTTCCTGGTGACTTGAACAGAACTCTTCCTTCGACGCTGTCAAAAATTCTTTTTGTTGGACCTTGTGATTCAAATTGGCTGCTGCATTTTCTTACAGTGACTACACTTCAAGAATAATTCATTGTCTGTAAAGTGAGTATAGCCTTTTGGCTGGGGATAGTATTCTCATGCCTAAGACAGAAAATTGTGGTTAGGTTTCAGCTATCCCAGGTGAATAAAAACTTGAGTGAGCACAGAAAGAACAACCACTTCTGCGCCAACATGTCTATGTTCCTGCAGAAAATGTGAACCTCTTCCAATCTGTGACTCAACAGCTGAATCCAAATAAAAATATAATGTAAAATCTGAGGAAATCTCCTCTGGGCATCAGCAGTGCCAAATGTGTTGAGTAAAATGCATTAACACTGCTGGTATACACACAGTGGTATATCAGTCTCATTGTTGTTTGATTGTTTGAGAAGAATAGCAATGTTTGTAATGAATATAAATATGTTTGCACTTAATACTTCTTTTTTATTTATTGAATTTGAACAGATTAGTCTGATGGAGAATAGTTTGAGGCCATGGAGAGATGAACTGTAAATTTCTCCTCCTAGAAAAGGTGAAAGGATGATAGAATAACACCGAATCTTATTTCAACCACCCTGAAATAATAAATTAAGCCTTCTCACCATTCTTTGGGAAAAGAAGCTTTGTCTGAGTTCCTTAATGGATTTCTTGCTGACTGTTTTATATTCAATTACTTCTTCCTCTTTCAGCTTTCACAAATGGCTTCAAAAACACCAACAACTGCTGAAAGCTAAACTAAAACTCTGGTTCTGTGGCAGCCTGATCCCACCCATTCAGGCTGCTTCTATTGTTCCAATTTTATTGGCTTGGACCAGACAGCTTGATACCTGGCTCAAAATCTCCATTCCAAAAAAAAGGATAAAATACACCTCTTAGAGCCATAGTCTTGTCACATTACTTTAGATGACATATGTACTATGTCAAATACAGTTCTTTGGCCTCAACTGGAGGGTCCAGAATGTTACTGCATTGTCTGATTTTCAATAATGAATATTCTTACATAGTCAACTACTCATCCAATCAGACCTGATTACAGCTTAAATACAGTTACCCCCAAACGCACCTCTGACCACCTGACGAACCTTAAATAACTTATCATCACCCCTGACACAACACAATTAATCTCTCTCCTTCAATCCTTCAATCAGGCACTTTCAATCAGACCTAATTACGGCTTCAACAAGATTACCACTAGACCTCCCTGTAACCACTTGACTACACATCAGCCGGATCTGACTAACCCCTAAAGACTCACATCCCAATCTGACTTGACTACATCCCACCCCAAGTACTCCTGATCAGACCCACCCTATCTGATTACCTCAGATTCATCTGTACACTTCACCCAACTCATCCATCTACTTATATCACTTGCCTCACCCATTATCCAGGTGATTAGATTACTTACAGTGTGGAAACAGGCCCTTCGGCCCAATAAGTCCACACCGACCCGCCGAAGCGCAACCCACCCATACCCCTACATCTACCCCTTACCTAACACTACGGGCAATTTAGCATGACCAATTCACCTGACCTGCACATCTTTGGAGTGTGGGAGGAAACCGGAGCACCCGGAGGAAACCCACGCAGACACGGGGGGAATGTGCAAACTCCACACAGAGAGTCGCCTGAGGCGGGAATTGAACCCGGGTCTCTGGCGCTGTGAGGCAGCAGTGCTAACCACTGTGCCACCGTGCCGCCCACAAAGGTGAAAGTGAGTACTGCAGATGCTTGAGATTAGAGTCAAGAGTGTGGTGCTGGAAAAATACAGCAGGTCAGGCAGCATCCAAGGAGTAGGAAAATCGACATTTTGGGCAACAGCCCTTCATCAGGAATTCTTCAAATCGTTGATTTTCCTGCTCCTTGGATGCTTCCTGATTTGCTGTTCTTTTCCAGCACCACACTCGTGACTCACCCATTGCCCACCTTACCTATCTACATGTTATCTTATTCATTGATTTGTAGATTCACTAACATTCAAAGACTAGATTTAAACTCACTGTAGGGCAGCTGGTGCTGAAGCAAAGGGCTACATCTTATTTCCTGCTTCACTTTTAAAGAAATCTCTTAAATTATGGGTACATTGTACATTTCTGGGAAAGCAGGAATTGGAAGGTTTTGAAGAAATGTGGAGCAGTGTCAGGTCAGGGGAATTTATGAGTGCAGAGACCATTTTTATGTGGAAAATCCAAGCCAATATCTCTTTTTACACTTATATTCAAAGACCTTTCTTTACCTCTAAGTAAAATACATTCTAATTACATGTTCCTTTCTAGTTGTACTCTTAGCTTTTAAAAATATATGTATCTGATCCCTATATATCTTGGTTTGCCAGCTCCATTAATTCTTACCATTTAGAGCCTACATCTTCTCCAAATGAATCATCTCACCAATATTTGTACTGAATTTAATCTGCCAGCTATCTATCCACTCTGTCTATGTCTGCTTGCCTGTCCTGTATTCTTCCCCACAGATTGCATGCCCGATAACAAGAAAATGTCAATATCAATCTTCTGTGATCAATTTGTTTGTATGAATAGTAAACTAAAGAGGAGTCAGCAAAGATTGCTTGTCACACCACAATGCACATCCCTTCAACCCAGAAAATAATTACTGAAGATATTTAAATGTCTATGCAAATGCACCTGGAGACCCTTATATCTCTGGAAGCTTTTTAGAACGGTGCTATGAAGTCTATACTTAGGGCTATCACTTCCAAGATACACACCTCACAAGTTTTAGTCAAAACTTCTTTGATGTGGGAAAGGAATTAAATCAGCAATAAAACAAAACATAAATTATTCAGGCTACCTCATGCTTTCTTTACTTTATAAACAAATGAATGCAAAATTACAAAGATATTTTTTAAACATGTTCTTAAATGTTTCTTCAGACCTTAAATGCTGACTTCAGAACCTTGTCATCGAGCACTGACTACTTTTATTTCCATGTTTTTGCATCTCATTAAAGCCCGGACTCAGTTTATTTATACAATACCTCCAAATTGCTGACAACTCAGAGTGGATACCTGATGGCTGTAGCTTGACAAATGCTTGTTCTGTCCAGCACACAAGAGCTTCTTCTGAGCATCATTCCTGCATGCACCATGGCCACTATCATTCATCAACCTTCACCCACACTAGTCAACATTATCAAACCACCAGCCTCACCACATCATCATACCTGCTCTCAGAGCAACTCAAACATCACTTCAGCCATTCAGGATTTCACTTTGGAGCTCAGGGACACGTATGACCTACATGATTCTGCCAGGTGGCTTTTTGTGCGGGAATACACATGCATGTTATTCGTCTCTAAGATAGATGCATGTGATAGCTCTTAGGCTGGTTTCTTAGCACTCCTTCACTTGAGCAATTATTTGGAGATCAGCCTCTGTCCACTTTGCATTACTTTCTTATCACACACTCATTTCAACAACAATGTAAAGGTTGCCATCCTCTGTGTGGGTTGCATTGCTTTCTTAGCACATAAGGTCTTTAGTGCTCAGTTACAGGGTATCAGTTTCTGTGTGGTTTTCATTGTTTTTTACTGAAGAGAGAGGGCCAAATAGATTGTGATGTTGGGAAGCACTAAAGAGATAATCTTTCAGTCAGACAGTGATTCTGACACATGTCA